>NC_079147.1:51733510-52055971 GCF_945859685.1 Eupeodes corollae
GTCGGCAATCCCTGGACATGTGATTGCAATTTGATGAGAATTCTTGAGTTTTGTGGCAAAGAAGTATTCAAAAACGACAAACACGCACGGTGTCATTGGCCTTTCGGACTGTCTGGCGTTCGAATCTCTAACCTAACATCCGACTTTGTATGCAACTTACCGGAGGAGTATATTGTCCCAGAACAGGTGGATCCACCTAAGTTCTTGCGTCGCCGGTACATTGTATCAACTGTTGTGACAATTTCATTGGTCATTTTCGTAGGAGTTCTCGTAGGCTTTTCAATTGTTTTTATACACCGCCGACTGAAACGTGACGATTACGGTATAGCACCAATAAGATACACCAGCGTTAGAGTAAGCAATCAATCGGCCATGTCAATTATAAAATAATTCCAAAAAGCTCAAGCTTCGCCATATTGCCAAAGAAACCAAATTAAAAATAAGGTTAGACATAAGACTTTTTGTTTCAATTTTATATAAATAATCATAATTTATTAAAAACATTGTTAACAAAATGTGCACTTACTTTAAGACTACGACTAAATTTTATGTTTTAAATAAATAAATATTTTGTTTTTCTCTATAAATTGTAGTTTTTTTGTGTTTACAGCTTATTTATTTTGTTCGATAAGTACAATTTTAGTTTTCTTATTCAAAATTTAGTTATGTTTTTAATTTACATTTCTTTCTCTTTTGGTTTCAAAATTAAGCTTTAAAAAAGAACAACAAATTAACAATTAAAAAAGTATTTTAATATTAACATTATTATGTTTTTTAAACCTTACGTTTCGATTTGTTAAACAATTATAAAGGATTTACTGGACTCAAAACATTGGATTGTTAGTGTTAGACTATTTTTAAATTTTATTTTTTTGAAACTTGAAAGTTTTAAACTTTGGACTTAAACATAAACAAGGTAAAGGAACATAGCTTACGAAATTTTTACATACTAAGAACAATTTGTTTCACAAGGTCACTTATAAATTTATATTAGGTATATTATGTGTACACGGTAAAATTTAAAAAGTTATATAAGATATATAAACAAATATATGTTTACATAAATAACTTAAAATACTTATTCAGTGGCTTATTTATTATACATATTTTTTAGTATTCAAAGAGTATATTCTATAACAAACAAAAATTGTATGAAATCTGTTGGAGTAATGAGAAATATATCATTTGACAACTAGATGTCTTAACTTAAAACAACCCTATTCTATAGTTGGTTGGGCTAGATTCTAGACGCACTCAACTTTCGTATTAGCCGAACATCAATAATTATACTTTTGTCTACTTTTTATAATAACCCTTTTGAATTATTTAATTAATAGAACTGCTTTTAATTTATAAAAAAAATTTAAGCGTTTAAGGTGTAAACATGTAAATAATGTAAATAGACCTTAAGAAGGAAACTATTTAGTAGAGCGACCGCCATCTGCTGGTCAGAATTAGAAACTTGTATGACAAGAAAACAAAATAAAAAAAATGGCGAACACTCACTTCCGATTGGTAGAGAACAAGTCGTGTTTTAATTAATTTAAAGTATATAAGCGTTATAAAGTAACAAATTTTTCGGAACAACAAGTTTTTGTATAGACATTATATCTTTCAGTGCATACGTGGGTCCTGAAAGGCCCAAGTGAATATTAATATACGTACAAAATTGGAACCGTCTTTGGAAATAAAATAATCTTTCATCTACCTTTCTACAACGCACGTCGATATGTATCTTCGAACACAAAAATAACTGTAATAATTTCAGTAGATTTTAACTAAATAGAGCTTGGGGCCTAATAGGCCCAAGGTATACATTAGGGTTGGTCAAAAAATTATTTTTGAGAATTGAGAGTTCTAATAGCACTAAAAATATGGTATCCTTAGCACATAGGAGCATAAGGGAGCATACCAAAAAAGTGAATATGCTAAGGAAAAGAAGCTTTGCATAAATTGTCTGAAATCAGGACACTTCACTTCAAATTGTTTGTCATAAAAAAGATGTCAAATCTGTCAAAGAAAGCATGCACCGCAAACAAGTTTCAAAAAATATCAGAAGGATTGGTACCTTTGAAAACAAACCAACATCAAAAAATACCAGAAGGATTGGTACCTTTGAAAACAAACCAACATCATCAGTCACATCAGTGGCCCCAACCCCAATCACCTCGGCTGCGGCAGTCAGTCCAAGCGAGAGAAGTTACGTCTTTCTCAGCACGGTAATCATTATCATAGAAGACAGTGAAGGGACCATAGTCAATTGCCGGGCATTGCTTAACTCTGGATCACAACTCAACTTCATTACGGAAAGGCTTTCAAGAAAACTAAATATTGCTGAATTTGCCGAAACAATGCGAATTCTTGGGATTAGAGAAGGAACCAGAAAAGCAACCAAGAGACTAAATTTAACCCTTAAATCCAGAACATCTGACTTTACAGCCAACTTAGAGGCCTTTGTCTTACGACAAATTACTCCAACTCAACCAACTCGAAGAATCAACACTGCTTCTTGGCACATTCGATGAAAACTCCAAATCTGCTTACACTGTTAGTGAGTATACAACTCTTGGTGAAATGCTTTGGACTTTTAGAGAACGCTGCAGTTTTAGAATGTATATTGCTAACAAACCGGCAAAATATGGCTTGAAAGTTTTTGCTTCAGTTGACGCCAGGACCTTTTACTCCATCAATATGGAGTAAAAAACTAAGTAATAAGACAAATAATATTGTGGAGAGAATGTGTGTTCCCATCTATAACACGGGAAGAAACGTGACTATGGACAACTGGTTCACTGGATACGAAATAATGAAAAAGATGTTGGCAAATTATAAACTCACTATAGTTGGTACTGTATCGAAGTGCATGAGTCTGGCAACTCTGCATTCGATGTTTTCTATAAAGTAAGAAAGAGTATAAGAGAATGTAGAGCCAATAAAAAATGTAAAAGAAAATTAGAAACTGGATAGATTTCGACCGAGACGGTCGATCTTAAATAAAACGGAAAGATAGTGGTTTTTGATTAAAATCGTTGCATTTTTATTTTAATATAGAATTTGGAATTTCGGACAGAGCTTACCACTGAGTTGTCTATACAGGTACAATGAGAAAGAATAAACGGGTACTTCCGGTAGATTTCACAAACCCAAAAAATGGACAACTTTGTTCTACTCTATTTGGCTTTCAAGAGGACATTACCATACTATCTTATGTTCATCCTTGCGTCCACTGTGGAAGAACGCCCTTTACTTTATCCATAAAATAAACAGACCTAAATGCAGCAATATAGCTGCCTCAATTTGATACCGCAGTTTGCACTCTTCACATTGGAAATGTCGCCATTTTAGTTTTTATTTTTTGTTTCTCCGTCTATCCCTAATTTAAAATTCATTTTAAAACTGAACTTTCAAGGGTAAGTCGAGGAGTGCAAACTGCGGTAAGTTTCTTGGGACAAATATTTGTAAAATGAACTACATATTTTATTTTTTCAGAAATAAAATATTACATACAAAATCAATCGTAAACACTTATTAATCGAGCTCCTCGACTAAGAAAGGACATCCACAATGCATCATGATGACAAATTGGATGAAGCTACAGACAGGTGAACTAAGAAATACCGATATGGTAACATTTTACAATGCTTCGAAGGGTGGAGTGGACACAGTAGATCAACTATGTGGAGAATACAGTGTTGCAAGGAATACTAGACGGTGACCAATGATAGTTTTTATGGAATTCTAAATGTGTCTGGGATTAATGCAGCAGTAATTTTTAACTCTCAACAACCCAAAAGGATACTTTTGAAGGAACTTGGGATGCAACTTGTAAAAGACCATTTGAAGGATCGTGCTTCAAACAATCATTTGCCACTTGAAACTCGTTTAAATGTGAGAAAATTTGCTGGATTGCTGCCTGTTGAGGAAATAGCGTTTTCCAATAATGTAAGACCAGAAAAGATTGTGCATTCTGTAGAAAATGAAGGAAGAGTCGATACTTCTGCGACAAATGAATTTGCCTCCACTATTGTTGCCCAACTTGCTCTATTTGATATTACTGTACAAAATATTAATGTTTTATTCTCTGTTTTTATTAGTTTTAAGATTGATTTTAAATAAATATTATAAACGAATGTATAAAATTTTAGTTTCCTCAATTATTTCTACATTTGTGATGATTTGATTTTTTGTTTAATTTTGTTTGAGGTGTGCATTGAAGGGAATATAAAACACAATTCGAATTTTTTTTGGATATTTCTGAACTCTAAAAGAAATAATTTATCTTTTCCTCAATGTATGGAATAAGATAAAATTACATCCAATGATATTCAGTCCTCATGTGACCCATTTGCTCGATTCTTTCGAAATACTTATAATTGTGATATTTTAAAAGTATTAGCAGCTTGTATCCTCATATAACTCCTTTGATTGATTAAAAACTACAGAGTTTTTCAGAACAAGGTGTTTTGGATAGCTTTAAAGAAATTGATGTGTCAAAAAAACCTGGCTTTGACATGATTCCTCCTATTCTTTTGGCAAAATGTTCGTTTTCACTTTGTAGTGTTTTAACCCTTATTTTTAATAAATCTTTACAAACTGGTGTTTTTTTAATGAATGGAAAATATCTTATAAAGATTCCATTTATAAGAGTGGTCTTAAGCACTTAGTGAAGAACTATAGACCAACACAAAAACTTTCAATTATTCCCAAACTTTTTGAAAAAATGGTCACCCAAAGACAAACAACATGGTTTTGTAGAGTGTAGATCAACGTAGTAAAAATAAAAAGGGATATTGATATGTGGTAGGACCCAAATGATTGTCAAAATATATTGTAATGTGGCCACACCACAAAGATTTCTTGGGTTTACACCTTAATATGAAAAAAGAGGGCAGGTGTCTAAAAAACTAAAAATAAATATTTTCTTCTCTATTTTGGTTTTCAAATGAGTTCAGTTGATTTTGAGCATCTGAAAGAAAAAATATTTTATCTTATTGAAATTAAATAAAAACTATAAATTGAAATAAACGTTGTATAATTCCTTTCCTAAGACCGCTTACACTAGGTCTATCTCACAATCAAATATACAATGCGGATGAATCCGGATTATTTTGGAAGCTGCTTCCTGACAAGACATATGTATTAACTCAAGAAAAAATGCTCCTGCTTGTACAAACGCAACAGGAGAACATAAAGTTAAGCTTTTAGTGATTGGAAGGCAAAAAATCCTCGCGCCTCGCAGTTTCTCCAAATCGTCATGGATGACAGCTGCTATTTTTAAAAATTGGTTTCATCATTCTTTCGTAATTCGTACTACAGGTAGGAAATAGATTGTAATTTTGCATTGATTTCAAATGTTTGTAGGTCAGAACATTTTTAAAACACCAAGAGCCACCAAAGCTCTTTTTTTAATTGATAACGCTCCATCTCATCTACCCGAAAACGGATTAACATCTGAGGACGAGTTAATAACTGCGATGTTTATGCCGCCGAATGTCACGCCGCTCATACAGCCGATAGATCAAAATGCTATAAGACTAACAAAACTTTACTACGCTATTGCTATTTAAATTCGGTTGGCAGCGTCTTGAAAAAGAAACAATAGCAAAATGCTGGACGAATATTTTAAGCTCAATAAGAAATGAAAAAAACTCTGAAGAGGATATCCCACTAAAACGAACGAGGTTTCGATCAGTAACGAATGTGCAAGCAAGGACAGTATTCTGGAAACAGCACATGCCAGAATAGAGCCTAGGGAAAAAATCGACATTTTCAATAAGGATTTGGAATTGGCTGAATATGAAAACGCTTAATACAGCACCCAAAAAATCACAATTATTTGTTAGTTTTACCGATTTGCTATCATTTTTATAACAAAATTGTGAAAATTATAGCAGTTTCTTGTTGTAGAATTCACAACGTGCTGTCAATTTTGGTTGACAATTCTACATCATTAGCTGTACGCCCATATCTGATCCGGATTGGATTTTGTTTTCAAAATAACAAAAAATACACACAACACTGGGACTTGTCTTGTTTTTTTTTATACCTAAATGTAATTCTGAAAGAAAATTCAATCTGGATCAGAGCTGGGGAAAATAAAATACCTACAGCTATCATGAATTTTGTGAAATCCGCACCAAAAATGTTATACAATCTAAATTTATCAACTTCAAAAATTTGTCAAAATGACAACCGATTTTGTTGAATTCACAAGAAGGTAATCAAGTCGACAAAAAAAATCTAAAACCTTCCACTTCGGTATTAAATTTGTACTTTCAACATCCAATTTTGTTAAATTTACAACAATGCACTAAAATCGGCAACCAAACATCTCAAATCTACAAAAAGTTGTGCTTTCAACATCCAATTTTGTTGAATTCACAACAATGTAAACAAATCTGCAACCATCTGTTGAAGTCACATTGCATTGTCCATTATTAACTTAACTTTAACTCATTTGCTTCGCGTTCGCAGTTCGATCAGGTCGGTCATCGTGTTTTCTTGTGTCAATTTATACATTAAAAATGAATAGTGATGATATTTTTGTCCTGTCTCAAAATACTGAAAGTGAAAATAATCCGTGCATAAGTAATTCGTCGTCGCCGTTGCCTTCACCTTCTTTTCTTTTAAATTTGGAAGTTTTTGAGATCGTGAGCAATTTTAATCTATCAAAAAGTGTGACGCCGTTTTTAGCAGGTTTAGTTTAGTTATTTGTTTATACGTTTACTATATTAATATTAATTGGAAATGTCGAGGACTTTCAAAAAGAAGCTTACTCCTACTCAGATCGGAACATTTATCTAAAATTTTTCCCGATAGTGAACTTGGGCTGCAGTTGGAGTTCGAAGACGAGTTGGCCAAGTGGAAAAAAATAGAAGTAAGTAGATAACAAATGATTTTATTTCTGATGAAGGTGCCATAGACAGCATCTCCGACGAAAACCTTGAGGTGATTTCAAATGAAAAAAACCTTAGGAGATGAATTTGGGTTCGCGTTTTAATTAAATTATTGTATCTTTGTCAAATTAAATACTAAAACGGATTCTTAAAGCAATTTAAATGAAACGGAACACAAAAACATGAACACCTAAAGAGCCCATGGTTTTTGTCTCAACTGTCACACTCCGTATATATCCTTGTACTTTTTTACTTTGAATAAAAATTGTGTATTTATTTGCTTTAGTTTTTACAAGGCAGCACGGTCACTAGCGAGACTAGCAACTTTGGAATGGGTTAAAAGCAGTTTAACACCTAACACAGAACCCACCTTACAAGCATCTGGCTCATCTTCAGATTTAATTGTATGTATGAAATTTAAATGATCAACAATTTTAATAATTAAATGCCATTTAGCCCGTAAGGGATATTTTGTCCTTATCCGTAGGTGGGGAAAATATTGTAGACAAAAACAACTCCAACCAATTTCTCAACCAGCGACAACAAAAAACAACTAGTACAACTAATTGTACAGTACTACAAAATTAACAAAAAGCAACTCAATAAACAACACTTTGAGAAAATTGCAAAAGACATCGCATCAAATTTCCACAGAGAAGATAAGGTTCTTACCTACACATTTGTTTGATTACGAAACTGATTATTAATAATAAATAATATTTCAATTATAGTCAACATATTTTGTTCCACCAAATGCGAAATATGCTCATCCGACTGGCATGCTGTAAGTTAACACCAAACATATTGATTCTCCTCACATCCAAATCCCATTGACATAAACAAGTCATATTCATCCATAACCAATAAATAAACATAAACAGACGAGTTAATCCCATTGACATAAACAAGTCAACAAGAATAAACATAAACAGACGATCATGAAGAGATGTCCAAAATGCGACTCAGCAATTTGTTCCCCTTCACCAGATAACATAAACACCAGATAATATAAACAGAAAACATTTCATAGAGATCAACACCACAGCAGCCTATGTGACTTAAACTGCAAGTCAACAAACATCCCCCACAAAGCGATCTTCAATTTCATCATTT
The DNA here is from genome assembly GCF_945859685.1 of Eupeodes corollae. Lineage (NCBI taxonomy): Eukaryota > Metazoa > Arthropoda > Insecta > Diptera > Syrphidae > Eupeodes > Eupeodes corollae. Next base: position 51,741,520 of record NC_079147.1, read on the forward strand.
TATAGCCACGCCATCAAATTGCTCAGTCAACAATTGAATAGTATTTAAGCTTTAGAAATTAAGTAAATTGTATCAATTGTATTTCGAACTTTGAATAAAGCAGAACCTCTGCCAAAATAAATTTTTTTAAACAAATTAGTAAAATCTAATTTAATTGGCGCCCGAGCAGGGACCGGTTTAGTGCGTTAATAAAGTTATTACCAGTCGCCTCAAGAAGCCGCCGTGTTAACTTAAATTAAAAAAAAAAAAAGTGCTAAGTTCGTCTTTTTATAAACTGTAACCAGTCGCCTCAAGTAGCCGCCGTGTTAACAAAAATCAGACGTCAATAAGTACTACATATGTTCTCAAAGAAAAAATTATAACCAGTCGCCTAAAGTAGCCGCAGTGTTCAATTAAGAGAATATAAAACGTGCTAACCGGTGCCAAATAAGTGTAACGTTGTCTTGAAATTACAACCAGTCGCCTTAAGCAACCGCCGTGTGTAATTAAAAGAACATAGACAATAACTGCAAGAGTGCAAGTGTAGAGAACGAGGCCCCTTAGTATCCAGATCTCCAAAGGAAAAAAGGACGATATAAGAAGTATCACGCCGCTCTACCAAGATGATGATTATTATGTATTTTATGTAAGTTAGAATTAAGAATTATAAAATAAATATAATTTTTTATTATATATTAAAAATATGGCGAAAAAAATAATAGAATTAGTGAAACAAGATCCAAAAATTCCAAAATATACGTTAGCTGAAAAAATGATTCTAATTAAAAAAATTTTTAACGAAGAAAACAAGAAACAATAATTACAATAAAGAAAAAAAAATATAAAAAAGAAAAGTAATAAATAAAAATAGGGAAAAAGAAAAAAGTAAAATATAATTTCCATTAACTTGATAAAAAATTTGAAATAAAAGTTTATAATCTTAATACACACACATACTAAAATGGCGAACAACGATAATAATTTAGAACACCTTACTCCTCAATTAATTGTTTTAGTAACTGAAGTAGTTAATCGAATTTTTAACAATGAGGGAAGACAAATGATAAACTCGATACTAAATCCCAACGCCGAAATATCAGCCGCTCGAGATCTTGAAATTAGACCTGAACACGCGAACGGTATAACAGAATTAGATAAAATACCTGATATCGTAAAAAGCTTACGAGAATTCTCAGGTAATCCCACTGAATTTTCCTCATGGAAGAAAAGCGTAGATAGAATTCTACGCATTTATACACCTTTATTAGGAACCCCAAAATATTATGGAATTTTAAGTGTCATTAGAAATAAAATTACAGGAAGAGCAGACAGCGCTCTTGAATCCTATAACACACCTCTAGACTGGAAGGCCATATCTCGCTGCCTTACTTTACACTATGCTGACAAAAGGGATCTTGGTACATTAGAATATCAAATGACCTCATTAATCCAAGGAAATTCTACTATTCAAGAATTTTACCAAGCAGTTTACACACACTTATCATTAATTTTAAACAAAATATCCTGTATGGATATTTCCTCAGAATCAACAAGCCTTTTAACAGCAACTTATCGAGATAAAGCTCTCGATACTTTTATTCGGGGACTTAAGGGTGATCTACCAAGACTCCTAGGAATCCGCGAGCCAGCAGATCTACCACAGGCATTACATTTATGTCTTAAACTGGAAAATCAAAATTTCCGGTCCTCGTATGCAAATAACCAACAATTTACAAATAAATTGAATTCTTCAATAAAACCTCAAATTCCACCACGTCGATTTAATTCTCAGCACCAAGCTCCAATGCAAAAAGAACCATTTTTTCCACAGTTAGTCCACTTCCCTTACAATAATCAACAATATCGGTCAACTTGGCCAACACAAAAAAACCAAACAAGCTTTCAAAGATTTAATCAGAATAATCAATACAATCCTTTTGCTCAGGGACCACCAAGGCCTCAACCTAGGCCAGTACCAATGGAAACATCAACTATCCAATCGGCTCAAGTAAACTATCAAAATAGACCATCAGCTCCATTTAAATATGCAGGGAAAAGACCACATGGTCCTCCTATTCAAAATCCAATCCCTAATAAATACCAAAGAAACTATCACTTACAAGCCGAACAAGAAAATTTAAATAATTACTTTCAGAACTTGGCAATACAAGATAATGAGTATGAAGAAAATGTAAAAGATTATTTACAATCTCAAGAATGTTCTAATCCTTCATCAAATAATGAAATACCTGAATATACAGATTTGAATTTTTTAGGTTAACAGACTCTTCGTTACCCTACTTCCAATGTAGAACGAAGAGTGGACATTTTTTAAACTTCCTAATAGACACCGGGTCAAGTAAAAATTATATCCAACCAGAACTCGTAGAAAACCCCCTAAAAAATAACAGTTGTTTTTACGCAAAATCAATTGCCGGAGACGTAGAAATAAGTCACCACACCTTTATTAATTTATTCGGAAATAACGATGTAAAACTTAAATTTTTCCTTTTACCCACATTAAAATCCTTCCATGGAATCCTTGGAAATGATAGTTTAAAAGACCTTTCAGCTGTGATTCACGCAAAAGAAAGTTACATGGAAATACAGAAAAATACAAAAATAAGAATAAAACAACTAAGATCACCTGAAGTCAACTCTCTAGAACAGAAACTAGATCACATGTCAGCCTCGCAAAGAAATTCACTAATTTCCATTACAAACAAATTTAAAAATCTGTTTTCAGAACCAGACGAACGCCTTACATATACTACAAGGGTCATAGGCGAAATTCGCACTAATACTGATACTCCAGTATATACAAAATCATACCCTTACCCTTCTTCACTTCGAGACGAAATAGAATCTCAAGTTTCAAAACTTTTACAAGATGGAATAATTCGCCCATCTAGATCTCCCTACAATTCACCCGTGTGGGTTGTGCCAAAAAAATGTGATTCCGAAGGTAATAAACAATTTAGAATGGTTATAGACTACAGGAAATTAAACACAGTCACAATAGCGGACCGTTATCCAATACCGGACATTAACGAAGTCTTAGCGCAATTTGGAAGAAGTAAGTTCTTCACAGTGCTTGATTTAAAAAGTGGATTTCATCAAATACCTCTAAAAAAATCTGACATTGAGAAAACAGCGTTTTCCATTAATAGTGGAAAGTTTGAGTTTACACGACTCCCTTTTGGATTGAAGAACGCCCCTTCAATTTTTCAACGTGCCCTTGATGATATTCTCCGATTGCACATAGGAAAATCATGTTATGTTTATATAGATGACATAATCATCTTTAGCGAACATGAGGAGCAACATCTCAACCATATTTTAGAAATATTTCAAACTCTCAATGACGCCAACATGAAGGTACAACTGGACAAATGTAGCTTCTTTAAACGCCAAGTCGAATTCCTTGGTTTCATCGTTTCATCCGAAGGTATTCGGACAAACCCCCAAAAAGTAGAGGCAATTTTAAACTTCCCAACTCCTCAGACTCTTAAGCAACTTCGATCCTTTTTAGGCCTTTCCGGCTACTATAGACGTTTTATTGCAAATTATGCCAAAATTGCCAAACCACTAACCTCTTATTTAAGAGGAGAAGAAGGACGAATTTCTAAAACTGAATCCAACAAAAAAATCATTGTTTTAAATACTGAAGCTTTAGAAGCTTTCAAAACACTTAAAAACACTTTAGTTTCGCAAGATTTAATACTATGCTATCCAAACTTTAAGAAACCATTTGAACTCACAACGGATGCATCAAATGTAGCATTAGGCGCAGTGTTATCCCAGGACAGTCGACCAATAACATTTATTTCTCGAACATTAACTAAATCAGAAGAAAACTATGCAGCAAACGAAAGAGAATTACTTGCAATTATATGGGCTTTAAATGCTCTACGAATTTACCTATACGGTACAGCAAAGGTGAAAATTTATACAGATCACCAACCATTGACATATGCATTAAGCTCAAAAAATCACAACGCTAAAATGAAACGCTGGAAAGCGATACTTGAAGAATATGATTATGAACTACATTATATGCCTGGAAGGAGCAATGTTGTGGCCGATGCTTTGTCAAGAATATCCCAAGTTAATTCAATGACACCCACAGAACACAGTGACGAAAGTTCATCTCATGAACTTGTACCAACGGTAGAATGTCCCATAAATGTTTTTAAAAATCAACTAATGTTATCTATAGGAAATGAAGATAGATATACTTTTGAAATACCATTCCCTACATATCATAGACATATAATTATAAAAAGAGAATTCACAGCAACAAATCTAACTGAATTATTAAAAAAATATTTAAATCCTAGTGTAATAAACGGACTCTTCACTTCAGAATCAATAATGGCTCAAATACAAAATATTTATCCGCATCATTTCAGATGTTATAAATCTAGATTTACACAGACTCAAGTTAAAGATATCACAAATAAAACAGAACAGGAAGAACAAATAATTAATGAACACAAAAGAGCTCACAGAAATAGTCTTGAGAATAAAAATCAATTAATACAGCGAATATATTTCCCTAAAATGAAATCCGAAATAGATAAAATAGTTAAACAATGTTTAATATGTAAGCAACATAAATATGATAGGCACCCTAATAAAACAGAACTTCAGCAAACACCTATACCACAATATCCCGGTCATATTCTACATATTGACATTTATTCTACTGAGAAAAATCTCGTCCTTACCGCTATAGACAAGTTCTCGAAATACGCACAAGTTCGTATACTAAAATCTAAATCCATAGAAGATATAAGGGAACCCTTACGACAAATCCTTTTCGCTTTTGGCGTCCCAAAATTAATTGTTTTTGACAATGAAAAATCATTCAACTCAGCATCCATATGCTTTTTACTTCAAGATCAATTAGGCATTGAAATTTATAAAACCCCTCCGTATTCTAGCTCTGTAAATGGACAAGTGGAAAGATTCCATTCGACATTATCTGAAATTATGCGTTGCCTTAAAACCGACCAAACCCATCGAACATTCGAAGAACTCCTTGACCGCTCCGTATATGAATATAATTTTTCAATCCACTCTACAACAAAGAAACGACCAATTGAAGTCTTCTTTGGAAGAACTGTTTCAACAGACCCCGAAGCATACGAAAAGTCCAAACAATCAAACATTGAAAGACTAAAAGAAAAACAAGCCCAAGATTTAAAGTATCATAATAAAAATCGAGATCGAATAAAAACCTATAACCCAGGAGACATTATTTATGTCAAGATAAATAAGAGATTAGGATCGAAACTATCCCCAAGATTTAAAAAAGAAGTAGTTAAAGAAAATAAAACAAGTACAGTAATTACAGAATCAGGCAAAATTATACATAAAGATAATATTAAGAGTTAAATATTTATCCTTCCAGGTTAATCTTGGCTCCATGCCTTGCTAGTATCCAAATTCTGGATTACTCAAACTCCCAAGCGGTAGCATTTAACTTAGGACCTGCGAAAATTCAAACAGGAACCTTTCGGTTAATCCATGTCATTGATTTAGAATCATATGAAAATGTTATAAATAATCTAGAAGCTAAAATAAATACAAAGGTAAATAATGATAACCCTATTTATCCCTTCCTCAACCACGAAATTTATGTATTAAGAAATCATATCAGAAGGTTAAAGCCAAAAATTAGAGTAAAAAGATCCATAGATTTAATTGGAAAAACATGGAAATGGATCGCGGGAAATCCCGATCATGATGATCTTATTATACTAACTGACAAAATAAATAATATTTTAAAGAACAACAATAAACAAGTTGTAATTAATAAATTAGCTTTGGAAAGAATAAATAAAAATTCAAACATTACAAATCATGTTATTAAAATATTGAAAGAAGGTAAAATTATTACTGATGAAATACCATTAAATATTAAGTTTGAACTAGAAATAATAAAAGAAGAAATTATAAATATTGAATATGCTATGCATTGGTCCAAAGTCGGACTTATTAATTCATTTTTGTTAGATGAAAAAGAAATAAATATTGTTAATAATATTTTTGAAAGAAATAATATTCCATACATAAATATAGAAGAAGTAATTGAATTTTCAAGCTTAAAAATAGCATCAAGTAATTCATCCATTATTTATATAATTGGAATCCCTGTGTCGGAAAACACATTATGTAATATGTTTTTAATAAAACCAACTAAAATAAAAAATATTATGAATAAAATAAATTTTGAAAAAATAATGAATTGTAATAACAAATTATATGGAATAAAGAAAGAATGTAACAGTATTAACAATATTAATATATGTAATAGTAATAATATAGTAGAATTAAGAGATGACGATTGCATAACTACACTATTAAGAAGTCAACAACCATCATGCGTGAAAACAACCAACCTCCACATCCCATCAGTTGAAGAAATTTCACCTGGAATACTATTTTTGAATCAATACAATGGTTCTATTACAATAAATAACGCCACTAGAAACATTACTGGAACATTTGTCATACATTTCTCAAACATAACTATTACTGTCAAAGGCAAAAACTATCTCTCACAAGAAATCTCTGGATTGAAACCACTACCAGCTATTTTGCAACCAAACTCAATTCATAGTACTTACGAAGAAATACTCACATTAGAAATTTTGAAAGAAATTCACATTAATAATACACAGGAAATAGAGCTATTAAAGAAGGAAAATAAATTTGGCTACGTCACTGGATTCAGTCTATCAACTGTAATTATTTTCGCAATTATAATAATTTTCGTTAAAATAAAATGTTCAACAACTCGAACTTCAATTTCAACCCCCATTTCAATACCTCTACCCAACATATCAAAGATAGAAGAAACTCCTACTTCAACACAACTACCTTTACAATTGTCAACAGTAGAAATACCTGTATCTACAAAAATTATAAGTACAAGCCAAATTCCATACTTTTAATGTTCAACGAGGACGTTGAAATTTAATGACGGAGGAGTTAACACCAAACATATTGATTCTCCTCACATCCAAATCCCATTGACATAAACAAGTCATATTCATCCATAACCAATAAATAAACATAAACAGACGAGTTAATCCCATTGACATAAACAAGTCAACAAGAATAAACATAAACAGACGATCATGAAGAGATGTCCAAAATGCGACTCAGCAATTTGTTCCCCTTCACCAGATAACATAAACACCAGATAATATAAACAGAAAACATTTCATAGAGATCAACACCACAGCAGCCTATGTGACTTAAACTGCAAGTCAACAAACATCCCCCACAAAGCGATCTTCAATTTCATCATTTTATAGCCACGCCATCAAATTGCTCAGTCAACAATTGAATAGTATTTAAGCTTTAGAAATTAAGTAAATTGTATCAATTGTATTTCGAACTTTGAATAAAGCAGAACCTCTGCCAAAATAAATTTTTTTAAACAAATTAGTAAAATCTAATTTAATTTGTATAATGCGTACCACAATTTCAACAGGGGAAGAACTAAGGGAACTGAAAGATATAGAATTCCATCGACTCAACAGCAAGAAAATACTGCATCATTTTTACCAGCTCCTCAAGTTGAACAAGAATGCGAGGACATTAAGCAATTGTTGAAATTTAATGACCGTCCATGGGCTACAATTGAAGAAAGATGGGAAAAAACATCTTATTACAGACTCAATGAAATAAGACAAAGTAGCAATAAAAATACATTAGAAATCCTCCAGGAATGGCCACTCTATAAGCATGCAGATTCATTTTCATTGGTAACTTCAACTTCAATATTTTTATCATTTAACTTAATAATTAATTCAACTTAAACAGATAAATATTCATTTTAAATCAATACATCCGCTTTCACTTAACAGCTTATTCTGCGCGCACACCGAAGTGAATGCTTTACTTTTAAAATGCTATCAAGGAGATGATGGCTTAAGAAACAAAGAGTACAAAAGCCAGCTCCAAGAGATATCCCAGCTTGAGGAGGGTATGAAATTTTTGAGCTTTGACTAGAATTTGGTGACCCCGACGTGATTGTCAAAACATTGAACAATAATTTTAAAACTTTAAAGAATTAACAAACATGAGCATAACTCACACGCCACCGAAAAACACAAAGTCCAACCCAAAGAAACGCGACGATGAAGATGAGGAACAGGCTAAGTCAAATGCTTTAAGTGCCATAGACGCTGTCACAGACATTAGATTGCCCACATTCTGGAAATCTCAACCAGAACTCTGGCTCCTACAAGTTGAGGCAAAATTCCGTTCCAAAGGAGATACTTTGTTTAACTATTCAGTATTAGAAGCACTGTTGCTGGAGCTAAGTCGCCACACATTTGTGGCGACTTAGCCATTTCCATCAGCACCAAGTACAGCAACAGCCACCAATACAACACGACCATCACCCTCGTCATCAAATCTAATGGGTGAGTTGAAAACATATCCTGCAAATACTAAAAGTAAACAAATAAGATTTGCAATCAAAAAAACTAAAAATAAATAAATCCACCACACAACATATCGCTGTCACTTGGGGAGGAGTACTTTGGGAAATAAGGAGAATTCTAAATAAGAAGAATTCAGTTCATTTTTGAAAGGTACGAGCGCTTAAGGCGATAGAGTGAATTTTTGATTTCAAAGAACAAAATTGCAGACAGAACATTCTCTCTTTTTATCAGCTGCCGTCTAGACGTGTTCTGACTCGATATAATACATTATAATTGAATTGTTTTTAAGTTAAGATTTTATCCGTTTGGATTATTTAATAAAGTTAAAAGTATTCAACTACGTTGCGTATTATTTTGTTAATGAAGAAGTAGTTCTTAGTTAATAAGACCCCTACACATTTATAGTCAAAGATAAAATAACTACAAATATATTTTCAAACAATTTATTAACAAAAGAATTTTTTTAGCTTAACAAGACTTAACAATCCAAGCGAAAATTTTGAACAGAATAACGGATTAAAAAAGAATAAAATGTAAAAAAGTAAAAGGTTCTATTAGAGTGAAATGAATAGATAGTTAAATGAATTGTTTAAAAATATAATTGTATGTGTAGTTATTTCAGCTTTGACTACAATTTGGTGACCCCGACGTAATTGTCAAAACATTGAACAATAATTTAAAAACTTTAAAGAATTAACAAACATGAGCATAACTCACACGCCACCGAAAAACACAAAGTCCAGCCCAAAGAAACGCGACGATAAAGATGAGGAACAGGCTAAGTCAAATGGTTTAAGTGCCATAGACGCTGTCACAGACATCAGATTGCCCACATTTTGGAAATCTCAACCAGAACTCTGGCTCCTACAAGTTGAGGCAAAATTCCGTTCCAAAGAAGATACTTTGTTTAACTATTTAGTATTAGAAGCACTGTTGCTAGAGCTAAGTCGCCACACATTTGTGGCGCTCTAACGACAGTCACGCTCCTTTTGGCGAATTGCAATTGCAACATTCAACTTTCGATCTTCAAAGTGTACAAAAAACTGAACTGGAAAATTTCAGAACAGAACACTGTACAAAAAACCAAACTGCCAAAGTGAGCAAATACAAACTTAAATTTGAAAATTCTTAACCATTAACACTTTCATTCTTTTTAAACTCGGTCTGATTTTCTGATATCCCACCGCACAGTCTCTTTAATTTGAAAATTAATATTCATTTAGGTTTACTTAATACTGTTGAACTATTATTATTACCATTTTTAATAAAATTGTTAAACTTAACTCAGTGTTTTTTTTTTGTTGAGTTCACTTACTTTTGAGGTGTGGCAGTTTGCACCCGACACCAAAAATCACAGGAAATACTTATCTTTTATGGCATATAAGACAGAAGTCACGTTCATATATTCCAGACAGTATAAAAGCAGCCCAAAAAACACATAATAAACAGAGTTTTAACATCACACTCAAACAAGAGAGTTCTAACTAAAAAGTGCTTCTAGTTTAATAAGAGATACTTTTAATATTGTTTTAAGCTTATTTCGATAGTTTAATATAGTTAACAGTTTCAATAGTATTCGGTTGTTTTCTTCAAAATCCACTTAAGGAAAATACTTGACTGCATTCAAGATCAGATCAAGTAAAGAAGTAATTAGCTCTTCTGATTGAATATCAGAAATACGCTATTTGACAACCATAAAACAGGAACAATCTTAAAATTTATATATAGAAAGACGAAGTGACAAAAACATAACTCTAAGCAAATTATTTTCGTAAATAAAATGGCCCTTTTATTTTCGGAATATTATCGAACAAACTTCAGGGAAAAGCCCTAAGAGCCGTGGAAAGTTTGGCTGACCCATCGTGGGAGAATATACTTTTAAAACTCCGTGAGGAATTTGTCATCAAGAGATCTTTCTTCAACTGACGAGAGGACGCAATGAACATTAAAGTATGTACCATTGAAGAGCTTCATTTTAAACTTGATAAAATTTTATGTTCTATGAATTGCAAATATAATATTGAAATAGTAAAGGATGAAGATTTTTCACCGACAAAAAATTCTAAATTAATTTTTAATATTTACACAAATTATTTACCGATACATATTAAAACTTTATTATTACAAAACAATATTGAAAATATATAACTGACGCCCGACACTGCACCAAGCCATGCAAATTTACCACACCAACACGAAACCAGGGAAACTAGCCACGCTGTCATTAATTGGGGCAGTTGGTGAAAGCAAAAACAATACAACACCCAAAGAAATCCGTCTGCACTCCCAAGACTTTACTTCAAAAAAAAAAATATTCCTCATAGATTCCGACTCAGTTGTTTCCATCATCCCAACCGATTACTTCAACATCCAACCCGAACAAGACCATCTCACGCTCTACGCAGCAAATTCCTTAGCCATTCACACCTACGGTTGGAAGACACTTAAACTTGACCTGAACCTACGCAGAAGTTTTCTTTGGACGTTCGTGATATCTGACACAGAAACAGCCGGTAAAACTAAAATCATAAATGTGCTTTATGTACATATGCACATGGTTAATAATTGTTGCTATATTATTGTTCCGGTTTGTGCTGTGGGTACCTGTTGCTTAAAAAAACACAGCTAAGAAAATGCCTAAAGACGTAAGTAAACATAGCACAATATGGGAACATTTTACCCAAAATACAAAAGACGGAAAAAAACAAACAAACCAAATGTAAATATTGTGGAAATATGTTTAGTTTTGCCAGGTGGCTCAAATGGAAATTTGAATCGACACATGAAAGCTAAACACCCGCTGACTTCTATAAGCAATGAAATTCAGCCCCAGCCACTGCTCCTGCCAACAAATCAAAGTGTAAGATCTTCACAACCTCTGATTTCAGGGTTCACTCGCCGACCACTACCTGTATCAACAAATCGACCAACAAATTGCTAAAATGATTGCCAAAGGTCATCACGCTCTTAGGATGGTCGAAGAGCCAGATTTTCGCACTGCAGTTTAATTGATTTCAAACTGTTCAGGATACCAACTGCCTTATCGAAAAAAATTAAGTGAAACTTTAATACAGTAGTATAATAAATTGAAGACCAAGTGTAAGAAGCCCATTATACTTGGTTTTCACTTCAACGATGGCAGCTACACTTTATTTTATAGAATTGTTGGCAACTTCATTGTAAACATAAAATAACCGCAGCCAACTTCATTTAAAATAACGAAGACGAAGGCATTCGAATTCGAGAAGCCAATGGCCATTGACGCCATTTTAAGATATTTCCTTGTAAGAAAAACTAAATTATAATTAAAACAGAAAATAAACTTGTGAACCAACTAAACTTATTTCTTATTAAATACCAAGCACTTACAAGGACATAGCAGAAGACATAAAAGGTAAATTGAAAAAGGCATCGACTGTGTGTATTACCACAGATCGTTGGACCTCCAGCACCAATGTAGCCTACCTTGGTGTTATAGCCCACTACATTGATGATGCTACGCAGATGTGTTCGGCGTTAATTGCTTGTAATCAGTATTCTGAAAGCCATGACGCCAAAAATGTGTGCGAAGTCTTAAAAGAAGCGATAGTGCTGCAAACATCTTAGCAGCTGTTAAGTTGGGTGGTTGGCGATCTATTGCGTTACTGTCGGGAACAGTAAGAAGATTGTAGCTCAACGAAAAGGAAACATTCAAATTCTTGCGTAAAATGGTAGTGAATGGATTCGAAAGCATATTACAGTTGTGCTGTATTTTCCAGAAATGTATTTGAATTTGCTTTCATCTGGAAGGAATATGGATAGTGGGTATGTGTTGCACCCAGATAACAAATTTTGTGAACTATTGAAAGGAGATGAAGTCGTTGCAGTGGGAGCGCATCGTGTAAAATTGTTCAAGATGTTTTTCAACGAGGTCCAGAACCAGTCAATGCATTTTGAAGACGTGTCTACAAATGTGGTTACAAACAAAAATTCAATTTGTATTTGGCATGAACGGTTAGTTAAATTTAGCTTACATTGATTACAACGTAACCTTTAACAATTTCTTTTTAAAATCTGCAGACGCAGAGATAAAAAAACACCCTTGTAAGTGAACACGTTGCGACGTGCAAAATATATACAAACAAACACCTTTAAATAAAGGGCATCAACCTAAAAGCGGTGCGAGTGGTTAATACATACATTCAAATCGAAAATATTAAATAACGTCAAAGAGTGAATGGCGGCGTCGTCGGAAGACTGTGTGCGGAGAGTTGCAGCGGCGAGTAGATGAGAGTATTGGTGCAACAAAGCGAAGTAATCTGTGTGTACGAGTTGGAACATTATTGGAATTCGAAAAGAACGTACCAGATAGATAACATCGGACCACTTGAGGAGACAAAAAAGAAATACAATCATGTTTGTCATTGATTCTTTTTCCAAGTTTGAGTGGTTGTATCCCAATAAGGGTACCGGCACAGAAGAAGTTCTAGATCGTCTAAGCAAACAAGCTGCTGTTGGAAATCCGAAGAGACTTATTCCAGATCGAGGAACCGCTTTTATTTCCCATACTTGCGTTCACCTGGTGATCAGGTGGAGTACCGAGAGGGAATGAGCAAGTTGAAAGGATCACCCGGATCCTAATATGACTGCTTGTAGAGACTGAAACATAGATTCGAGAACATCACCACCTTTGAATAGCTGCAGTTAAAATCTACAGACAACATCAAGAATCCCACCATCAAGCAAGGCACAAGTAGGAGTTCAAGAAGTATTGTAGGTAGTTATGTAATTTTACATCTTACATCATCAGTATCAATCGAGCTTTCGTTTAATTCAGTCTTGTTTTTTCGTGCTCCTAAAGTAGAAGTGATTGAACCAAACAATAAATATATAAATAATCCGTTGTTCAAAGAAACAAAAAATGTTTCTCTTTCACCAGCCCAACTTCGAAATGGACTTTCTCCCTTGCCCCTTAAAAATAGTAAGAAAACCACACTGACCTCTCAGCCTTCTAAAAGTACTGGCAAGAAAGCTTCTTCTAGTACTAAAAAACCGGTTTCTTCGTTAAAATCAAATATTAATTTGAACTCTTCTTCTCAAAGTGTAAACAATGAAAAATCTCTGTGTTTGGAAATTGTTAGAGTTGACAATGACAATGTTGATGCTGGTGGCTCGTCATCGTCAGGTTCTAGCTCTCACTCTCTTGCTACCCACACAGAAGATGTAAATGCTGATCTTGCTGCTGCTACTAGTGTTGGTGTTGCTGCTATGAGTGTCGATGGTGTTGCTGCGATGGGTGTTGATGGTGTTCATGATGCTGGCGGAAATGCTGCTGGTGTTATTGTTGCTGGTATTAATGTTGATGGTGTTAATGTTGCTGGTGTTAATATTACTGGTGTTGGGTTTTTGGCTGAAGGCGATGAGAAGCTTGATGGTAAGGTTGGTAATCAAGCTCTTGTTGCTACGACTGAAGGTGCTTATGCTGATGAAACTAATTCAATAAACAACAATTGGCAAATCAACAAAGCGCGCACAACTAAGCGTATTAACCAAATCGTTGGAACAAATGTCCAATCTTCTTGTATGTTAAGCGTCATACGTAAATGGAAATGGCTTCATTTATTGTCTTTTAAACCAGAAACAACTTGCGATGAAATATTAAATATTCAGCAAACATTCCTTCCGAAATATCTCATTAGTCATTACGTCTTTCTTATTACATTTCGATTCAAAATTATCTTAATTTCCTTTTAGTAAAATTTATTGTAAGTCGACTCCCTTTCTTTCTTTCTCGCGGCAATTTATAATTTACGATACTTATAGACATTACAAAAAGATACTTAAATCATGTCCACATCACCACCCCCGCTAAAGCACTCAATAACCCTGCCATCACAGGAACTCCGACCGCGCCAGCACACGGTACCGGTGAGCAAACTGGAATGGTCCAAGCAGTCGCAATCAAACTTCCGGAGTTCTGGACAAAAATGCCGGCAATTTGGTTTATCCAAGTAGAATCACAATTTGCGATTAGAAACATTCCGGTCGAACAATCAAAATTTCGTTATGTCGTTCAATCCCTTCCCCAGGACGTGGCTGCAAGTGTGTACGACATTTTAATACAGTCTCCCACCCCTTATACAAATTTAAAAAAGGCACTAACAGAACGGCATTCTAAGAGTGAAGGCAAAAGAATAGAAGCATTGCTGTCAGGTGAAGAAATGGGTGAGAAAAAACCATCCGAATTCTATCGGAAACTTAAAACCTTGGCTGGGCAATCGACAATTGTCACAGAAAGCCTGATTTTAGAATTATGGCAGCGCAGACTTCCCACACTGGTTCAAGTTTCAATAAAAGCTAGCTCAAAATCAAAAATCGAAGAACTACTGGAAGTAGCTGACGACATATACGAAGTATATCAACAGCAAAATACATCCACGTTCTCCATTGCGAATAATTCCAATAAAACCATAAGTGAACTTTACTGCCTTAATCAAAACCTCCAAACAGAAATTGGTGAAATTAAATCTATGCTTTCAAACCTCAAATTTAACAATTCCCGTTCTCGAAATCCATCCCGGTCACACTCCTCCACAAAACCTTTCCGAAATAGATCCCGCTCAAGAAACAACAACAATGCGAAAGTTTGTTGGTACCATGCCCATTAAACAAACTAATTTCTACTGTCATCACGGCGGCAAATGACAGTAGTATTCATATCTTACACTGCCGTCTTTTTATAAAGGACCCTCATAAGGCGATTCCAATGATTTTTTTACTTTGTCACTTCTCACCAGGACCTGACTACAAGTGTGCAATGTTTTTGGAATGTGGATAGGAGTTTTTGCTGATTTTTTTCTTGTTTGCAATGTTTTTGTTTCAATGTTTTGAAAAAAATCTCTTAAGTGTTGAATAAAATTGTTTTCGTCTGAGTCATTTGTGTTCTTGGATGAAAAAGAAAGATCACACCACGCGATATTTTCCCCATATAAAAGTTCAGATGGTGTGTGTTTTGTGTCGTCCTTCGTTGTTGTTCGTATTCCTTACAAAATCAATGGGAGTGTCTGTGATAAGTTCATTTTATCTCCGGAGGCTCTTATGGCGGTTTTCAATTGCCGGTGAAATCTTTCCACCATTCCATTGGCCTGTGGGTGGTAGGCCGTGGTGCGGATACGTGTTGTACCTAGAAACCTATTTATTTCTCCGAAAAGCTTCGACTCGAATTTAAAAGACTCTGGATTGCCGTATCGGCATGGTGACAAAGCTCAACAAATTATAAATAAAATCGTTAAACTACAGTCATATCAGCAATTGCTTTCCCCCACAAGTGGTAAGGGACAATTTGGTAAAGAAATTGTATCTCGACAGTAGTTTGTCCATTTGGAAAATGTATGACCTTTATCGCAATGATATTTACAAGATACATAATGTAACTAAAATTGTCAGTGAAAAATCTTACAGGAGAATTTTTTGTAACAACTGCAACAACTCGTTTTTCAAATTAAAAAAAGACATTTTGCTCAATGAGAGGAAAATATGCTTAAGCTTCTTAAAATGGTAAATGTGTATTTGTATTAGTATTAGTAAAGTTATATATTTATTCTTGTTATTGTATGCTAGAGCAACTTTGAGAAATAAGTTCACCATTTTTACTTTGTTAAGTTAGTTGCCTTTTAACTCTTGTTCCGTACAGGCCGGTCTCGGATGATAATTTACAATATACCGTGCAGAGGAAATAAATATTATTAAAAAACTAATTTTACAGAGAAACCTTATTAATAAAAATAATCAACAATGGGGGTTTTTAAACACTTTTCCCGACTCTAAAGAGCCGTGTTTTATTTTTCCTATGATTTTACAGTCCGCTTTATACATTTAGTCTACGTCGAGACCGGATAATACCGGCAGAGTAAAAAATACCGGTAAAAGTGCTCTCTTTGGTGCAGTGCAGTGTCGTGTTGTACAGAAAACAAGTATAAAAAAACATACACAAACGTGCTGTTTCTTGTCGCCTCGCCAAGCGCGAGTTATGAATCTTCATAAATATATATATATACAATATCAATGTAATCATAACCTTTACTTAATGTTCATTATAAATAATATTACATTTCATTTAAATTTGATTGTCAGCACATAGTTGCTTTATTTTGAATTTGTAAACTAAAACCATTTAAATTCAGGTGTGAGAAGCCTTCTGCATTTCCGTTCTCACACCAAATAATAAATATGTATCTATAGTTTGTTCTCATTGTGAAGGTTATGAATTAAAAATCTTGTGCATTTGATTTTTGGACGTCAACAAATAAAGTTGTTTATTTTTTTAAAAAAAACTTTCGTTGTTTGTTAACTTAATTGGCGCAGTCGGTAGGATTTCTTTTTTTCACAAAAAAACACAACGGTTTATTGTGTAAAACAATACAGTTAATCGTGTTGAATAAAATAGAAAAACACAACGGTTTATTGTGTAAAATCAAAAACACTACTGTTAATAATGAATAATAAAATACGAAAATCACAACGGTTTATTGTGTAAAATCAAAAAAAAAAAAAAATAAAAAAAAAACAGTACTGTTAATAGTGAATAATAAAATAAGAAAATCACAACGGTTTATTGTGGATACTAAAAACAAAAAAGACACCGGTTAACTGTGAATACTGTGAAAAAGACACAAAGAACTTACGCAACAACAGAAGTACAACACCTTCATCAAACCAGGAACCTGCTACAGCAAAGAAGAACTTTACCAGACCGAAATTCAGGATAGGAAACAATGTTCTACTGGATTGTTTTAATGTGAGTTCTGTATTGATGAATATTGTTCATTTCCTTAATCAAATTGCCTTTCTAATTAGATATAAATAATAAAATAAATTAATTTAAGCCTAGAAAAAAAATATATATATAAAATATAAAAAATATATATAAATATATTATAAAGTTGGTTCTAAATAATTCTAAATAATAATTAAGAAAAAAAAGTAGTAATATTAATAATAATATATATATTTTTTTTAACATATGCCTAAAGATAAACAAAGTCGTGTATCTAATACAGCTCCCTACGAATCCAAAATAATTTTGGAAGAAAATCATATTAGCACAGAAACTGAAAACCTTCCAAATCTTTCTGCTAGTAACTCAACAATGTCTAACCCAACGATCCCAACAATCCCAACGGCTCCAGACGTAAACGCTATATTTCAAAGTCTCCGTATTCCGGACGCTATAAAAGACCTACCACTCTATGATGGTAACCCGAGGTCATTGTATGACTTCATTAAAAACGTAGAGGAAATATTAGTTTTATTACCACAAATAGATGGTACACCGTATGCGAATGTTATTTTACGAGCTGTCCGAAACAAAATTGTGGGAGATGCCAATGAAGTACTAAACATGTATGGCACCCCAACAAACTGGGATACTATAAAAGCTAATCTCATTCTACACTACGCAGACAAGAGAAATGAAACATCTCTGATAAGAGACCTTCACGGTCTTAGACAAACAACAGAAACTATTGAACAATTTTACGCGAAAGTAATAGAATTACTGTCCACAATAGTAAACCATGTTCAAATTCATGAAAAATTACCATCAGTTGTTACAGCCAAAAAATCTCTCTTTACGGATATGTGTCTAAATACCTTCCTAATCGGATTAAAAGAACCATTAGGTTCAACAATTCGTGCAATGAAGCCCAAAACGCTTACAGAAGCCTTTAATTATTGTGTTCAAGAACAAAATATGTTTTATATGAAATATTCCACAACTCAAAACAAATTTCCTTCTCAAAATATGAACAACCAAAATGTTTCTCTGATTAAACCTTCACCGAGTTCTAATTTGTTATTTTCCAGACCTAATAAATCAATCCAACCTAATTTTAATAATTCTTCCCCACAACATCTTTTTAAAAACCTTCAATACAACCAATTACCACAATATAGACCAATTCAACAGAGTGCTCCAAGATTACAATATCCAGCGCAACAACAATTTAATAATAGATTTTCTGTTCCATCAAATAATATGCTTACTTCCAAACCATTTAACCAATTGCACTATAATTCTACTCCTAGACCAAACTTCAATTTCAATAAGCCACAAATTAATTCTACACCAATGGAAGTTGCAAGCGGCCAAGCTAGAACGCTTCCAACTCCCGTACAAAATCATCCCTATCAAAGAAATTTAACCGCCTATGAAGAAAATATTAACAACATTAAGAAATCTGTAGAGTTCATTAATAAAAATACAAACCTAGGATTAATGAAAGATGTCACTAATCTCAAATTTAAAGAACTACAAACAAAATTGTTGTCTTTACTTCCCCGATACCGGAAAAGGAGAGGATTAATCAACGGACTAGGTTCCTTGATCAAAACAATTACAGGCAACATGGACAATAATGACGCAGAACAAATAAATAAAGACATACAAAATTTAAAACTCAACGAACATGACATGAATAAAGAATTAAACAGACAAGTACAAATCAATGACAAAATGATCCAAAGATTTGCAAACATAACCAATCACATTAATGCACAGCAAAAAGATTTAGAAGAGTATTTGAACAAGTATCAATTAGTAATCTCTCAAAAAATTCGAACCGATGAAGACAAATTTCAATACATGCAATATATATATCAGATTAATTATAATATTGAAATTCTTACAAGCCATTTGCAAGAAATAATTGAATCAATTAATTTGGCTAAAGTTAATATAATATCCAAACAAATTTTGAATCCTGGTGAGCTTGATCTGATACATGAACATATGAATTTACAAAATATTAAAATTTCTTCTGACGAACAACTTTATGAGTTTTTATCTCTACAAGCTTATTATAATAATACAAACATAATTTTCAGTATAAAACTACCTATCCTTCTCCCACAACCTTTCAACCTATACCATTTGATAAAACTCCCTATAAACGAAACTCTCAATATAAATTTAAATCAATCCTATGTAATTATGAATGAACACTTCCAATACATGAGCAAACCTTGTACATCCATTGAACATACGTTTTACTGCCCAAAAGAAGAGCTAAAGAACTTGACCTCTGAAAAATGCATACCAAAAATCATTCAAAACAAGGAAGCAACCTGTGACGTCATCGAAACCACCATCAACAGTAGTATCACCCAACCAGAAGAAGGATTCATACTATTAATTAATTCCCCGACCACGAAGATGACTTCAACATGTGGAATCGATGACAAATTTATCTCCGGAACCCTGCTTTTACATTATGAAGAATGTGAAATAAAAATTAACAATATTATCTACAAAAACAAATTAACTATGTTTTGGGATCAAATTAAAATTATTCCATCAATTTTTATAAAAATTAATAACTCTCTTCATTTAGACAAATTTAATAGTAGTACATTGGAAGCAACCAAAATAACCAACACCGAAGTTATCACTTTGACCAAAGATATGCCAGACCACCGACCAGAGTTTTTGATTTACATCATCATCATCTTTATCTTAACTGCAACCATACTATACCTTAAACGTCATAGAAACAATAATCCTGAAGAGGAAGCAATGGACCAAGAAGCTCCGAACGATAATGTTACATTATCATGGCCGTCACTTCATACTTAGGCGGGAGGAGTTATGAATCTTCATAAATATATATATATACAATATCAATGTAATCATAACCTTTACTTAATGTTCATTATAAATAATATTACATTTCATTTAAATTTGATTGTCAGCACATAGTTGCTTTATTTTGAATTTGTAAACTAAAACCATTTAAATTCAGGTGTGAGAAGCCTTCTGCATTTCCGTTCTCACACCAAATAATAAATATGTATCTATAGTTTGTTCTCATTGTGAAGGTTATGAATTAAAAATCTTGTGCATTTGATTTTTGGACGTCAACAAATAAAGTTGTTTATTTTTTTAAAAAAAACTTTCGTTGTTTGTTAACTTAATTCGCGCCTGGGTCTTACACATACCGATGCTAAAATAAGAGAAAAACAAAAAATACAGAGCAACACGGCATATACTAAAACAACAACGCCCAAGTCATTATTTAAAAGTAACAAAGAAATGATGCATTTGTAAGCTAAGAAATGAAGAGAGCCAAACTCTTTATTAAAAAATTATAATATGTCTATGCGCATCTATCTGTGTGGGTTGCCAGTTAGTGGCAGTTGATTTAGTACCTTTTTACGAGGAAGACGGAAAAAATAAAAGCTATAATAAATTCCTTTAAAATATGTGATAAACGATCATCGATCATCAACAAGAAAACGTGACCAAACGAACGTCGTTATCATTGTTTGCACATGACATATTGTAAACCTATTAATATATTGCTTATAAGAATAAAGAGTATAAATGTAAACGTCTTAGTCGACTAAGTTATTAAGCAGTTATCATACAGAGCTTGTTACGGTAAGATTTACCGCAACAAAAATTATCAATTACATGATTGTTAAAATCGTTTTGGACCATGTGTTTGAGCCATGGTTTACTCTCGTTGTGTGTTTTCCTCTCTATCCCAACCTCTCCGATGTTTTATAATTTCATTCTTAGTCCGTTGTCCTTAAGGGTCATGAGAGTAGCCCTTAGAGGATGACAAATTTAGGTATACCCCGTTTGGAGATCGTGCTAAGCCAGCGGACGAGCTGGAGACTCACACGACTAATCGTTTAAAAGAGCGAGGAGCACTCCCGAACACCGAAGCCATATTAGCCAAATAGCAGTTAATCAACCTAATTTCCAAGCTACGGATAGTCAGTTAACTCAATCTTCATCAGGGCCGACGTTTAAGGACATTCAAAAGTCGATCTTACGATATTCATAGTGACACTTGTGATGCATATAAATGGATATCCGATTTCGAAAGAACCTGCGATTCCGTTGGCAGTGATGACGCTTTCTGTTTTCGTTAAGCAGTTTATGAAACCCTGCTCCGAAGCTGAAAGCTTTCTGCGTGTTGATACGTCCACTAATTACGATGAGTTCCTTACAAATTTCCTTCTGAAAACACTGTCATGTCATACGTTCTTCAGATGCAAGAGTTAGCCTCCCCGGCAAAGTTGGATGAACAGCATAACATACGGTACATCATCGAGGGTCTTCGGGATCGAACCACAAATGTTTCCGTTCTATTTCCTGGCAAAACATTAGACGAATTTAAAACCTTGATTTCGAGATACGTCCAAATGCGCAAATCGCATGCCGCCCTCACTGATCGTTCCGACCAGCTGGCCAAACTTGCTACCAATCCGACCTCTGTCAGTCAAACAAATTGCTTTAATTGTAATGGGTTTGATCATATATCCGCCAAGTGTCCCGAGCCGAAGAGACATCCCCAAAGTTGTTTCCGATGCGGTTCTACAAAACACACCATACGCCAGTGTTCGTAGCCTGCTCCCAAGAACTAGTCCCCGACTACTTCATACCCTATAGCTTTCTGCTAGGGCGGGATTTCCTTAAACTTTGTAGTATTTCATTAACTATGATAAATATATTGATGTAAGCAACAAGCACCGTACCATCCCAAGAAACAGAATAATCAAAAACCTCTAAATATAATGATGAAGCTGCCAAAAATTGAGCTCAGTAAATTTGATGGAGAATGCTTAAACTGGTTGCAAATTCATGACCTGTTTAAGCAAATGATTCATGATCAACCTATCCTAGGGCAAATGTTACACGAAAGAAATTAATTCAAAAACGCTTCAACAATAAAAGATTGTTGTTGACTGCACAATTAAACAAGTTATTAATGCAGTTAGTTATTACTGCGACAAGTTCTAATTTACGTAGACAAAAACAAGAAAGAGTGTTTGCAAGTTATCACCAACCTTAATGTTGATATTGGACAGGGAGAGCAGCGAAAAGTTTGAGTTCGGGATCAATGATCCAAGAAGCAGTCCTACCATTGAAGAGTTTCTGAAGTTTATTGAGTCGATTTTCCAGACTCTAGAGGCTATTAACCCCAAAGATGGCGGGAGGAATTATCGAAGTCCAGCTACGACACTGGGCAAAAATCAACCGTGGACATTGCGCCCAAGAACGATCAGGAACTTATTTGTCATTTCTGCAATTTAAGTAAGCATGGTATATACAATTGCAATAAATGTTTGTCTCTTTCAGGTATAGAACGAGGAAAAGCTGTCCACAGCCTAATGTTGTGCAGAAATTGTCTGAAGAAAGGCCATTATTATCAATCATGTATATCTTGAAAATGCCTTAACTGCAACATGCTCTACAACACATTACTTCATCAGCAAAAAATACAAAAGTCTAAGTAATTAACAGTGTCAGTGGGGTGATAAAACAACTTCAAGCAACACTCCACAGCAAGTAAACCAGGATTAAATAACTCAGCAGCAGAAACTCATTTCTAGAAACGCCACGTACACTTGGCAACAGCAGTGCTCAATGTGATATCGTCGTGTGGTATACGCGTCCCATGCAGAGCTCTTCTTGATTCTGGATTTCAATTAAACTTTGTGACAACATTGTTCATTCAACAGTTAGGAAATAAGAAGTATCGCAAGGATACTCCTATCAGCGGAATAGGTGCACAACAATGCGGGTCGGCGTTTTTTTTGGCATCAATTACATTTCAATCCAGAACCTCGGCGTATGAAGCAGCCATTGAAACGAACCTCATGTCCCGTATTAGTGTTATGAATATGAAGATTGTTACCAACCAGTGTAACCTAGTCATCAAACATAGTGTAAATCTACTATTAGACAACGTGTGAACTTGCTCTTGGTCTCCGCGAATGTTGCTCCGTAACTGACTTTGAACGCATTCATTGTTCTGGAATGTGCGAAATTATTAAGAAGCCGTTCACAGAAAAAGAAACCACGAGCAGCTGCCACGGCAGACCAAGAGTAAGTAAATTAAAAACATTACCTAACCCGAGCTCTACAAAATTGTTAAATAAAATAAAATAGGTTCAACTTTAAAAAACAACTTGGGAAATCGACCGTCCATGGCTTAAGAAAAAACTCGATTCGGCTTATCGTAAGTTGTTCAAAAATAAGCTATGAAGTTGAGAATACAGTAAGACATTATTTTAAATAAGAGAGCAACTTGTAATGATAAAACTGTAGTGGATGCGCACACACCTTAAATAAAGCTCAATTTCATTAGCAAAGCTTAATGTCATCTATCAAAATCTAAAGCTCAAGTGTAAGAAAACGATGTGAAAACACAGAATGCAGACATTTTGCATTTCCGCTTTTCTCTCGTCCATTTTAATCACGTCTTTTACCCGAGTCGGTACACGAAGAGTAAGAACCAAAGAGACTAACCTTTAGCTGGTGCATTAAATAACTCTAACCTAAAAATAATAAAAATAAATTTGTGTGTATTATAAAAAATTAAAAAGTTAGTTCTTTTATTGTAATTTTGAAAATTACATTCGAGGAACTACAAAACTCAGTGTTTACCAGTCAAAAGTTAATATTACAAGTGGTTTCAAAAAAAAAAAAACAATAGTGGTTCGAAAAAAAAACAATAGTGTATCCACAAATAAAACAACAAAGAAATCACGCCACTCAAAAAACAGCACAGCACTTCACAGTGAGTACCATCAAAACCTTACTTTCCCGTTCTTCCACAGTTGTACAGCCTAGTTCATGTATCAACTACAATTGGAATTGGTGCATATGCTAATCTGTGTTTCAGCAGATTATTTGAATTGAATTTACTGTTTTGCATCACAGGGTCGAATTGGTTCTCGTCACTGCTAAGGCATAACACTAGCAGTGTTCAGTGTTTATCCCCTTGATTGTGTGTTTATTATAAAAAAAAGACATTTTAGAAGGCATATACCGTAAATATCATTGTATTTGTATAGAATGTATTGCCTTTGAGCATTTTGGTCACCGTCATGCCGGATAAATGAACCCGTAACAAAAAACAAAACTAACGACGAAAAAAGTGTGTTTGTCGCCACGCCACGTTAAAATTTAGAGACGAATTTATTTGTGTGTTAACCAATAAACAAATTAAACACGTCTTTAACTAAACTGGACTCTATTACATTATCTACTACATTTGTTGCCAAACAGACAGCTTCTGTCGAAATGACATTCCCCACGTTCGGGATGCTAACAGATACGTATCCGAATCCAAAAAAAAGATTTCTTTTGTGTATTTGTTGCATCAGCTGTTTTTTAACAAGGGATTACAACAACACGAACAAATCTAGATACCTTTTGTTACGTACCCGAACGCGGCCATTTTTTTTTATTTATGAAATGTCAGCATAAAAGTTTTTAAGTGAAATTATTAAAAGTATAAATTAATTATGAGATCTGACGATACAAACAAGCGACAATTGAGGCCAATATCATTAATAATAATGATATTGGCCTCAATTGTCGCTTTCGATTATCAATCGAATCGAAACTTTTCGATGGTTTCGATTGATTTTCATATTTTGTATTGTGAAACTCAATCGAACAAACAATGGACTATTGTGAATAACCCCATGTACATGGTCAATGCGCTTTGCGCACGGCACCTGGCCTTCGGTCGTCCTCGTCGTCGTCGCTCTTGAATGAGCTGAAAAGCTTATTGGGGCAAGTAATCAGAACGGAGCTTTGGTAGGAGCCCGGAGGAGAGGAAGAACTGAGTATTGTCGACAATAATCTTTTAAGCGCTGATAATGTTTGATTAGGTAATGAGTGATTGGCAGGAAAAGATAGTGTTTGATTAGGTGTTGTGTTAAGTAAACAACAGGTTGGTATATAAGGCGGTGTCGACTTATCGACATTCAGTAATAATGTATCAATTGTTAAGTGGTAAATTAGTGCGCCGTAGTTCTAATACAAGTATCGCAAATTTAGTAGAAAATGAGTCTGTCACTGAAAGAGAAAATGAATGAATAATGAAAACGTGTTTGAAAACGCTAAACAGTTTCTTGCAACAGACAACTCTACTGTCGGAGAACGACATGGAAGCTCTGGTGTTGGATCTGTCAACTTGTTGCCCGGAGGAAGCAGAGCAGGACATGGAGACACTGCTGAACCTATTGCAGGAAATAATGGAATACAAGAGAGGTATTTCTCGCGAATTGCTGGAGAAACTAGGGAAGAACGACACAGAAGAAAATTTGCATCAATTCAACAAAGCACACGAACTTCTCGATACTTGTCGGGCGTCTTTTACTCCGGACAATATGGCAAAGATGATCTTGTCATTGAAGACATATCTAAAAAAGCCAGAAACAGCCTCTTCAAGTGGGTTGTCCAACATTGCAACCACAACCACGTCTTCCACGACTGCTCATACTCAAATGGCACTTGTAGATGCTTTGGGTATAACTTTAGACGATCCACTAGAAAGGCTATATTCACAAAAGACCTCAAAGAAACGGACATTAGATCTATCGTCAAGTATCACTTTGGTGAAGGACGGCGAACCAAAGTACTGGACCTTAGAGGAAAAAGCTAAGCCGGATTATTTAATCGATTTGAAGATCTATTCGATAGAAAACATACCGCAGAATGCGATGAATTCGAAGGACATGTGGAAATATGCGTCAGCGAGAATGAAGCTATATGGAATGAATACCGGCCTGACGCAACACTATCTTCAAGCGGCGAAGAACTGGTAGTACAAGGAATTCAGAATTTGGAAGAACGTCAACTAGAAAGAGAAGAAGAAGAGATGCCGAAGGAAAAAAAGAAACGCCGCAGGAACAATTAGAGCAAGAAATAATGCGAATTTGTAAAGTACCTATACATGATTTCGTTACAACAGAAGAATTCTTGAATTCGTCTTGGAGATTTGCAAATCCAATGAGTGTAATGTTTAAAAATGCAATTTCAATTTGTAAATTAAAATTTTTGAATATGCGTCCTTGTGACTATAAAGCATTTTACGAGTCAACAACTATTATGCCGTATTGGGATACTAATAAATTTGATGTAGAAATTTCAAATTTGAAGTATTTTGAAATCATTATTTGTTTGTTGTTTTCCAGTTTTCCTTTTTTAATATATATAAAAATAGTTAATAAACATTTTAAAATGAGTAGAATTGAGTTGTGGTTTAGTGACAGTGTCACAGATACCGAAAATGCCTTAGAAAATGTTGAAATGGAAAGAAAAAGAAGACATATCAGAGACACCTCTAATCCTCTGGAACTGGACGAAACATTGTACTATTTATGGAAATGTTCTTACTTGCTATACCTTTATACATTTCCTTTATATTTCTTATAGCTTTTTGAAATACTTTCGCTTATCTAAAGAAAGTTTCATAGAACTTCTAAGTGAAATTAACCCAAACCTCAGGCCAGCAAAAATAAGCTCTTCGATTCCCAACATAATAAAACTTGCGACTACTTTGAATCAAAAATCCTGGTGATGAATTTGGAGCACGGCACAGATGTAGAAAAAATTTGTATTCCATCAATGTTCAGGTATATGTTATATTTTGTATTTAATAACCTATACGTACATATGTTATTATTTTAATTATACTAACAATTTTAATATTGTAAGGTGATCGCAAACCCAACCTTCAATAATGGAAATTTCACTTGCTATTAAAACAGCAACCTGCCAGTTCGTTATTTTTTACTTCCCTCCACCAGCGGTAAGGAGTTTTTAATTAACGAATTGTCAAATAAACAATTGTCTTAGTTACAAGTAAGTCTTAATTTAAGTCCTCTAAGTGGTTCTCAAACTCATTTTCAAATCAAACAAGGATTTTAAAAAAAAATCCATTTAAAAGTATTTCGTTTCGTTTAGATAAGTTTCGAAAACACTAAAAAATTACTTTTAGATGGATTTTTTTGTAATAATTTGAAAATGCTGTTTAATCTTAAATATTTATTTATTTTAAATAGATTGAATGTGATGCAAATCAGCGCATAACTGATGTTGTGGCACGTTGGAGAGGATCTGCACATGATATTCGAATATGGAGAGAATAGTCTATTTGCCACCGCTTACAAAGCATAGATTTACAAGGAGGGGTTATTCTTGCTGATGGTGGGTACCCTTGCTTCAAAAATATTGCTAAAGCGTCTGCATCACTCTCCGAACCAGAGTGGCGATATAATATAGCGCATATACATACAAGAAATCACATTGAACGCTTGTTTGGGCAGCTGAAAAATAAATTTCTATGCTCCTTCAATGGTATTCATCTCAATTACGAGACTTCTAAGGCTTCGATAGTTTCTATATGCATTTTACACAACATGTCAAAGAACTTTTTAAATGGTTGGTTTGTAATGTAAAGCAATAAAAACAAAATAATTTATG
Source organism: Eupeodes corollae (assembly GCF_945859685.1). Classification (NCBI taxonomy): domain Eukaryota; kingdom Metazoa; phylum Arthropoda; class Insecta; order Diptera; family Syrphidae; genus Eupeodes; species Eupeodes corollae. The sequence goes on from NC_079147.1 coordinate 51,769,234, forward strand.
ATAGATCGCTTCCTTTACAGTGGGATTTGTAGATGACTCTTCTCCAGCAAGCATCTCCGATTAAGTATTTGAGTCTGATGACGCAAATGGTGATGACTTGGTTGTGCTGCCAGGTAGAAGATTAACAGGACGATTTTATAGATCACAGTTTATACTCAAACAATTTTGTTGCTGTAAAATTTACCACAACAAGTTTCACTAGCCTATCTCATTTCCTTTTTTTTAACCTTCCTTCCGTCGTTGCGGCTCCAAAATATTTTAAAAGTTCAGTAGAATACTGCTTTCCATCAGTCAGTGACCTGCTCTTATTGTATTTTGGAAAAGCAAACAAAATAGGTTTCAATTGTAATGCGGTTGTGTGATAAAGGGTCCACATATTTACTTTAGAAATTTGTGACGGGCGGTCACAAAATACACAATTGTGTGACGGATGAGTCACGATTACGGCCTATTGAGTGTGTGACAGGTGGTTCACACAAGGAAAAAACGAAAGTGTGCATCCTTTGCACAATTGGCACACCAACCTAAAATTAGTATGGCTTAATGCCCAACGTAAAGTGTCGGAATACTAAGTAAGGTCACCTTGCGATGTGTTTTTCCCTTTCCCTAAAATTGTCTGCACGAAAGTCTAAGGGTTCATAGTCTAAATTTCAAACTATCGGATTCTGCCTCTTAATCTTGGTTGAAAATGCTTTCCTCAAGTTATTAAACTGGGCCGGTTTGGGCTGGGGAATTTTATTCGCGAACTTTCAAAAATTTTTCGTTTACTTTTTAGACCAATTGAACTGAACTCGTCCATTAAGCCAAGGTTGGTGTTCAAATCACCAATGTGAAAGAGACCAAAAAGGTTTGACTGGTTTTTGAATCGGCATGCACCCCAGCGAAAAAGCCGGGTGTCGCAGTTAGACCGAAAGAGAAAACCGGATCATAACAAAAGGTCAGAGTAGGATGGCAAACTTGTCGTGGCCTTTTGGATGAGGAAAGTTCGCCATGAATATGGCACTTTTTAGAGAAGCTAAGAAGAGTGAGGTTGAAAATAAAAAGTAGTGAAAAATTTTTGGAAAAAAAAGAATCGTGTTAGTTTTGGTGTGGGATACAACTAAATTAAAATTATTGATAAAGAAACCAAACAAAATTTGTGAAGAAGGCGTTTTGAATAAGGAAGAGGCAGGATCGGTTTTGTCAAATACAGAAAGCTAAGTATTTTTTTTGTTGAGTGAGTTTTTTGTTTTTTTTTTTTCTACCTTTACTTGTCTCCCGAGATTGCGGGACCAGCGACCTTTGTTCTTTTGTTCTTCGGGAACTTTCCCAAGGTGACCTTTTCTTTGTGTCCTTTGTACACAACCAATTCTTCTCTTTTTCTTCTGTTTTTTGTATCATTTTAAATTGTACAAATATTTTTTGGAAAAAATTCTGGGTTTTATCCCTATATTTATAAAGGTTTCCCAGATATAAAATAAAATTTCTTAACCTTTTTTAGGTGAAAAATTAATCTTGAATTTTATTTTAATTGGGAAGTAAATTTCCTCTTTTTTTATTATCATTTATATTAACTGGTGATGGTAAGTACCATAATACTTCCTGGCGCCCATTTTCATTATTTTTTTGCTACGCCCCTGGGTAGTACATTTTATTAATTTTATAATTAATTTCGATTTTATTAATCGAGTTCGATTAAAATCTACCTTTTCCAAACCCCCCCAAACTGACCTACTGGGTGACAGCACTGTTTTTGCTATCGGTGGTAAAATTAACAAACCAACCTTTTTGAAATTTGACATTTGTTGTTTGTTTTCAATAAGTAGGTATCCACACGTGCGCGCCGGCTACCTACCCATTGTTGTTTTATAAATCGTTTCGTTTTTCTTGTAGTTTTGTTTTATTTTGCGGATCATTGTTCCGCCAACCTAAATTAAAATTTAGTATTATCGTCGTATTAATTCGGTTTGTTAATTTTACAACAATTGGCGTCCACAACGTGGGGCTTTCGCTTTGCCTGTTCTCAACAAAAAAAAAAAGTGTTTGCAAGTGCACTATACCTATACATAATTATCGGGATTTGTTTTGTGTTATAATTAGGAAAGTGTCGTTCCTTTTATTGATTTGAATAGAAATTTACTTTGTGTTGTTTTCTTTTTCCTAGGTAAAAATTCATTGTGTCCAGCTAAAATTGCAACAACTACAAACATACATACAAGTTAAGATTCATGAATAACACGTACTTGTAATTAAACTCTAGGCCCAAAATATGAATATTGTTTCCAAACCTAAATTAGTAATAAGCTATAAAGTTCCATTCTTAGAAAACAGATTTAAATGAATCATCTTGAAACCAAATGCTCTTTGTTCAAGTCTCTTTTCCTAGAGTATAAATACTCCAAATAAATCAGATATGCAGTTCAGTTTTTTAGTAACGATAGCTAATGTATTGATGTATTGTTTATAAGTGACATAAATAAAGTATTATTTTTTAAAAACTCATTCTGGAGGTGAAGTAAATTAAGTGGCGACCGTGACAGGACAAATTATTCTTAAAAACCTGAAAAAATAAAGTAAGGGAGAATATATGTCTACGCGTTTAAGTGCGTGAGTGAAAAAACCGAAACTTAAAAGGAATATAAGTATCCTTCGAAGAAAGGAGAAAAATAGTGAAAAAAAATTATCCAAAGAAAGGAGAAAATTTTTTGTATAAGTATTCCAAAGCATCCTTAAGCGAAAGTGAAAGGATAAAACAGAGTACGCCAAGTGATAATAAAAGAAATTAGTGAAAAAAAAAAATCAAGACTTTTATAAATTCAAAAAAACAATAAATAGAGAATCAAGTGAACAAAGGATTGAAGCGAGAAAGTGATTAAGACGATAATCACCAACATTACGAGAAAATTACATCAGCAAGTTTCCGTGTATGAGTCCTCACATCATATTTGGATGTTCAACTAAAAAGTACATATGAAATATCAGTACCTTAAACGACAAAAATTATACTACAGTTAATTCACTCATAAGCGACTTTACGAAGTGATTATTTTAAAGGAAAATTATTACTTCAAATTTAATGAATTTCATAAATCATTCGAAACCTATGTTTATCACTTAAAACATTAATATGCAAATATCAAACATGTGAAAAAGAAAGATCCTTCATTATTTTAATAGTTTTACCTCAAGTCAATAAACAAACCTTACAACTCACTGTAATTCTTGTTGGAGAAAATAATTCTGAAATCACGGAGGCGTATTTTGCTGCCGATGACAGTCTGTAAAACTACGAAAGGCCTGTTGCGTTTACATTATCAATATTCATAGTGTAAACCCACTAAGTGTAAGCGAAAAAAAGAGTAAAGCTCTTTTTAAGCGATATTTGTTAAAATATGTATATGGGTTGCCGGTACTTAACTTCCCCTTTAGTATTTAAGTATTGGTATTTGTATTTATCCAAGTGCATTATAATATGTGTATTCATTATATGCTGTAGTACAGTAAGCTAGATATAAGTTACACACGTAGTCGAAGAAAAGCCTTGAATCGAACTGGACGTGAAATAAAGAATGTTTAAAGTAAACGTTGTTATTAAATTAAATAATAAGTTTGAAATATTAAAAAGTAAGTTTAAATAAGGTTGGTTCAATAACTTATTTCAAAAAGATATTTTATTTTTAACTGTACAAAAAACAAAATGACATTTTTTGATTCGAAGTGTACCAAAACCCATCGCTGACCGCCATAGTTTTTCCTTCTTTCATTTTGGATGTGACATGATTGCGAGACAGACGTCTCAAATAAAATTAAGATTTTAAAATTAAATAAAAGTTATTCCAATATAAATTTATGTGTCTTACTACGAAGGGCACAGGGCCCATAGAGGCAATAGATGCATGTTGCAAGAGCTACGCTGCATTGAACGCCAAAGTTCCTGAGTCCTCACATCATATTTGGATGTTGGACTAAAAAGTACATATACAATATCATCAGTACCTTACACGACAAAAATTATACTACAGTTAATTCACTCATAAGCGACCTTACGTAAGTTAATAGTTTTCCTTCAAGTCAATAAACAAACCTTAAAACCCAATGTAATTCTTGTTGGAGAAAATAAATCTGAAATCACGGAGGCGTATTTAGCTATCGATGACAGTCTGTACAACTACGATGGGGCCATAGAGGCAATAGATGCATGTTGCAAGACCTACGTTTCATTGAACGCCAAATTTTCTGAGTCCTCACATCATATTTGGATGTTCAACTTAAAAGTACATATAAAATATCAGTACCTTACACGACAAAAATTATACTACAGTTAATAAAATATCAGTACCTTACACGACAAAAATTATACTACAGTTAAATCACTCATAAGCGAGCTTACGTAAGTCCTTAGCATTATAACTACTTTTTTCTAAAATATATTAAAAGTGAAGTTCATATAATTTATTTTTAAAGAAAATTCTTACTTCAAATGGAGTGCTTAAAATGTAATCAATTTTATAAATCATTCTGAACTTATGTTTAACACTTAAAACATAAACATTAATCTGAAAATGTCAAACATGTGAAGAAGAAAGATCCTTTGTTATTTTAATAGTTTTACCTAAGTCAATAAACAAACCTTACAACCCACTGTAATTCTTGTTGGAGAAAATAAATCTGACATCACGGAGGCGTGTTTAGCTATCGATGACAGTCTGTACAACTACGATGGGGCCATAGAGGCAATAGATGCATGTTGCAAGACCTTCGTTGCATTGAACGCCAAATTTCCTGAGTCCTCACATCATATTTGGATGTTGAACTAAAAAGTACATATACAATATCATCAGTAGGTACCTTACACGACAAAAATTATACTACAGTTAATTCACTCATAAGCGACCTTACGTAAGTTAATAGTTTTACTTCAAGTCAATAAACAAACCTTAAAACCCACTGTAATTCTTGTTGGAGAAAATAAATCTGAGATCACGGAGGCGTATTAAGCTATCGATGAGAGTCTGTACAACTACGATGGGGCCATAGAGGCAATAGATGCATGTTGCAAGACCTACGTTGCATTGAACGCCAAATTTCCTGAGTCCTCACATCATATTTGGATGTTGAACTAAAAAGTACATATACAATATCATCAGTAGGTACCTTACACGACAAAAATTATACTACAGTTAATTCACTCATAAGCGACCTTACGTAAGTTAATAGTTTTACTTCAAGTCAATAAACAAACCTTAAAACCCACTGTAATTCTTGTTGGAAAAAATAAATCTGAGATCACGGAGGCGTATTAAGCTATCGATGAGAGTCTGTACAACTACGATGGGGCCATAGAGGCAATAGATGCATGTTGCAAGACCTACGTTGCATTGAACGCCAAATTTCCTGAGTCATCATCATATTTGGATGTTCATCTAAAAAGTACATAATACAATATCAGTACCTTACACGACAAAAATTATACTACAGTTAATTCACTCATAAGCGACCTTACGTAAGTTAATAGTTTTACTGCAAGTCAATAAACAAACCTTACAACCCACTTTAATTCTTGTTGGTGAAAATAAATCTGAAATCACGGAGGCGTATTTAGCTATCGATGACAGTCTGTAAAACTACGAAAGGCCTTTTGCTTTTACTTTATCAATTCGCATACTCCACATCCCAATTCTTTTTCTCACATATCTAAAAATAGATTTCATATATTTCAATGCATTGATGAGAAGTTGGATGACCAATAGTTATACGAACTTTAGACAGTTTAGACTAATTCAAATCTCAACCGAGCAGTAACAAATGCTCCCAAACTAAAAAATAAATAAAATTCTTTCAAATTCAAATCCTGAAGCAGTGTTTTACTTCAAAATTCAGCGCGTTGTTTTTTTTCAATAACGAGGTGAACATAACAAATTGGTGGCAGCCAGCGGTGGGATAGCTATTCGTTTTAGCTAATTCCAAACAAAAGTGTAAATCAGTAGGCAGAGACAAAAATTTCCCAAAATTGATTGTTTTTGAAAAAAAAGAAGCAAAAACAAAACAAATGCTTTGAAAATTCGAGTGAAGTGAAGATTCCAACTGAGAAAAAAGGTAGCAACGAAAAACTTCAAGCATCCTGAAAAGCAGACAAAACTGTAACCATCAGAATGGAAAGGAAGAATAAAACGGTACACAAAAATTTAAATCGCAACATGCTAGCAACTTTTGTAACATTCCTTCTCATAAGTACCTCTTTGGCTTTGGACAGACATGAGTTGGAAGAAATCAACTATGCTACTGCCATACATTTCGAAAGTGAAGACACCCTTTTCCTTTCCAAAAACGAGTGGAATTTTATTGTTCATTTAAATTTGTCATCTTATAATAATGGTCTTGAACAAATAAATGTATATTTTTTAAACATATTATGTGACAAAATCATATTTAATTATAAAGCAAACAATTTATGTGCTCAAGTTGTCAAATCCATAAATCGTCTTGCCTCAGAAGTCGATAGTGATTACAAAATCATAAGAGATATTTTAAACTCTCCCAATAGATCTGCTCGAGGTCTTTTTAATTTTATCGGTAGATTCGAAAACTTTCTTTTCGGTAATATGGATGATTCCGACGCAAAATCCATTAAGCAAAGTATAGATAAACTCGAGACAAACAAACAAAAATAGCACACGAATTAAATAAAGAATTTACGGTAATCAGTCATCTAATTAAATATATAAACAACATTAATGTTGAAATTTATAACGAATTAATTAAAAGTCAAGATGTAATGTTTGCTTTTACGGAAGTGGAAAATCTTATAATGAACGAAATATTTGTTATAAAAGAAACAGAAATATTTGACATAATTTTAAAAGCACAGGAAAATAAATTAAGCAAAAATATTTTATTCTCAGAATAATTTTTAAGTTCGTTGATAGAAATTGAAACACAATGCATTGCAAATGCAAGATTGCCATTAGAACCTTCAGTTCAAAATATGCCGAATCTAATAAAAATCACTAGAATTTATTCTATTTACGTTGTAGAAACCTTAACATTCCACATTAAAATTCCTTTAATATCAAAAGAATTTAAATTGTATAAAACGATACCAATTCCAGCTCATTATCAAAACAATTCCTTTTTCTTTGTATAAACTCAATTTAATCTTATTGCTTCAAATAGTAATAATAAATATATTAAACTTAATGATGCTGATCTTTCCGATTGTATAAAATCAAAACCAAATACTATTTGTAAACCGAAATTTCCAATTTATAATAATATAAATAAAGACTGTATAATGAATTTACATTTAGGAGTATTCCATAAAAATTAATGCGTCATAAAAATGTTCAAATTAAATAATGAAATATGGAAATTAATCAATTACAAAACCTGGTACTATGCTGTCCCAGAGGGAACTAACTTTATGATCACATGTAAAGACAATTTAAAATATTTTGTAAAAATTCATAACAGTGGAATTTTCAAATTAAATCCAAATTGTAATTGTAGCGTTTACATTATCAATATCTATAGTGTAAACCCACTAATGTTAGTTCAATAACTTATTTCTGAAATGATATTTTTATTTCTTACTGTACAAAAAACCAAATGACATTCTTTGATTCGAAGTGTACCAAAACCCATCGCTGCCCGCCATAGTTTTTCCTTCTTTCACTTTTCCTGTGACTTGATTGCGAGACAGACGACTCAGTATTATAAAATAAAGTTAAGCTTTTGGAAATTAAATAAAGCGTATAAAAAAATAAATGTATGTGTTTAAATATTAATACTAAAGACACAAATTGGTGACCCTCGTGATTCGTATCGTAGACAAAAGTCCGGAGACGACAGGCAGACGCAACCGCAACAGCTACCATACCACCTAAGACTCGGAAGAAAATTTTACTTCCACCGCCACCAAGTCCACAATCAACCAAATTTGTGTTCATCTTCAACAAGCAACCATCGTAACCATCCACTGAGACCAACGACCAACAGCAGCGAGAGGCACACAATATAGTTAATATATACATTGTTATGGTTCATTATTTAGAGTCCACTTAAATATTTAAGTCGTCACTAAATTTGGCCCAATAAATACAGTCTATTTTTGAAAGTGAAGGCAGTAAGTTCTACTCTTGTGGAAAATTAAAATATATTTAAAAAAAAAAACAAACAAATGCAAATTAATTAGTACAGAAGTAACCTTGGAAAAAGATTAAAGAATATAGTACAATATATAATAAAGTACAGAAGCAGCGTACAGAAAAACCGTTAGTTGGTCTTTTTGTCTAGTATTTTTTGTTCGGTAGAATAATAGTTTGTGATGTGAAGTGTTTTGCTATAAGTTATAAAAGTTGCTTATGTGCTTTGAGTTTGTTCTATTAAATGAACAAAAATTAAATTATTTTACTTGTCTTGAGGGTTTCATGCGCAGACATGATGCGAAATCGTCTCTACGACGACGGGATGTGCCGTTAATTAAATAAGTATAATAAACACGCGCAAATGTAAAACGAGAGAAGAATGCTATTCCCCTATACTAATGGGGCTTCAAAATTCAGCATGTTGTTGTTTTTTTAATAACAAGGTGAACAAAACACCACACTAAGGTTGGTTCAATAAATTAATTCAAAAAGATATTTTTATTTTTAATTGTACAAAAAACAAAATGACATTTTTTGATTCGAAGTGTACCAAAATCCATAGCTGCTCGCCATAGTTTTTCCTTCTTTCATTTTGGATGTGACACTATTGCGAGACAGACATCTCAGATAAAATTAAGATTTTGAAATTAAATAAAAGTTATTCCAATATAAATTTATGTGTCTTACTACGAAGGGCACCAAATTTTCTGAGTCCTCACATCATATTTGGATGCTCAACTAAAAAGTACATATACAATATCATCAGTACCTTACACGACAAAAATTATACTTCAGTTAATTCACTCATAAGTAACCTTACTTAAGTTAATAGTTTTACTTCAAGTCAATAAACAAACCTTAAAACCCTCTGTAATTCTTGTTGGATAAAATAAATCTGAAATGACGGAGGTGTATTTAGGTATCGATGACAGTCTGTAAAACTACGATGGGCCCAAAGAGGCAATATGTGCATGTTGCAAGAGCTACGCTGCATTGAACGCCAAATTTCCTGAGTCCGGACATCATACTTGGATGTTCAACTCAAAAATACATAATATACAATCAGTACCTTACACGACAAAAATTATACTACAGTTAATTCACTCATAAGCGACTTTACGTAAGTCCTTAGCATTAAAATTATTTTTTTCTAAATTATATTAAAAGTAAAGTTCATATAATTTATTTTTAAAGAAAATTCTTACTTCAAATGGAGTGCTTAAAATGTAATCAATTTTATATATCATTCTAAACTTATGTTTAACACTTAAAATATGAAGAAGGAAGATCCTTTATTTATTTTAATAGTTTTACTTCAAGTCAATAAACAAACCTTAAAACCCACTGTAATTCTTGTTGGATAAAATAAATCTGAAATCACGGAGGCGTATTTAGGTATCGATGACAGTCTGTACAACTACGATGGGTCCTGATTCCTCACATCAAATTTGGATGTTCAAATAAAAAGTACATATACAATATTAGTACCTTACACGACAAAAATTATACTACAGTTAATTAATTCATAAGCGACCTTACGTAAGTTCTTAGCATTAAAATTATTTTTTTCTAAAATATATTAAAAGTGAAGGACATATAATTTATTTTTAAGGTTTTGACTCCAAATGGATTGATTCAAATGTAATGAATTTCGTGAATGATTCTTAACTTGTGTTTAGCAATTAAAACATAAGCATTAATATGTCAATGTAAGTAAATGTCAAACATGTGAAGAAGAAAGATCCTTTGTTATTTTAATAGTTTTACCTCAATTCAATAAACAAACCTTAAAACCCACTGTAATTCTTGTTGGATAAAATAAATCTCAAATCACGATGGCGTATTTAGCTATCGATGACAGTCTGTCCAACTACGATGGGCCCAAAAAGGCAATAGATGCATGTTGCAAGACCTACGCTACATCATATTTGGATGTTCGATTAAAAAGTACATAAACAATCAGTACCTTACACGACAAAAATTATACTACAGTTAATTCACTCATAAGCGACCTTACGTAAGTTCTTAGCATTACAATTATTTTTTTCTAAAATATATTAAAAGGAAGGACATATAATTTATTTTTAAGGTTTTGACTCCAATTGAGTGATTCAAATGTAATGAATTTCGTGAATGATTCTTAACTTGTGTTTAGCACTTAAAACATAAGCATTAATATGTCAATGTAAGTAAATGTCAAACATGTGAAGCAGAAAGATCCTGTATTTATTTTAATATTTTTGAAACACATATTTTATGGATCCTTTGTATAAATGTTCCAAACATGCAGTTGAATGTCATATAATTCCTTTCGGAGACATCAGCGATCTGTGCATCAAATGCGGTGAAACAATCAAACATCTTCAGAGTGCTTGACACAAACTTAAATGCTCGTCGTGACAGAAACAAGGACATGTGTCAAAAGTTTGCATTTCGACTCTAGTAAAAAACAAGAATCTTCCGTCAAGCCCAATTTCCAGCAACATTTCACAGACATGTCCACAAAGAAATACGAAATTGATATTTCAATCGCGAATAAAAATGTAAAATTTGAAGAAGACTCTGGATCAGGATACACTTTGCTGACTAACAACGAAATTTGAAAGCTAAGCCACAAAAATGTTTTGTTAAATTCAGAACTTATGATTCAGGATTCGTCAATGTACCGGTGGGATACAACAATACAGAGTCCATTCTGATGGATTTTCACCCTTATTTGGCAGAACGTTGATTCGTCATATAAATATCAACCTTCAAGAAATCGACAAAACAAGCCAACTCTAGGAACGGCGTTCTAGAGCCAAAATGGCACATTTTTCCTGAAAATTTATGATAATTTCATGTATGGGTGTTGTTTTTATGTATCTCAATTCCTAAAAAAATTTGTATGGAAAAATTTCGTTTAAAATCATTGATCATAGATTTCATGTATTTATACATACGAGCATAAACGGTTCCCGCTTTAACATTTGCACTTTCTTATGAATAATACATATAATTTAGGAACAAAATCCTAAGTTGTAGAGATAGTTCTTACAAAACTTGGATTTTAATTTTTTATGCATATATTCATGAATTTAATGTCTATTCCTATATCTTATGACACATGAACCTGGACTTAATTCGCGGTAGCTCAGTTTCCCTTTCCTTATTCAGAATACATAAGAGAAATTGGAACAAAATTTTATTTTGATTCTGTAGACGATATTATATTATGTCTTTCCATTTGGTGATAGAATGATTGGATTTTCCATTTCTAAGCTAACCCCAGTTTGTCCTTGAACTTTTTTAATGGTCATAACGAAACTAAGCCTAAAATCCTTTGCCGATTTGTAACCCCATATTTTGAAAATTGCGAAATGCTCTATACAAACTCCCACCCCCTGTTTTAGGTAAGCGTGGGGTTGGAAAGAGATAAAAAGTGGCCTATGTCACTCTCGATAAATTCAATTATCTCCACTTAAAAAATCACGTCAATCGGTCGTTCCGTTTTGCAGTGAAAGACGGACACACTTTCGCATTTTTCTTAATCCATAGACACACCATATAAACGCGTCTTATAAGTTTTTTGATTTTTTCTAAAAAGTGTGAATGCAACTTTCTTACTCACACTTCCAGGATTCCAGGAAGGTATAAACCATTCCTGTAGGTATATTATCTCAAAATAAAATACAAATTTTGGAACTCACTTGGACGTGTTCTTATATTTTTTTTTTTGATTTTTTCTAAAAAGTGTGAATGCAACGTTCTTACTTGAAACGCGTCGCGTTATAAAAAACAAATTTCAAAGTTGTGAGAATTCTTGTTTCTTTTCAAAAATAAAATAAAACCAAATAATAAATATAAAATTTGTATGACAATTGTCGTTCACTCAAGTCGGCATTGTGAATGTCGTTATGATAGCGTTTTACTTAGCGTTACGCTACTTGACATCTGGCGTTTTGTAGAATCTAAATTTTTGATCGACAAATGTCACTCTCATCAATATTGCAGTTGTCGTTTAAGTAATCTAAGACGCCAAGTAAAACGTTCCTTTCTGGCGGCTGTAAATTATCAAACGCCGTGTGATAAATACAACAAAAATGTAAGATTTTCGGTTTTTTGTCTGTTTTTTTTCTGTGTTCACTTATTTTTATTTAATTAGGGTGAAAGTTACGAATCCGGACCAAATGAAGCGGCTATTGGAACTGATGGAACTAAACCCATCATTGGCTACAAATTTTCAGAAAGGCGTCCGTCCCCCAAACAGATGATAGAAAACAAAAATGGGAATCGGTTGCGAATACCTTCAATTCCTTGGGCCCACCGACTAGAACCGAAAAGGAATGGCAAAAGGTGAGAAAAACAGAGGCCATTATATTTGGTATTTCATAAATCTTTGTACAGGTTTGGTTCGATGCCAAATTTAAGGTCAAACAAAAACTGCTGTTTAACCAACAGAGCAATTGACAATTACACCTGAGACTGAAACAGAAACTACTGCTCAAATGGAATCCCATACAGCAGAACAAAATTTCAAAAGTGAAGAATTCGTACAAGGCAACACAGCTGGACGGAATTTAACTCAAATGTTTGAAAAGCAAACCAAAGTGCAAGAGGCTTTGTATCTTGAGGTAAATTTATATTACATACTGCTGTGACCAGCTGAAGTGGAATATGAAGCAGCAAATGTACTGCATGGTGTTGTTCCTGAAACGATAAAATATCTTTTACCCAAATGAACTTGCGACAAAGTGTTGTGAATCACAAACCCCTTACAAATCACTCGGTATTGGCCAATACCGCTGTTATGCATCCAAAATAGTGAAAGTATCCAACGATGTAGTGTGACAAGTTGATTTTACTCTTGGCCGAGAAGATTTGTATGAAATTTGATTTCCTATCAAAAAAGTTTAAAAATGTAAACATTGAACATTCAAAAAAGATAATTTTTGGAACGTATAATTTTACCTGAATCAGAACTCTTTATATTACAATCAAAATTTAAAAAAAAAATAATATAATATATTTCAAGTTTTCTTTACATAATACAACAAATGCCAACAAAGTGTATTATACGAGTTATATATGACAAAAGCCTCAAATCACAACAAATCCAAGATAAAGTTGCAGACGATAAAAACTTTACATTGCAACAAACCCCAGATAAGGATGCAGACGAAGATTTAAACACACAAACAAAAGAAGATAATTATATTCAATCACCCATAGACCACCCAGATAGCAGACACGCTATCGAAAGAATAACATAAGAACCCTATATAAGTTAAGTGATCATATTGTATTAAGTCAGTTTCAAAATATAACTCAGACGAATAAGTCGTCTTTAAAATAAAGATCTTTTTTAAAAAATCAAAATTGAAATTGAATAATTAAATTGGCGCAGTCGGTAGGATACAAATATATTTTTTGTATCCTTTAAGAATCATTATCGCGTTTTTACAAAGTGAAATTATCTTCGAATAAACTCTACGAAAAAGAGAGAAGAGAGATAGTTAAAAAAGGTGAATACGATACAAAAATCGATCTGAAAACACTTAAAACTATTGCAACTGCAACTCAGTGAAACAGTGAAGAAGTCCTTAGTGAAAATAAAGACTTCCAAAACTAATTCAGTGAAAAACAAACAATTTTAAATCAGTTGTAGCCCATGTTAATGAACATAACCATGCTACAAAGCTCCATAGAGGAGAACTGAATATAATAAATATTATATATGTGGGATTGGCCAAACCTCGACACATCACCCTACTTCAACAGACGAACGAGACAGAACCGACCACTTAATAAACGGACAGACATAACAAAAGAGAACTAGAGTCCCTTCTATTTCTATCCTTTCGTATTCTGTATATAGTGTCAGCACGAGAGAACACAAAGAGTCGTCACGCATTCGCAATCCATCCGTCAAGAGGACAAGACGCTTCGAAGTTTTTGCTCTGTTTAAAGTTATTAATTTAAGTAAAATAAAGAACTCCTAGACAGAAGGAGCTTGAACCCCACATATAATAATACAAATAAAATAAAAAATCAATGCTACCAGAAAATATAAATGTGCTGAAAGGAGCAGAGGCCCCACAAGGAAAAGAATTACATAAAGAATTACACAGAGAGCAAAACAGGGAACAAAACTGGGTAGACGACGAGGCAACAGCCGAATTCCAAGAACATTTCCGATCCATTCAACAAAAATTGAGGAGAAGCCAACTGAACAAAAATCCAGCATCAAGAACTGTAGAAGAAACCAAGAATTATGTAAGAATACTTTAAGAATAAAATAACAATAAGAACTTATAAGAATATTTAAAGAATATAGAAAAAAAAATCTTGAGAGTAATATTTTTTTTAATAAATTAAATTTCGCGAATTAAGTTGTAAACCCATTTCTAAAAACATGAATCTAAACAATAATCAGCTTGGGCAAGTAGACGAAACACCCAAGAAAAATTTAACGTTAGACCCGTTAAAGTACATCGAAAAGCTTCCTACATTCGATGGTCGCTCCGAAGATCTCTACACATTCTTAACGAACGTAGACGATATAATCCCCACATTATTAGAATATAACACACAATCTCAAAGAATGTGTATTAACATTCTAAAGTCAAAATTTATTGGCAAAGCTAAACGCTGTATTGAAATTCATGCTCATTTACAAAAATGGCAAGATCAAAAACTCCTTTCAAATATATGAAGATCTACGTCAAACCAACTTTAAAGGTGACGTTTTAATATTTTATAATAATATTCAAAAAACTTTGTTCGACTTAAATCAGAAAAGCGTACAAGAAAACAAATCACACGAGGTAGAAAATAATAACCTTACTGCCTTAAATATTTTTAAAGAAAAATTACCAACAAACATGAGGACAACAAGCTCTCTATAAACTCACACATGCAGGATTTGTCAACTCAAGTCCTTTTGAAGAAAAACCTCATAAATCTCAAAATAATCAACACAGACCTCGGAAACAGATCGGGACTTCCCTATCTCAAGTTAGAAAAAAATGGGAAATGTATAAGAATGCTCATAGATACTGGAGCAACAAATAGTATTATAATTAAAAAAGATTCACCCCCAAAATATATTATCAAAAGAATTACCCCTTTACAAATAAATACAGTAGGAAATCCTGTCCTCGTGACAAAAGAGGCAACATTTCTTAAAGACAAATTCGCACTACCAGTTAAAGAAGATTGCACATTTTAAATTATGAGCTTTAGCGAACATTATAACGGATTAATAGGAAATAATATTTTAATGGCGAATAATTCTAAAATTGATTATAAAACAAAAACTCTCGAATTAAACAACACAAAAGTTCCTATATTTTTTGATGAAACCGATGATCAAGAATATGCTATGGAAATTCATCACCTAAGCGACTTAAAATCATATGACTCAATATTTGATGAATTTGAGGAAAAAAATACGAGCCACATGAATACGGAGAAAAATATAATTTATTTAGAACCCTTAAAGACTATTCAGATGTTTTCTTTCATAAAGGAGATGATATATCTTTCATTTCATACGTGAAACATTAACTTCCACTCAACGACACTTCTCCAATATTTACAAGGATATATTGTTGCGGTAAATTTTACCACAACAAGTTTCACCTCCCTTGTTGCTAACTACCCTTAACGAGTTCTTACTGCGGCCGCAAAATTCTGGAAGAGTTTAGTAGAAACCTGGACCATCAGCCAGTGACCTGCTCTTCTAGCATTTTGGGAAAGCAAATTTAACAGGTCCTACCAAAGTGTGCGAAAGGATTCCACACCAACAAACTGTGCGACGGTTGGCCCACATATTGGATAAACAATATCGTCAAGGCATGAAGACGATACCCATGCCCAAAAATGTGTGTAGAAAAGTCACACCAACTTAAACATAGTATGGCCGAGGGCCCACCATAAAGTACATAATTATTAACGATAGAAAAATCACTCCAAGAATATCTTAATAACTTTTATTTTAATTATAGGCTTGGCTACCGACTGTCATTCTGTCGCAATAACGATATAATTCTGTACGCCCTGTTACCCAATACGACCCACATAACACAGCTCGCTGATGTTGGAGCGTTTAAATGTTTAAAAACCGAATATAAACGGACGGTTCACGAGTGTCACGAGTGGCAAAATATTCCTGAAAATAGGAATAAAGCTATAACCAAAGTGAACTTTTGCAGAGTTCTCGAAATGGTTTTGAGTAAGTCAGATAGGACTGAAATAATGCAAAATTCCGGAAATGTGAGTTGTATCCTTTCAACCCGGACGCAGTCGACTATTCGAAATGTGTTCAAAACCAAATTGAGATGCTCTCCACTGAAAGTGAAATTGTGAGCTTAACCAATTTAAGCCAAGAGGAAGAAGTCTTAGCTGCAACCATTGGTATTATATTAAGAGGCATTACCTAAAATTTTTATATTTTATATCTTTTTTCTTAGATCATTCATCAAGGCATTCCTCGGCATCATCAATTTTATTGAATGAGCTTTTGGCAAATGTTGCCGAAGAAAAACAACCTGATAAATAATTCTTGTAAAAATGATTCATTCATTAAAATGATAATGTTTGAATCTTCGAAACTGTCTTATAGCTCTGTGCCAACCGTCAACTTCCCAGTAAGCCCTGCATTTAGTCGACATTTTTACTACCCCGAAAAAATTGAAAAATCGACTAATTCAATCCGTCAAAAGACTCCTTGCAGTGTTTCTTCGTTAGCATGGAAGGAATTTTTCGACAGAAAGCAAGAAGAAAAAATGAAAAAGGCGCAGGAAATAAAGCAACGAAAACAAACACGAAAAAAAAAACACATCCAGGTTCAAAAAAGCAAAATGGAAAAAAGAAATAAAAAAACCAGTAAAATTCTATAAAAGTATATACATATGCATGGATATATTTTCCAAAAAATTCAATAACCTTAAAAAATAAAGATGCTTTAAAATTCGCTTATATTTTCTCTATTCTAACAGGTTGTCGCTTTAATTAGTTAGGAACATCAATTAAGTTCATTAGCTATATCAAACCGTCAGAAACTTCAGAAATCTTTTTATCTTTTAGTTTGTGGTAATCAAAATTAAAATAATAATTTGTATATTATAACTTAGTTTAAGAAAAACTCAGTATTCAAACATATTTGACATTTAATTTTGTTTAAATAATAAAACTTGTTTATCGAGTATAAACAAACTTTATTGTATAAATAGTGTTTCAAAAATGAATAAAAATCAGTTCTGACTTGAAAGTTAAAGCCAACACATCTCGTTTCATTTTAACTTTCTCACGGTGTTAAGTTAAGATTATCATTTTTTTTATTCAAACGCTAATTTTTTTATCTTATTAATTCAATTCATTGTTTTTACATTAATCATAAAAATTTTCTTATCTATTTAATTCAATTCATTGTTTTTACATTAATTATCAAAATTTTCCCATCCAACTCTATTGTCTTGTATCTGAATAGTGTTCTAATTTGATATTATTTTACTAGGAAAATAGAGCTCTCCAGTGTTGAACATTTTGTGCAAGATGCATAGTTTCTTTTATTAAAGTATTTCATGATGCCACCACCAGTAAAAATAATTCTAATAGTCAGCGGAATATGCTGCGCTGCATTTTGTATACACATAGTGTCAATATCCATAATGTAAACCCACTAATAACTTATGTCAAAAAATATTTTTATTTTTAACTGTACGAAAACCAAATGACATTTTGATTCGAAGTGTACCAAAAACCCATCGCTGCCCGCCATAGTTTTTCCTTCCTTCTTTTTTGGCTGTGACTTGGTGCGAGACAGACGTCTCCCAGATATTAAGTAAAATAAAATATTTAAAATTAAATAAAGACAATACCTATCTACTAAAATAAATGTATGTGTCTCATTACCAAGAGCACAAATTGGTGACACCGATGATTCATATCGTAAATAAAGTGTGGAAACGACAGGCAGACGCAGCCGCAACAGCGACCACCTCAGCCAAGAAAAGTTTTTGCATAAAACGCATTTACGAGAAGTTTCTCGAAGACTGCAGGAGCACGGGCTCAACGTTAATTTGGCAAAATGCGAACTAGGAGTTAGCAAACGCGATTTCTTGGGATACTGCGATTCCGAAAATAGAATAATTCCTTCGCAAGAACGAGTAAAAGCCATCAACGAATTTCCTAGTCCGATCTCCATCAAACAACTTCAGCGCTTTCTCGGCATGATAAATTTCTACAATCGTTTTATGCCAAGTATGGCATCTAAAGCTAAAGTTCTTTGCGAACTTTAAAAGGCATAAAAGCAAATAAGAAAGAGACTAAAAAATCGATTTTTCAGTGGTCAGACGTTTGCGAAGAAGCTTTTCAAGTTCTCAAAAGAGAAAATCGCCCCGTCAAACGCGCCACTTAGAGTTTATCGCAGAATTTACTACCGACATTCGTTACATCAAAGGCATACAAAATATCGTCGCCGATACTTTATCGAGATCGTATGTTGAATTGATCGGTTTCAACAATGTCAGTATTTCAAGTCTGTTAAAAGAACAAGAAAACGATGAAGAGCTTAAATCAATTTTAAAACTTTCCAAAACATCTTTCAAGTTAGAAAAAGTAAATATTCCAATAAATGACGTTGAAATATGATCCGAAACATCGACTGGTAAAAATCGTCCGTATGTGCCTGAAATTTTTCAACGAACAATTTTTGACAACCATCACAAACTGTCACATCCAGGTTCAAAAGCAATGCGTAAAATAATAACAGCAAAATACTTTTGGCCTAAAATGAACAGCGATGTTAACAGATGGACAAAAAGTTGTATCTCTTGTCAAAAGTCAAAAATTTCCAGGCACACTACTTCAAAACATGGAATTTTTCCAGTACCAGAAGGTCGATTTTCGCATATCCATATGGATTTGGTCGGTCCTTTACCATCATCTCAAGGTTTCACTTATTTACTAACCATCAAAGATCGCTTTTCGTCCTGGCCAGAAGCCATTACGCTGAAAAACATGAATGCTTCCACCGTTGTAACCGCATTTGTACAAAACTGGGTTTCCAGATTCGGAGTCCCTAAAACAATCACAACCGATCAGGGAACTCCGAAACTCTCGGTACAAAGCGAATACGAACAACGACTTACCATCCCCAAGCAAATGGTTTGGTAGAACGGTTTCACCGACAACTCAAAGAATCTCTACGCGCTCACGAAGATAAACAAAATTGGTATTCAAATTTACCTTTGACTCTTCTCGGCATTCGTTCAACGATAATTGACGACATTAGTGTAACGCCAGCTCAATTGTTATACGGACAAAACTTACGCTTGCCCGCTGAACTAATCGAACCCAAGCCTTTGAATCCAATTTCTAGTTCGTCGGCAGCTCAAAAAATCATTCAAGCTATTTCACAAACTCGGCGGTGTTCAAGTAGAAACCGAAACCAAAAATACGTTTTTGTACCAAAAGATTTGAAAACATGCAAATACGTTTTTGTTCGAGAGGAGGTAAACCGTGGAAGTTTGAATCAACCATACAAAGGTCCATTTGAAGTTATTAAAAGATTTTAAAAAACGTTTTCAGTGCTCATAGATAATAAGGAGCAAATAATATCTATTGATCGACTCAAACCAGCTTTTTACGTGAAGGACAATGATCCACAACCAATGAACAAACTAGTTACTTTCAATTTGCAATAAAATATCTTTAAAAGAATATCATTTCAGATTTTTCATTTGAATTTAAATAATAAATAGTAGTGCATACACATTGTAAGGTTTTCTACCAAAACTTAATTTTATTTTATAAATATTGTATGGCCTTATACCAAAATAGGTTAAAACAAAGTAAAATTATTGTAAAGCCTTCTGCCAAAACTCACTGTACAAGAAAAATTAAAAAAAAAAAAAACATTATTAAATGTATACAAGAAAAACACAAAAAAAATGTAAAATATTTAAGTTATAATAAATTCACAAAACTTGTAAAATTTCATCTTTATACGTATAAATTACATTTTTAATACTCTTAAATGTAAATTAAATCAGTTAAAGTTAAAACATTGCATTATGTATATAAATAATTTCAATTACAACTCAATAAGTAAACTTTTGTACGGCGGGGAGTGATGTAGCGTGTACATTGTACATTATCAATATCCATAGTGTAAACCCACTAATAACTTATTATTAACTGTACGAAAACCAAATGACATTTTGATTCGAAGTGTACCAAAAACCCATCGCTGCCTGCCATAGTTTTTCCTTCCTTCTTTTTTGGCTGTGACTTGGTGCGAGACAGACGTCTCCCAGATATTAAGTAAAAAAAATATTTAATATAAAATAAAGACAATACCTATCTAATAAAATAAATTTATGTGTCTCATTACCAAGAGCACAGATCACTTAGAAGTTTAGTTCTTATTAGTATTCCAACGTATAGCTGAAGATTGCCCCCCCCCCCAGTGGTAAGGGCTCATAATAAATTTATATTATTAAAAAATCACTAGTGTTTTATTTGATGGTGGTATTCTCATAAATATATATCATATTTTTTTGTTAACGAAACGAACCGTAAACAAAACTAAGCGTGTAGTATTAATGCGGAAGATTCAAATAGAGTAACTACTTCCTCAGATCCATCTAGTTGTATCAACGTAAAAGGTATAAGCGTCGAAGAGAAACTAGTTCTTCCATCATCATTGTCATCATGTCAAAAGTACAAAAAAGAGAATTTCGACAAAGAAATAAAAAATATGCGCGAAAGTGCGTTTAAATTTTCTTTATCATTACATACAAATGATAATTTCTCTAGAAAAGATGTAGTAAACATTCAAAAAAGTGTATCCACTCAAATTGTCACACCCTTGCTCCAAGACTTTGATAGCTTTTGTAAAACTAGAATATGTCATGACCATGAAGCTTTAAATGAAATTTCAACTTTAATTAGTTCTTGTAAAAACCTGTTTGATGACTGTGCATCCGATTATCTCTTATTACAAAAACTTAAAAAGAGTGGATACATGAATGATGTTGAAGAGTTTGTTATAAATAACGAAATGGAAACGGTGAGATAAGGGCAGCCGGAAAGATAACTCTGGAAAAACAAGTACTGTAAGGTTTACTATTAAAAGCCCTCAAGAGGCTTTCCTTTTTATTGGGTCAAGCGTACAAGAATTCGATGACCATATAACATTTTTGAAAAGCAAGTCAGAAAATATACAACCATTTATACTTGCCGTTGGGGATAAGGATTTTGAAAACTTTTCGAACTACTAAGTTTACCTTGGTGGTATTAAGCAGTGGCGTAACTACAGGGTGGCAAGTCGGCAAAATGCCACGGGCCCCCAGCTGGAAGGGGCCCCCGGTCAGAGGAGAACCCCAACTCCCAGCATTTATTATTTATCATACATGTTTAGTAAAAAAAGTTTCGTCTTTGATTTTTTTTTTACCTACTGAGTTGCATAAGCAAGTTCAAAAATGTATTAAAAGTTCAAAGGATTTGTAAAAAAAAAGTTGTAACCCAGTTTTAGAACTAATGATGTGCCAAACCGCTAATTTCCCTAACCGAGTCAACTCGAGTTAGAATTCAAGCAAACCGAGTTGCAAACCGAGTTAGCCAACTCGGTTTTTTTCAAATTATTTTCCTTCATCTTATGTTTTGAAAAACTAAAACAAAGGCAAACATTCTAGTGAAGAGATGCATAGTTTTTTTATTAATTCATTTAGGTAGTACCAAAAAAAAATATTAATCATTTGAAAAACAATAAATACAACTTGTAGGTACAAAACAAGGAACTTCATGTTACAGGATTAAATTATTTCATAAATAATAATTTTGATTACACAATGTTGAGGCGATTATTTGGATTTGAATAACTGTACCTCCTTCTGATACTTTGAATACTTCCCACACTATTGATTTTTGTAAGAGTGTAAAGTAATCAACTTTAAATAAAAAAAACTGAAATATTAATTAAAATTATGCAATAAAAGCAGGAACATCCTACACATGGCAGCATTCGTTCGTTAAGGAACTAAAAAAAAGAAAAACCCAATAAGAATAAGAAACTAAAATAAAATACTTTTGCAACGGTATGAGAGCAACTCGGGTTGGCTGGCTGCTGGCTCTATTTGTATACAAACCAAAAAAAAACTTCTTTTACTCGACTTCAATTCAAATTTCAAACCCGTCGGATGCGGTTCTATGAATCGGACAACAAAACAACACGGCGAGCGCAGCGCATACAGCAACACCACACACAACACAACAAACAAAAATTTCAACAAGAGAAAAGAAACCTAACTATACTACCCAGACCCAACACCCAACCACAACCGAATTCCAAATAAGTATTGAATCAGTAAATGCAACTCGGTTAGTATTATAAAAGACAGAGATACTGTTTTTGTTTTTCAACTCGACTTAATATACACCGATGAAGATGACGACGACGCGACGGGTGTGTAATAAATACACTGTGTTTGTTTTCGTTCTCTCGGTTCGACCAACTCGGTTTGATTTTTATATTACTCGATTTGACTCGGTTTAGCTGTAACCCTGTAACTGTACGCAAGCTCTCAAGCAGTTAGCTGTTTATTATTGTAAGAATTGGGTGTTTGTTGCAAGTGAGAATATATTTAATAAGTCAATTGGGAAAATAGGTTGACTATGTCTACGCGGTAAGAATTTTATTCTAATATTTAAAATAATTTATAAGATAACAATCATTTTAATTTTTAATCTACCTATAAAAGCACAAATCACTATTTTGATATTTCGTAACTACCAAAACTATTTACCTATGTTCATCGTTCTTTCAATAATTATAAAATTGCACGCTTGAATTAAGCATTGAACAAACTGGTGGACTTTCGTTACATACATTTGTACGGTCGCTTTTTTGGCATTTCTTAGCAATCAGATTTTTCATTTTATAAAAACTATAGTATTATTACAAACTTTTTACGGTGTTGTTTTGTTTTAGAAAGTATCAGAGTGGAAGCGAAAAACGAAAGCGAAAGAAGGAGTCTGAAGAACAAAACAAAAAGTTACCTAAAATAAGTCAGTACTTTAAGAATGAAGATAGTATAGAAGAACAATCAAATGAACAGTGCGTCAGAAGGGCAGAAAATGATGTCGTCATAAGTGGTAATATCGCAGAGCCCGATAACAGTGAATATTTAGATTCAGAGCAACCACAACCCGGTACGAGCAAATCTTCAAACGAATCATTTTTAAATATAGAAAAATTAAAATCTTTACCGTACGTTACTGATAAAGGTAACTTCAAAGAACTCAATGATCAAGTAAAACGGTTTGTGATCGAAAACGGACCCTGTAAACCAAAAGGCTCCTTTTTAAGGGATAGTAACAAAAGATCTTTCTTAGATAGATATTATTACAGTATTTCTAAATCTGGCGTAAAGTTAGAACGTACGTGGCTGTGCTATTCCCTATTGCTGCAAAAAGCATATTGTGAACCATGTTGGTTATTCACAAGTAGGGCATCTAAAAATATACAAAATATTTGGATGGAAGGCTATGATGATTGGAAACATATTGTGGAAGCCATAGAAAGACATGAGACATCGAAAGAACATTTGCATTCATGCTTTGTACATCGACAGTGGCAATTACATGGAACACTAGATGAAGAGCAAGAGTCCATTATCAAGAGAGAAAAAAATTTTTGGCGCAAGGTACTCACTAGACTCCTTGATGTTACTCTAACACTTTCAACTTGTAATTTAGCTTTTCGTGGCCATAGAGACCTGGTATATGCCCACGATTCAGGTCCAAAAGGAAATTTTTTGAGTATTGTTGAGTTATTAGCCAAATACGATCCTATTTTACAAGAGTTGCTAAGCAAACCTAAGGGCCAGATTAAATACTTAAGTCCAAAAATACAAAATGAGCTCATTGCTGTTCTGGTTCAAAAAGTGGAAAATGCTCTGGTAAATGAAATAGTAACCGCACCATTTTATTCCATTTTATTTGATACTACTCAAGATATTTCCAAAACAGATCAATTGTGTGAACTTTACCGTTACTGTATAATCGAGAAAGATGAAAATGGAACTCCAAAGACTCTTGTAATTAAAGAGTCATTTTTAGGATTTCATGAGGTTAAGGATCAAACTGCCTTAGCAATGTCCAAGCAGATAATAAAATCCATAAATGACAAAAGTATTTCTCTCAATAAGTGCCGTGGACAAGGGTACGACGGAGCTAATACCATGAAAGGCACTTATGGCGGAGTTCAAAAACTCATAAGAGATGTAGAGCCAAATGCAGTTTATGTCCATTGTGCTGCTCATAATTTAAATTTGGTGGTAAATGATGCAGTAAAAGAGGTCATAGAAATACAAACATTATTCGAAACTGTGCAACAAATTTATAATTTTTTTGGCCATAGTATTAAACGATGGAATATATTATCTAGTTTTATATCTGACAATAAAGGAGAGACCCGGGTATCATCAAATTCAGTAACATTAAAAACAATGAATCCAACTAGATGGGCAGGACGCTTCGATGCCATGTTTGCTTTAAAAGTTCGGTTTGTTGATGTTCAAAAAGCGCTTACAAAAACTATTTTATTAAATTCCAAAACAGATGAGAGAAATGAAGCTATCTTGCTGAAGAAGAAGATAGAAAACTACAATTTTATTATGTTGTTAGTTTTCCATTGCAAAGTCTTGCAAACTATAGACGCGGCTTCTAAAGCACTTCAGTCTAAAGCCATCGATCTTTCAAATGCTTCAAAGCGTTTACAAGTATGTCTAGAACAACTTGAAAAGTATCGAAATGAATTTGAAGATTTAAAAATGGAGGCAAATAGTATTGCAACGAAATGGTCTATAAACCCTGAATTTCCTAAAACTCGTCAGAGAAAAGTGAAACGTCATTTTGATGAAATTTGTGAGGATGAACGTCTCCAAGATCCTGAAAGCTTGTTTAAAGTGAACGTATTCTACCGTGTATTAGACATAATCATTAATCAACTGAGATCGCGTTTCCTTGGAATGAATGAAATTGTTTCCAATTTCAGTGTCTTGCAACCTGCCACTTTACAAAATTTGAACGATACTGATTTGTTGGAGAAGGCTTTAGCATTTGTCCATCTATATAAAGAAGATATATCCATCTCGTTTTGCAAGGAAATTCTCAGTTTTCGATCCTCTTTTAGACACGAAATAGAAACATCATCTTCTATAAGAGAACTTGCTGACTTATTAATAATAAAAAATCATTTTATATCTTCAAGCTTTCCTGAAGTGTGCACTGCATTTCTATTATTTCTCACCATTCCTGTGACTACGGCTAGTGCCGAGCGATCGTTTTCAAAACTGAAATTGATAAAAACTTATTTAAGAAATTCTATGGGACAAGACAGGTTAAGCAACTTAGCTATTCTATCCATCGAAAATTCTATGGCCCGAAATTTGAACTTTGATGATATCATTACCACTTTTGCTGAACAGAAAGTCCGAAGGAAGGAATTTTAATAATTAACATTTTATATTTTGAACAACTTGTGTGCTTTTAACAATATGATTATTCGGACTGCGTATATCAAATTGCTTTTTTTGTTGTTCAAATCATTTTGACTACTCTATGTGCCCATATCAATAAGATGCTGACTGTACTTCTTTTTTTTTATTTTTTATTTGAAATGGGCTTGCTCTTGACCACAATCATGTCTAAGCTATGATGTGGTCTACGATGGAGCGAGCTTACCCAGAAGATGCCTATTCACGTTACTTTTGAAACACCCAGGGTTATAATTAGGTATTTTTATTTTAAAGTGAATTATTAGAAAATCAAGTACCTAAGTATAATTATAAAGTTTGTATGTACCTACTTAACGTAGTGATTTATTATTGTACTCTTACAAGTAAAAGTGTATAAATAAGTATTATAAAATAAAAAAATATTATTATTGTTGGTTAATTTTTTTTAAATTGGGGGGAGGGACCCATCCGATGAATTTGCCACGGGCCTCGAACGGTATAGTTACGCCACTGGTATTAAGTTCATGTTTTCAAATGTTTTGAGAGCAATTGATATATGTTTCAAGTGCTGCAACTTTTTTAATTTGGAGTATACTTTAGCGTGCTCACAATTATAGACATTTATTGAGCACTACTTCTACGAGCTCAACATTTCTAAAACAAAATCCCCTAAAATATTTTTACTCATCGAAGCGTTAAGAAAAAGGTGATTAATTTATTTATGAATTCATTTTTGGTGAGAACTTTCAAATATTCATGATTATGAGCGATTTTTTTTGATAATGTTTATATTTTGTAGTATAGTTTGAAGAGACCAAGTGTCAAAAGACCATTACACTTGGTCTCCACTTCAACGATGGCAACTACGCCTAACTTTATAAAACTGTAGCCAACTTCATTGTATAAGTAAAATAACCGCAGCCAACTTCAGGCAAACAAACGAAGATTCGAACTCTAGAAGCCAACCGGCATTGACGCCATATTTTTTGTTTTCCTAAGAAAAAGAAAACTAAATTATAAAAAACCCAGTTTAATAAACGTGTGAAGCAACTAAACTTCTTTTGTTTTTTATATATTATAATTTGTAATATGTATGCTTTTAATTCTTATTTTGTTAGTGAGAGAATTTGATGTGATATTAATATGCATATTTAAATAAAACAACTTCAAAAAAATAACTATTTAAAATACAAATTTAATTCTTTTGCTTTTCTTTTTATTATAACAACGCTCTGACTCAAGATGATGAAGTTGAGGATTCAGAAGCCGGCCTCATACCTTTGGATATATTTAATTAAGTTTTATATATGTATATTAATTTTTGTTAATTGTTTAATTAGAATCAATTATAAATTATTTTATTTAAAATGTTAAGTGTTAAATACTTTCTTTGTATTATAAATTATTTTAATACAAAATATATTATGGAGAAAATGTACAGGTAAGTACAAATTATATCTATTTGGGGAACAAAAGTAAGTATAGTTTTGAAAGAAATCCACTTTAGATTTCAAAAACCTTGAGCTATTTATTTATTATACATTTCGACAATTCTCTTTGAAATAATGTTATAGTTTATTAAAAATTTTAACAAAATTCTGCTTATTATTTTAGATGGGTTCAGCTTCTTCATACGAGTACAAAACTTAGAATCGATGTTTATAAATGTAAGAAACATTTCCTTCAATGTTTTGACGAAACAGAGAGTTTCGTTAAAAATGTAATAAAGACAAAAATTGGTTCTCCTGTAATTCCTTTTCAAAATATGAGAGAAAACATACTCCTGCCAACAAATGGAGGCATATTTCAAAATTTCCAGCATACGAAAGTCACTACAGTCGTAGAGATACGTGTCAATAATACTTGGCCAATAGCATTAATTTAACATCTATGCATCGCTTATACAGCTTAATGTGTTAAAACGTTTGCTTTTTACCACCAGCAATGCCTACCGACCCGTTTTTAAGAAATTCAATCAGTTTCTATAAACGCCAATTTTGGACTTTTAATTTAACGATTCATGCCTAGAAACAAATGCAGCAAAATGTTTTATGTGCCATGAAACCCATCTTGTCTTTACCAGCTTTTAGCCACAATTCCAGAAGAAACAAAGAAAATATTATATCACAGCGATTCATGTTTTAGACAGGATAAGAATTCATTCGTTGCTGCGATGTTCATATTATTTTTATCTGACTCCGAAAATATTGACCATATAGATCAATAATTCCTTGAACCAGGTCATACGCACATGGAATGCGACAGTGATCATCTTATCGAGCGGAAGAAAAAAAAATCGAGTGTAAAAATAGAAATTCCAAGAGACTGGTATCAGATAGTGAATTCGGTAGTGGAAGATTTCTTCGATTTTTCCAAAGTCTCCAAATCGAAGTTTTCCTGGAAGCGAATAAGTGAAGAAGAAGATGGAAGTAAATTTTCATAGAACGTGTAGTGATCAAACCAAGTATGAAAAATCCACAATTTGAACTTCCCAATTTAACTACTGGCGCTTGAGACCCATGTTCTGTAACTTGCGAAGCGATAAAACTTGTCGAGAAACGGTGAGAATTGAAACAAAACTCATTTTATCGCATAATCGGGTTTCTGTAACTTTGACAGGCGATAACTTTATCGACTGGAACAAACGGAATAGAAATACTGGAAAAATGCGATAAAATGGGTTTCTGTATCTCTAAAAGTCGATAATTTTTTCACATTAAACGTCAAAATATATCACTTTATTAAAAGAGGCGATAAGGAAGGAATTATAGAAAACAACATAAAACCTAAAAATGAGCGAAGTCGCAAAGGTAAGTACAAAGTATTAAGTTACATAAATAAATGTACATAAATTGCTTATTATTGATAGAATAATAATAATTAAATAAATAAACTGTATTTTCAGAGATGTTCCCGGGTTACAAGGGCCCAAAAAGAATGCTTGGTGCAATTT
Organism: Eupeodes corollae; assembly: GCF_945859685.1. Lineage (NCBI taxonomy): Eukaryota > Metazoa > Arthropoda > Insecta > Diptera > Syrphidae > Eupeodes > Eupeodes corollae. The sequence goes on from NC_079147.1 coordinate 51,797,817, forward strand.
ATGGAGGACCACAAAGAGTTTGCCAGGGGGCAATTCAATTGCCCAAACTCCCACCAAAGCTCATTGAATATGTGGGGAATATTGGCTCTCAATTTAAATGCTATGGGACGGTAGTGGTCACCCTATGACTTACTTAATGTAAGGTTTAGTATAAGCTTAATATCGTAATTAGCTCTCCGCAGTCTGCACACGCACAGTTACCATTTCTAGTTGTTTGACTAAACAGAGTCAGTCGTTGATGATTCGCCCTACAGTTAACACGTAGATAAGCTCTTAAGACTATCAATTGTTATAATGTGATCTAGATTAAGTTTAGTAAATAAAATTGGATTTTTATATATAACTGTGAAATCAGAAATAATAGTTTCACTCGCCTTTCACATCAGGACCCATAACAAAATCAATTGATCAGTGGAAAAAGGTATCCAAAACATTAGGCTCATGTACTGCATGTAATTTAAACATTTATTTCTTTTCAGTGTTGGACTGACTTGAAGTCCGGGGTGCGGAAGCAATGCAACTCCCGGAAAGCATTTTTTAACAGAAAGGGAGGCGGCAGCATCGTGGACGCGCCCTGAGATTTAAACGAATTTGAAGAAAAAATACTCACAATAATCTCAACACATGCTGTGGATGGAGATGGGTTGACTCCCGAATCCGGGGTAGCTTCAAACACCGTAAATAAAACATATCCCCCTTATTTATAAAGAAAAAATATTGAAATATGAAATAAGAACTTTTTGGACTCAAATTAAAGGCAGTTTCTTACTGCTCCATTTGAGTCCCAGAAAATTCTTTTTCCATGGTGTAGTTCTCTTTAACACGGAAACAATGAAATTGTTCGTTTTTTATTTTTGTTGATAATTTTAGCCTATCATTGAAATTGAATCCGATGAGTGTCCTGAAAGCCAACCAAAAAAGGTAAGAAAGCCAGAAAATTCGGGCTACAAAGCGCATTAGAGGAGGCTAAAATGATGCAAGAAGCATTTGAGCTCAGATTTGAAAAGTTTGAAGAATCCAATGATAAAATTTTCAAACAAAATGAAAAACTAATTCAACAAAATGAAGATTTAAACCCCAAAACGAAGAAATTAGAGCTCAAAATGAGCATTTTGCGGCTAAACTCAATACCATTTTCACTCAGAATGAGGATATTCTGAATGTTTTTAAAAGTGTTTAGTATTGTATATATTATGTGTTTATTTTGTGTTTCCTTGTTCCCTATAATTTTTGTTATTTATTTTACCTTACTTTATTTATTTATTTTCTCAGTGAATGTGATTTGTAAATTGTTCCTTTTAGTTTTTACCAAAAAATGAATTAATTTGTGCTTTTTATTTTATTTATGTTTTTATAATGCTATTGAAAAAAAAGACAATAAATTCGATTGTGGTTTACTTTGCAACTGTTATTTTTGAAGTTCCATTTGTTTTAGTTTTATTATTGTGATTTTATAACTCTAATTTTTGTTTGTATGATAAGAGTGGGTTTTCTCCCAATTTTACTTAATCTCTACCAATATTATACTACAATGCGATAGCTGGTGGAAAGGTTAAAAAGACAATATACTAAGTTGAGAAAAAAATAAGTAGCCGTCATTTTTTGTCAGCGCTGCATCACGGCTCAGCCGGAATACCTCACGGAAACGTTCCTCGGGCATTTCAAAGGGGTTCGTGCTGTCTCGAAGCATGCGGCGTTCCATACGCATTTTGTTGCGGCATTGGTTAGCTTCTTCAATGAAAATAGCGAACATTTTCAATAAAAATACACTATTTAAATAATTTAATAAAATCAAGAATAATAAATGCAATTTGAATTTCACTTTCTGTTTTTTTTCTTGTTTTAAAATGTCAATTTGACAGTTCTACTTATCGCCTTCCAATGGAATTTCCAGCCCAAACAAATCGAAAATCGAAGTTATCGCATTGAGTTACAGAAACCCAATTTTTTCCAGAGGCGATAAGTGGGGAACGAATCGTTTCATTTTTTAACGATGCTGTTAGCGACACTGACCGACGATACAACAGGTTGGTATCACATTTTCTTATGGAACCACCAACTCAACCTGACAACAATCAACGAACACACCCGCCGCCAAAATACAAGAACGAAGATTCGTTAAGTGAATCTTCTAGAACGTAGAACGAGACTTTGGCCTCCAGAATGTATCTGAATCCCGTAGAGAAAGCAACTATAATTTTTAAAGTACTTTTTGGAACCAAAAAATTAACTAAATTCATTTATTTATGTTTTATCTGATATTTAATTCGTTCATTAAACAAAAATACTTATAACGATAGTTTTGTCTCGTATTTATTTCGATCGGATACATTCTCCTCAATAGATGCGATAACTTATCGCCTGAGTTACAGAACATGGACCCAGTATGTCTTAAACTTAAATTCTCCTTATATCTAGATATGTATGTATTGTATGTATATTACAAATTCTCCTTGTTATTGATATGTAAAAATCTAAAATAGCATTCAACTTGTAACATCCAAAGAGACACCATAAAATACAAATTATAACCTTCAATATTAATTAATAAATTGTGATTTAGATTATAAAATATAAAGTAAATCGTTTTATTTCAACTCGCAAATCACAATAAACGCAGTTCGCTGGTTACGGTATACCAAGAGCTGTACAGAGGTATCTTTTAAATATTCTTTAGATGAAGATGTGTTGCCAAACCTGGCAGCATTGTCACGACTTGAGATGCGACTAAAATTATAACCGGCTAAGAGCTAATCAACGTACACATAACCTAACCACAAATGAATGAATTAGCACCTTTAATAATTAAAAAGAAAAAATAAATGTTTAGTTCCTCTATTTGAATATATATTAAATTTTAACTTTAAACTGAATAAAATAATTTACTAATAATTTCGAAGTCGGACTACGGAAACAAAAATGAGCCATTTAAAGTTTTAAAAATTGGAAAAAGAGAAGCTGGTGTTTTGAATGTAAGCCAAATCTCTAATGTTATGGATTTACCTTGTGTTTCAAATGAAAAGAAGAAAGATTTAATGAACTTGATGCAATACATACATCATCCCGGTTTTCATTATTTTTATAATAATCTTAAATGCATCATTGATGAGCTAAACATTCATCCCGATTTAACAGAATATGATTTGCTCGATGAGTTTTAAATAAAAAAAAAAATGGAAATTAATAAAACAAATGTATTTTTTCTTATAATATTTCTTTTGTACATATGTAAATCTTTTTTATAAAATTTTATAAATTCATTTGTTTTTTTGTAATGAAAACATATTTTCAAAACGTGTCACTTTAACCGTAGACCTACGGTTTGGTCGTTTTCGACCCATTTCTTTTGCGTTATCGAAAATATTTAAATAACTACTTTTTATAATTGGCTGTTTCTTCATGACTTTGTTCCATGAACCTTTATGCATCGAATTCAAGCTGTTTTGAGTTTAAAAACTAAGTTGGCCATGATTTTTTGTTTGGAATATATGTGTTTTCTGTCAGAAAAAAAAAAGAAAAAAGATAATTTTGATAAAATGTCGAGTTTTTCATCAAGTGATGACGAATTTTCCGCGGATAGTGATGAAGATTTTGTGCCTGAAGTTGGCTAGCAATGAAGAGGTCGGTTCATCTTAATCAGAGAATGAAGATGAAGAAAGACATAGATTCGGCGGGTGCCGTCATGTCACCCGCCATCTGCATACCCACCAAGTAAAATAAGTGACACCAAAACGCAGCCGAAATACAATAACAAAATACGTGCGATATTGTTGTTCGTCATTAAAGAGTTCACATTTGGTTCCTGCAGGAGAATTGGGTTATGGATCCGAAGAAAAGGGAAGGTTGCTCGCCGAAGTTTATTTTTGAGCTTTATATTCAGAAGTGAAAGTTTCCCCCGATATTCCCCTTCCCTTCCCTATTAATTAAAAGTTGATGTGCCGTTGCTCCATAGCGTGCTGTGTAGTAACAACAAACTATTGTGTTATTCCCCTTCCGGTGTCGAAGGGCACTTGCCGAATTATTGTGTTATTCCACTTCACCCTTCCGGTGTAGATGGGCACTTGTTGAATTATTGTGTTATTCCCCTTCAACCTTCCGGTGTCGACGGGCACTTGCATAATTATTAATATTAAGTAATTCCGCTTCACCCTTCCGGTGTCGATTACATATATGACAGATTCTTTTTCATCTAATCTAGATATTTGGTTAGCGGATACTTTTAAATCAAATGTAAGTTAACGCATCATCCTTTTAAATAAAACGTCACAATTCATTTACACTCGAAAATCATTAAACCCGAAAACCACTTATCGCAAATCTATTAAAATCAACAGTGTCAACAAACGACACAAACAAGTCACGTCCGCATCATCATATCATCATGTCCAGCGACAAGATTAAAACAATGACATTCTTTGTCACCCCCATCACACACTTCACAACAAGCAAGAACAAATAGCTGCAACAGTGGCTATATAAAGGCTAGACCGAAGTTATCCTCCTCTTCAGTCCCAGCATAACCTGCGATCATGCTGATCGTTTTAATTTTGTATTAAAGATAATATTGTATTGTTATTTTAAATAAAGTTTTTTTAATGAAGCAAACGAGCTTATATTTAATTTGTATTTGATCTGCACATTCCTTCACGGAGCAGACAGTGTAATATAATCTTTTGCTTTTCTAGGTTATTTTTCTGATTAGCATATCAAGAATATATTTGAAATAAAATTAATTGTAAGAATAAAGAAGGGAGTTGATTCCAACCGTCACAAGAAACAAGACGTGTTTTATTAAGATCGGAAAGATTTTTTTAAAAATCTTATTTCGCTCAAGAAAAAGTAAAATGGCGCAGTCGCACACTGGGGCAAAACACCACTAAAGCTGGCATTTAATACAATTTTAAAGTTGAGCTTTGATTAAAACTACCGTTTTATTTTCGTTGTAAATATGATAGAGAATACAAAATTAGAACACGACAGTTAATTGGGAGCACGTGGTCTTTGCCAAATCGTCAAGAATGGAGCATTTGGTAATTTTTTTATCGAAGCCAGACGTGTTTTTTTTGTTTTGAGTGACAAAAGTAAATTGGGTGCAATTTTCAAAAAAAAATTTATAAAAAAAAAAAAAAAATACAATGGAATCAGTAAGCTCAGGTGTGTTGATTTTTTTAAACTTTTTTAAGAAGTTTTTTATTTTTGTGTTTTTAATATGTGGTTAAATAAAAAATAAAAAAAAATTGTTTGTGTTAATTTTTGTATTTAGTTAATTATCTAAGCGTTTTAGATGTGTTGGCCGTCACATGACGTTAAGTGTTGTATCAATTTGTGACAAGTGGTTTGTCTAGTTTTAGAATCTGTAAAGTTTTTTTGCAGATATTTGCAGTCTTAAGTACAGTTGATTTTTTTGTTGGTGACGTCACTCTCGAAAAAAATATCGATTTTTTTTATTTATTTCATTTTAATTACTTCTTAGACCGAACAACTTCCAAAACTTTGTCGATTACAAGGGAAGAGCTGTATAATATAATGAAAAGTTGAAATTTGAAAGGATTAGACAGCTTCTGGGCAGATAGATGCTGCAAAGCTTATGCGTGACGTGACAATAAACCCAAATCATGCTGAAAAATGCAGAAAAGCTTTGAGAGACTCAATTGAACCTACTTCAATTACTGGGGAAGAAGCCTTAGCAATGGTTGTTGAAGCAAATCTGTCACGCTTTCAATACGAAATTATACGATCTAAAGCCCCCAAAGTATTTCCTTCGTACAAAGTAGTTCAAGAGTGCAAAAAAAGTTGTTATCCGGAGCCTGAAAATATGAGCATATCAGAAATGTCTGTATATACGAATTTACAAAGCTTGCTAAACCTTACAGTTTCTCGTTTGGTAACTGTTCAAAAAGATGTAATCCAAACTCTTAGGCATGAAGAACTCAAAACTATAAGCTTATACTCCAAGTAGGGTTTTGATGGCAGTTCAGGCCACAGTTCGTATAAGCAAGCGTTTCATGGACTTGACGCCGATGACTCATCTGTTTTCATTACATGTGTTGTTCCTCTTCGTTTGATATCAGGTGAAAAAATAATCTGGCAGAATCCTCGACCGAGTTCAACTAGATATTGCAGGCCTTTTAAAATTGAGTTTCTCAAGGAATCGGCTCCCGTATCTGTAGCAGAAAAACGAAGAGTGGATAGTCAAATCAAAGAGCTCCAGCCTAGTCAAGTTAAAGTTGGTGAAAATACTTTCAACGTTGAACATAATTTATTATTCACAATGATAGATGGAAAGGTCTGTAACGCCATCACTGAAAATTCCTCTTCACAGAAATGTTTTATTTGCAATGCCACATCAAAAGATTTTAATTCCATTGATGCAATGATAAATAGACCAGTAAAAACTGATAATCTTCAATTTGGTTTATCTGTGTTGCATGGCTGGATCCGTTTTTTCGAATGTCTACTTCACCTTTCATACAAATTAAAAATAAAACAATGGCAAGCTAGACAAGAAGAGCATAAAAAAATCGTTGCTGAAACGAAAAAAGAAATACAAAAGCAGTTTCGGGAGCGTTTGGGTCTGATCGTTGACAAGCCAAAGCCGGGCTTCGGAAATTCTAATGACGGAAATACCGCCAGGAGATTTTTCGAAAATGCCGAAATCTCAGCTGATATTACAAAATTAGATGTCGATTTGATAAAAAAAATGCATATTATCATGACAGTGGTTGCTTGTGGTCATGAGGTCGATTGCAAAAAATTTCGGGAATTTGCCCATGAAACTGCGAAATATTACGTTGGTACTATATGCCTCCTACAGTCCACAAGTATCTCATTCATGGAAATGAAATTATTTCAAAAGCTTTATTGCCTATAGGACAGCTAAGTGAAGAAGCTCAAGAAGCACGCAATAAAGACTTCAAAAATTATAGAGAACATCACTCCCGAAAAAATAGCCGGAAAAACACAAATGCAGACATTTTTAATTTGTTCCTATTGTCATCGGACCCCGTTTTAACAAGTCTGCAAAGAGTTCCAAAAAAAAAAACTTCAACATCTGCCCCAGGAAGCAATCAACTTACTAAAATCCCCAAACACACCAAATCAAAGTGGCATTGATCTGACAAATGAGAGTGATGAAGAAGAAGAAGAATAAATTTGTATTTCTATTATTTATCTTAAATGTTAATTAGTACAAAATATGTATATATATGATCCAAATTGTAACGTTTTTATAAAAAAAAAAAATTAAAAAAGGAGTTTTTATTGGGCGTGTCTTCATTTTTTTTAAATGTGCAAACTATCATGCTCTAAGTAACCGTGCAGAATTTTCAAAATTTTGAAATTTTCAAATTTTGAAATTTCAAAAAAAGTGGGCGTTTTAGTAGGCGTGTCGAGTGGTCGGGTTTAAAAATATCTTATGAATGGTCTCCCAAGCTATCGTGCAAAATTTCAGGTTCCTAGCTGTAACGACTGATTTGATGCCACAAATTAGGGCATTCTGCCCCAGTGTGAGTCGGTAGGATAATTAAATTTGTAATAATTATCCAGTGATACGAACCGTTTTATATAAGTGACGTGACACTTATGCGAAAAAATAAAAAGATTGAATTGTGAATATTGTTAAAATTATATCAAAAAGTAAAATAATTTGTAATTGCTTACTAAACATATTGAATAATAGGAAAAGTGTAGTAAAACAATTAACAATTAAAAACAATTTGATTTAGAAGAAGTGAATATGGAACAACTCCAGGAGCAGTTAAGGCAAAGGGAGGAGCAGAAAAGGCTGTGGTGGACATGCATTTGTGAACAAATCAACAATCGAAATGCGTTTCCAAAATCAATCGCGTTGCGAACTACCCCTAGCGTGATCAACGCGATTCACAACACGCGTCCTTACATTTTACATGTTTCGGAACACCCGAATTCAAAGCAAAATGTCAAATTACAACCGAAACCATCTTCGCGTTCATTGCAAATATTTCAACCAAACATTAATCCTGTCTGTGCTGGAGCTGGAACAGCAACTAGAACAACTAAACGCAGCGTTCCAAAACCTCCAAGCCGGAGAAATGACCCAACACGAAAAGGAGCGGGTTCCAAGAGAAGTTAAACATATGACAACGTTCACCGGAACAGGTGACGTAACTGTCAATAGCTTCATTAAAAATGTAGAATACTACATTGGGGATACATCGAACCCAACGTTAATTAAATGCATGATCAGGACGATCTATAATGAAAAGATACAAGGACGAGCCAAAGAAATATTGATCAACTTATTTCGCTAAAGAAAAAGTTAAATCACGCGCTCGAGCAGAAAACAATTTCAATGAAACCATTACGCTATTGACCGAGTTGATGTTCTGATGGATTCATTTTTATTGTTTTTTCCGGTTCAAATCGAGAAAATAATTGAAGCACGTTGGCTTCTGAAATATGACATGTCCAGCTATAATACGTAGGGGAAAGTGGGGCATATCGGGTCGTATTTAATGGTTGAATAAAGTGGCAACTCCGAATTTGCCTCTGTCTTTTTCAAAGTATCCGTGGCAATACGGGGGAATCCCTTTGTTTAAATAAAAGTGATATCTGTGGCTCGTAGTGAATAAAAATGCTTTTTTACTCACTTGATGTTTTTATGAAGTGAAGTAAAGTGCGTGTTTTTATTCGAGCAGTGAATTTTAAATTTAATTTTTTTCATTTCACAGCAAAGTAAGTTTATTTATTCGATATAAATCTAGTTATTTCATTAAATTAAGTTAATTGGAACGAAAATCTACAAAATTCTAATTTTGTACGTTAATTTATAGAATTATTAAGCAAAAAAAAAGGGATACTTGTAAGGAAATGGGACTATGTTAGTATGGAAAGAGCTCTACTTGCAATCCAAAAAGGAGAAAGGGGTGTTAAGCTGGCGGCAAAAACATATAACGTTCCAAAAACAACGCTGCAATGTATGGCACGAAGTGGCAAGAGCATTCATGACCTTTTATCCACTCCCTTCGGTCGGAAGGCGACTCAACGTCAAAACGAAATAGGTCTTTCGAGGGCGGCAAGCCCGAACCAAAAAAGCAGAAGGTGCTTTCCAACAGCACAACAGCCGTCAACAAAGATCTTTGATTCAGCGAAGTGCTCAAAGGTAAGATCATTGCCGCGGTCATTTACAGGAGTCATGTGGATGGTAACATCTCTCATGATCATTGGGCAGAGGTCAAGGCTCACCTCGGTTTCAGATTTTTATCTGTCATCGAGGAAAATCCGGGGCCTCTCCCAGACACCGCCGATGCAGGATGGTACCAAAATCGTATCAAACTCATCGCCTGTGGTGATCAGAGATCTTTCGATCTATACAGGGCTGCTGTCAATGGCTTGCCAGAAGTATGGCCGGGTGCCAAGCTCGAGGTTGTTGCAAGGGAGAATATTCCATGCCGGCCAAGAGCACTTATAATGGTCCCGGCTCTTCACAAGTGTCCAGACATGATCATGAAACTGATCAGAACAAGTAATCCGGACCTGCCTACGCACGGACCTGCTTAGGTCCTCCTCAGACGACGAAAACGCCGACAAAACAGTGGTTGAGGTTGATCTGACTTAAAGTAGCAATGCTGCGATTAGTACAGATTAATCTCCATCACGCCATTATGGCCACGAACAACCTGATACTCCGACTGCATATGAACAAGGAAGACATCGTCTTAATACAGGAGCCGTGGGTCTCAAACTCCATCATCAAAGGTCTCAGGACTCTGAGTTTTGGAAACAGGTCATTTTTACGGATGAGAGTAAATTTAACTTGTTTGGATCGGATGGCCGTCAGAGAGTTTGGAGAAAACCCAATACAGAGCTTGATCCAAAGAATTTAATACCAACAGTGAAACACGGTGGAGGTTCCGTGATGGTGTGGGGTGTTTTTCGGCAGCAGGAGTCGGTAACCTTTAAATTATCAATGGTATAATGAATCAGGATGTGTACATTGATATCCTAAAAAACAATCTTAAGGAAAGTGCCATTCGTCTGGGAGTAGAAAATAACTTTTTATTCTACCAAGACAATGACCCCAAACACACTGCCTTGAAAACGCGTACCTGGTGTTTATACAACTGCCCAAAAGTAATGGAAACACCACCACAATCACCAGACTTAAATCCCATAGAGAATCTGTGGGATCACTTGGACAAAAAAGTAAGAAAATTGCAAATTACTTGCAAAAGAGACCTGGAACAAAAACTTATTGAAGAATGGCATGCAATCGAGGCGGAATACACCCAGAAGTTGGTTGCATCAATGCCAAAAAGGCTTAATGAAGTCATAAGGAGCAAAGGATATGCCATAAATTATTAAAAAATACATGTTATTATTATTTAAAAAAAAAAAAACTATAAAATGAGAAGTTGTACGAATACGAAAGTGTTGCTTGTATTCGACATGAACTGTTAAATAAATTTTATTGTTGTTATTACCATAAAAAAAATTTGTTTCTTATGTTTTTTAAGAAGTTACAATATGTTCATTAAACCAAATAAATTTAATTTTTCAATTCAAGTCATTATTGCACTTTTTAGGCTACAATTTATTTAAAAAGGTGAGGTGTACGAATATGACTGAGACTGACTGTACATATGTTTTGTTTTTTTTTTTATGAACTGAATATTTTTTTTAAATAAAGTTAAAAACAACATTTTTGGCTTTGCTTATTTTTTTCAAAATACTCCTCTTTTTTGGCTTCGGTACTACCTTATAATTATTCTTTCCGGCAACACTGCCCTGACCTGTCAGTACGAGCAGCACTAGCTACTAGCCTCTCAAGAGCGACGAGTTTCAATAAAATGAATGTGGACGCATTCTATGACAATTTATACACCGTCATGGATCGGTACAAATTTGAGCCGCAAGACATACAGTGGCTCTCAGCCTAAATGATGCACTCAATTTTTTTCTGTTAAAAGCTAAAAAAAATCACTTAAGACTACAACCAAATAGGAGAAACCGGTATATAAACACTTTTTACACATAGTTTGTTGTAGTCACATGACAAACGGTACCACAAGAATGTATGTTCTCAAGAAAAGGACAAATATCTTAACACTCTGAGAAAACAATCCCACAGCTTAAATGATGCACTCAACAAAAACTGCCAAAAATTACCGCAGTAAGTCTTCAAAAACTAAAAACAAATTGAAACAAGCTATATTTATTCAATTTCAATCAAACTACCATAATTTCCGGACACGCGAATTATTTTGTTCGACATGGGACGTCATACAAGCATCGAAACTCGTGAATTGATAATTAAGCACTTTACAGAAGGAAAAAGTCAAAGAAAAATTGCGGAAATGGTACAAAAAAGCTCTTCAACCGTGCAACACATTATAGAGCGTTATGTTCACGAAAACCGCGTCGTTAATAAGGGTAGAGAAGCCCCAAATAAAATTTTTTCTGATAGTGACCGTCGGTGGATTTTGAGAAAAGTAAAGAGTGAACCTTTTTTAAGCGCACCACAGCTAGCCCAAGAAGCTGAAAATTATTTAAAAAAAAAGAGCAGTCCCGAGACAATAAGAAGAATTTTGCGAGAAGCCAATTTCAATGGCAGGAGTGCTCGTAAGAAGCCTTTCATTAGCCCTAAAAATAAAATTAGCACGGTCAAATTTGCTCGCGAGCATTTAAGCAAAGACGAATCATTCTGGAAAAGTGTGATTTTCACGGATGAAAGTAAATTTAACCTTCATGGGTCGGATGGCAAAGCGTACGTTTGGAGGCAACCAAATACAGAGCTCCAGGCGAAGAATTTGCGTGGGACGGTAAAACACGGTGGAGGTCACGTTATGGTGTGGGGCTGTATGTCATCAGCTGGTGTCGGTAACCTGGTTTTCATCGAAGGCAATATGAACAAAAATATGTACTTAGATATATTGAAGCAAAATTTAAAGCAAAGTGCCACCAAACTTAACATAGGGGGAAGTTTTCGGATGTACCAAGACAATGATCCTAATCATAAGTCTGCACTTGTTCAAAATTGGTTGATTTGGAACTGCCCACATGTAATGCAACCACCAGCACAATCCCCAGATTTGAATGCGATTAAAAATCTATGGTCTAAGTTAGAGCGCGAAATAAGAAAACACCAAATCAAAAGCATTGGAGACCTAAAGAAGGCACTTTTGGAAGAGTGGAACAAGATATCTTCCGATTACACCAAAAAGCTCGTTTGTTCAATCCCAAAGAGGCTGGAATCGGTGATTAAACAAAAAGGATTCCCCACAAAATATTAAAAACCATTCTTACTTTTTTTTGCATGCTGTTTTGTTGTTTTTTGTTTGTTTTTAATGCATTGCATCATTTAAGCTGTGACCTAATTTGTTGACTATAAATAAAACTTGAACTAGTTTTTGTATTAAATACTATTAAATTAACTTTTTTTTTATTAATTGTTGAAATAAATCCTATTTAAAAGTATGATTAATTTTCATTTTTTCATTTTTTTTAGTTTTTCACCTCCTTATTTGAATTTTTCAAAATATAAATGTACTGCATCATTTACGCTGTGAGTCACTGTAGGTTTGTACTATTTAACTTATTCATAATGTAATTCATAAAAATCTTAAAAATATTTAGCAACAATGGGCCGTGGAAAACATTGTACGCCCAAAGATAGAAAAACCATTAAAAATATGATATCTAATGCGGAAACCTATTCGGAAATCAGGCAAATCCTCGGTTGTTCAAATGAAAAGATCCGCAATGCCTTAACATTTACTGTAAAATCCGAAACACGTGGGCGGAAGCGAACAATGTCCCCTCTGATGGTGAAGCGATTGATTCGACAAATCAAAAAGGAACCATTTTACCAGCTACCGAGTTAAAAGTCGTGTTGAATGTAATAGCAAGTGTCGAAACAGTGCGCAGGCTATTAAGGGATAACGGTTTATATGCCCGCAGTCCAAGAAAGGTACCTCTCCTGACAAAAAAACATGTTACCAAACGGATGCAATTCGCGCAAGCCCATGCAGAATGACCCATAACGAAGTGGAGGAATGTTCTTTGGACAGATGAGACCAAAATTGTTTTGTTTGGTGGAAAAGGATCACGGTCAAACGTGAGAAGGCCCCAACATGCTGAATTCAACCCAAAATATACGACAAAAACAATCAAACATGGCGGATCTAGCATTATGATATGGGGCTGTTTATCTTACTACGGTGTTGGTCCTTTATACTGGATAAAAGGTATAATGGATCAACACCTGTATGTAAAAATTTAGCAGGAAGAGATGTTGCCGTATGCGTCTGAAGATTGAATTGGGTCTTTCAACAGGACAACGACCCAAAACACACCAGCCAATTGGCCAAAAATTGGTTTCTGAATAATTGTGTGGAAGTTATGGAGTGGCCTGCGCAGTCACCAGACTTAAACCCAATTGAAAATCTTTGGGCTGATGTAAAGACGGAAGTGTCTCGGTGCAGGCCAAGCAATAATAATGAACTTTGGGCTACTGTCAACACTTTCTGAAAATCGATTGCTGTTGAAATATGCCAACGCCTCGTGAACTCGATGCAAAGGCGTTGTGCTGAAGTAATTGCAAATAAAGGAAATGGAACAAAATATTAACTATGGCTAATTTTTAAACAGATTAAAAAATAAATATTAAATATTATAAAAAATAAACATTTTAATTCAATTTTTTGTATAATTATTTAAAGAACTAAACAAGGTTATTAATTTAACAGTCACCCCTATTACCGATGTCGAATACGACATCGAAAAAAACACCATCTGTATTCCATAAGTCGTTTTCGATCTTGTACACTCGTTTTGATGTCGTGTGTAAACGTCAAACGACGTTGAATGCAGTCATTCTGCATTCCGTTCGACGAAAGGATACGACGGCGACAAAAAAAACCTTGATTTGTCTCGTTCAAAAATTCGATCCCGACATAGAAATGGAAGGCCGCAAAACAGTAAGTAACCTTGTTAAATGAATTTATTTTGAAAAATTTTATAATTAATAAAACATTTGTTGGACTTGTAGTTGAAATTGACAAACCAAAATCAATTCGAGACGCTCGTCGAGTTGATGGGGAGGAACGTGGAGTTAGCGAGAGGTTTTTTGAAGGGAATTCAAAAAACCGATGTTAAAAAGGAATGGGCTGCGATAGCGGAGCAGCTTAATAGCAAGGGTCCTCCAGTAAGAGACGGAGACGGTTGGCAAAAGGTTTGAATTACTTTTTTTTTTAATATATGTATAAGTATATGTATACATTTTTATAAATGTCTGCTTTATCAGGTTTGGACCGACATGAAGCACAATGTAAAAAAAAAATGCTACACAATGCGAAAGAATTAAATGCGACTGGAGGAGGTCCAAACAAGCTTAAAATTTTATCTCCACTGGAAGAAGAAGTATCAAATTTATTGCATATAGGAAAAGTGGTAAACCCGAGCGGAAACGCTATTGGTATATCGCAGTCCATTTTGCTTCCTAACTCCTTGGCAACTGCCACATCAGTTCCCTCATCATCGCAAACCCACACTGAAGGCACATCGATGGAATTTTTGGAATCCATTGTCTTAAATATTAATATTAATTAAAAAAGGATAGCTTCGCTTCTGATTTTTCAGCCGGTGTCATTTGGAAGCGAATCCATTTGGGGCAAATATGTCTTTCTATGACATTGATAATTTCTTTTAAAAACTTGCTAACTGTTGGTTGAGCTAATCCCAAATTAAAGTCATTCCCGGCGCCGTGTTGGTAACTTCCTTCAGCTAAAATTCTTAAGGTGACTGCGAGCCTCAATATAATTGGAATTGATGATGAACAATGTCGAATGCTTATTTTATCACTTATTTCATCCAACAAATACTTAAATGCTTCTTTTGTCAGTCTGAAGAACTGCTTGAATCTGTTAAAACGTAAACAATTTTTATTTAAAAGCAACTTTTGGGATAAAAATGTGAACTCACTTTGAATCAGGCAAGTCGAATGGATTTGAGTTGTGCAGTATCTGTTTTCTTCTTATAATAAATTTTTCTTTCAGAATTCTTTCCTCTTCATCTTCATTTTCACTACTTGTGCTGTAATACATTTCGATACTTATCATTTTAATATCCTCTTTATTTAGGTCCCAATAAATCAATAAAACCGCATTCGAGCTCTAAACAATGATTTTTTATTGAAACTTTATTTCAATTTCTTTTGATTTTGACAGATGTTTGTTACTTTTTCATCGTTTTAAAATCTGTTACAAAATCATCGCGTCAAAGAAGTTATGGAATGCCATTTAAAAAACGAGACCACAGTGAAAACGAGAGACGTCGAAAAAACGAGACGACATCGGTAATTGGGGTGAGTATATTATTAAATAACATTTATTAATTAATTTTTTCTGCATCATAAACTTTTTTGATGGGTTGCAGTGCTATTTTTTTGACCGCAGGAGTATGGTGTTGTCTTATTTTGTTATGTCTTTTGGTTTAAAAGTTATTGTATAAAATGTGCAAATTGTTACTTTCGTAACCACTCTCCCCTTTGCACTTTTGGAAATAAATGGTCATTATTGGTCTGCCACATAGACTTTTTTGAAATTTCTTAAATATTTTAAATGACCTATACAATACATGTGAAGATGAAAAAATATAAAAAAAGTAAAGAACGAAAAGAGACAGCTAGCTAATATAAGAAGATGCAGCCAGTTGCAGCAGAAAAAACAGAAGGGAAGCAGTTTAAGTTCAGCAGTGGCCGTAGTCGCGTCTTGATATTTGTCTCTCTATAATTTAAACCTTAATCTGTAATTTAAGAATATTCTTAAATAAATTTAGCTTATCTGAATTTGTATAAAAGTGGAAGCGTCTTTGAGTGAAAAAACTTCTACATACATACAATTGAACTTTTTTGCCAAACGCAAATTCAGTGCTTAAATGATTTCTACATACAATTTCTACTCGAAAGTGCTTCATATGCATACTAATTTTTCAGTGTTTAAATGATACTGATACATACAAACCAAAGTCCAAATAAAATTTTCACGTATTAAAAATGATTTCAGTGCATAAGTTATACGTACTATACAATCGGTTTAATATGCCTCATAGGCAAGTTACGTCTGAGACGTCACCTACAACGGTAATCCCGGTACCCTTTCCTACACCCTTTGTCAATAGTTTAATTCCCTTCACCTCTGAACACGCCCCTCTAAGCCATAACGGTTTCCCACCATTTTTGCTAACATAGCAAAATCTATCCACAAGCGGATACACCCCTTTTTCCCCTACAGCCAACTAACGAAAAAGAACAATACTCATATTTCATTTTATTCAAAGTGAAATATGAATATTTTGTAAACAAGTTCATTCTTTTCCCACGGGAAGCACTTTGCACTTCGGAAAACATTATGTGGAATAGTTCACTAGGTGGGATTAATTATTTTGTAAGTTTAGTTCTAATCCAACAAGCTAACTGTAAAGTGCAGCCACGCTCAAGACAGCGACTTTACTTTTAGCAAATAAAATTGTATAATTATTATTATCGAAATAAATAAAATAGAATGAAATAAAATAAAAAAAAGAATAAAAAAAACAAATATTTTTTTTTTTTAATTGTCAATGTAATGACAAGACATAACTGGCGCAGTCGGTCTGTTCGAACAAGAACAAACAACACGACCAACGCGATCGATAAAGTGCGATTAAGTGCAAATTCGATTGAAAATCTCGATAATAAGTTCGAACAAGAACAAACAACGCGATCGATAAAGCGCGATTAAGTACAAATTCAATGGAAAGTGCATACAAATACACAACCAATTTTTTAAATAGCGCGAAAAAGTGCAAATCTTTATCTAACAACAATAAAAGTGCGTAAAAGTACATTACTATTTTTTTTAATAGCGCGAAAAAGTGCCACACTTATTATTTTATAAACATACTACGAAAAATCTGTTTGAGAGAGTGCATCCTAAAACAAAAAAAAATAAAAATAAAATTTAATTATAAAAAATAAAATTTGTATGTTGTAATAAAAATATACTTTATGGACATAGAACAACTATCAAATTTATTCAGCGATATAAAAATATAATCAACAAGACGAGCCCACCAACAACAAGATCAGCAGAAGCGGCAAGAAAGTTAACAGTTTCATAATGCATTTTGGAGTCTGGATGATAAGTCGAAAATTTGTTTCTATGCCCAATTTACAAGGAAGGACCCTGTAAAACGAAAATCAAAGAAAACTCCTTTAAAAGAACGCGAGTATAGCTTTTAATATTTCTTTGCATACTGTGTAGTGCATATGGCTGGATGTATTTGGATACATTTGTGCATTGTATTAGAAGGGCTATGCATATTGCTGCCTGGTTCCGTTTTTCCTCAATTTCCCACAGAATTCGGAATACAAAATATTTCTATGTTTAAGTTATAATCAGCCTTATTCAGCCTTATTGTGAGTTTCACGTGAACAAGATTCCGCCCGAAAAATATCCCTTTTTTCGATTCGCCTATTGTGAGTTTCGGGCGAACAAAAATTCATGTTCGAAAGATTTCCCTTATTGGGAGCACTCAATTCGGGCGGAATGAAACGTCATTCACAACTAAAATAATTCAATTATTTTTTGGAGATGAACAGGAAAACAACAAATAATGATGTAAGTAAATAAATGCAATTAGTGTTAAAAAAAAGAACAAAATAATACAATAACTTTTATATTTATGTTAGGAGCAAATCAATCAATTCCAAACAAAGTGATATGCTGCTCAATAAAATGCAGGAAAACCCAGAAATAGCACGCGGTTTTGTAAAAGAAAGCAAGGACAAAATCAATGCATTTTGGAAGCGGATCACTTTGGAACTCAACAGCGCAGGGCCTCCAATCAAAACTGAGTTCGAATGGAAAAAGGTAAAGACTCACTTTTATTTTTTGTGCTAAATCAAAAAAAGAAATGTTTTTTTTTTTAATTAGGTTTGGAATGACCAAAAACGCTACGTGCGAAAAAAGGCTGCTACTAACAAAATGTATGAGAGAGGCACAGGAGGTGGACCTAACAGAACCCAAAAATTCTCTCCTGGCGAAGAGGCTATTTTCCAACTCGTTGGAATGAAGGAAGCAGTTGAGGGTGTTGGAACTTCGCAATCTTTTGGATTGAAACTACCCCAAAAAAGAAAACAAGGCGATGAAGAAAATCAAAGTCCAATTCAGGATTTGTTTGAAACAATTGTTGGTTATGAAGATCAAAACCAACAAGGCTGTGAAGCTCCACCGTTACCGCTTTCGGATACTCAGATTGCACCTGAAAATAGCAGCGACGAAGCAACCACTACTGCTTCGACCAGCCGGAATGCCAGGAAACAAAAGGTTGGGAAAATGAGTACCCTAGAAGTAGTCATGGAGGAGCTTCAAACTCAAAAAGACCTTTGTGGAAAATTAGGTGAAGCCATATCTGTTATGAAAGATCATAACAAGAACATGGAAATTGGTGTAAAAAAGCTATATAGATCATTGGATAGACTAAACGACAATTGTGAGTTTCCTACGAAAAACATTTCCCCCGAAACATTTTTTTCCCCCGAAATTTTAAAAGCTATTGTGAGTTTCGCCCGAATGAAAATTTCACTTCGAATCAGGAGTGACAGTTCGAAAAAAAACACGTTCACTATGATGGAAACGGAGAATGAAATGCAACGGGCAAGTTCTCTGTTAACTTAAATAATATAATTGAATTTAGTGCATCAGTTATTTGTCGAAAATACTTACAATATCAATAAAATTGTGGCTACGCTAGTAATTCCACTCATTGTGGCTACCAATTCTTCATTGGATTATCTAAAACAAATAATTTGCACACCTTTTTTTAGACAGCGGATTTATTGCGTTCAGAAAATGAACAGGCCTTATTGTGAGCTGGGACAAATATATGTTTATTTTAACAATTGTTAAATAAGAATTTCAGGATAGAAAATTAAATTGTTATTTTTTTAATAAAGAAAGGATAATTGTCATTACTATTTTGTAAGTATGCATAGCATAGCTATGTGCATCTTATCTGAGGAAGACCAAATAATTGAGGAGCGAGCACTTCGAAGGAATTTGAGGGATCACTCTAATCTTTTAGAGATGCGTGAGTCCTTGTATGAATGAAAATTCTTTTAATGTATGCGAAAAGGAATTAGTCTTTTTTTATTTCCAGATTTCATCATTACTACAGGCTTAACAAACCAGCATTTAAGTATTTGTTGGATGTGCTTAGCAGCTCCTTACACTCCGCGAAACAAAAATTTGCTATACCACCAATTGTGAAACTCGCTGCATGTTTACGTTTCTTTGCAGAGGGTGGGTACCAAAAAGGAGTTGGCAAGGACCACGATGTTGGTTTGGCACAATTCTCTTTTAGCCTGGTGCTCGCTCAAGTCCTGGAGGATTTTAAACAAACACTTTGAGTGCAGTGGATAAAATGGCCAACGCAAGAGGAACAACGAAAAACCGCTCAAGATTTTTATACCAAGCACAGGCTACCCGGTGTTATAGGCTGTATTGATGGGACGAATGTGAACATCATATCTCCTTCAGCAAACAAACATCTATTCTACAACAGAAAGGGAAATTGTAGTTTGAATGTTTTACTTGTAAGTTAATTTTATTTTATTTAAGTATTCTTAAATGAATAATACCTATTCATTTGGAATGTTAGTGATCTCAGAGCAAAAATGGAGCAGGAATATTTACAAACCCGTAGTAATGTTTGGCTGTTGGGTAACTTTCAAAAAAATTTCTTTTGAATTTGTATTTAAATTATTTGTTTTATAGGAGATGCTGGTTATCCCTTGGAACCGTGGCTTTTAACTCCTTATAGAACGCCGAATAGTGGTTCAAATGGAGAAAAATATAATGAACTTCACTCACGGTGTCGTAACATAATTGAAAGGTGTTCTTAAAAACAGGTGGAGATGTTTACTGAGTGCGAGAGAACTGTACTACGCTCCTACAAAGGCTGTCAAAATTATTAATGTTTGTGCAGCACTGCACAACATATGCATTTACTATAAAAGTGACTTAGCCTGTTTAAACTCTATGTCTGATGGTCAAAGCTTTATGGTTGACTCATTCGAAAACGTGCAATCCGATAGATTGAACTTAAGCTATCTGACAATAAACCAGCTCATTCGCACAGGCATCGCATTCGCACAGACTTACATTTTCCGCCTTATTGTGCTCTCGTTCGCCTCATAAAAATAAGTGAAAATTATCACTGTTAACTGCATATCATTCCGCCCGAAATGATCGTTCACAATAAGGGGAATTTTTCGAACATGAATAATTTTTCGGGTGAAACTCACAATAGGCGAAAAGTGAAAAGAAAAGACAGCACTAGCATGCCACACCATCGAAACAGGACACCAACCAGACTTTGAAGGAGTCCCAATTCTTGCAACGGAGAAACATACATCCAAACGCTATACATTAGAAACACTTCACATAATAAAGAACAAAAATAATATGAACCGCAAACAAGACACTCAAAACATATCCGAGGTTTACTGTTCCTTAGTTTCAGACACAAACAATTCAACAGTTTACATTTAACAGTGACAAGTCTTCAAAGTCGGAAGCGCTTTAAGTTTTATTTGTTTTAATTGTTTAAATTGTTTTTTGTTTTAATGTTTTTGTAATATTTAAATCAATGTAAGTCATACTTGTACGCTTTACATAATATTCGTATGTATTAAATAAACATTTTTATCATTTATGTGAATAAAGACGTCCCCTGAAGAAGACGGCAATCACCGTCGAAACGTTGGGAAAAATCAGATGAAAACTGTTTTCATTTAATCATCAAAAAGATCAACAAAGCCGATGAGAATCACCACTTAATTGTTCTCAAATCAAACGAAAAGTGAAAAGTCAAATTTTCCGGGTGGAATGTTGTTCGGGCGAAACTCACAATAAGGCTGATATCCTTTTGCTTGAGGAAAAAAAAGAAGAAGAGGCAACACTGCGTCGAACTGTTCGGAGGCAGTTAAGAGATCACTCCAACCCGTTGGAGTTACCTGAACCATTGTAAGAATGGAATTACATTTTCAGCTTTATTTAATCTCTTTACGTACTTGCTAGAGGTCTTAACTGATGCATTGCCCTTAAATGTACAATCCTTTGGAATACAACGCATTGTTAAACTTGCCGCTTGTTTTCGGTTTTTTTCAGAGAGTGGATGCCAAAAAGGTGTCGGTAATGATTACAAAGTTGGGCTAGCACAATCCTCTGTGAGTGCCGTACTTTTATATTTTTCTGAATATATTTGAAGAAGAACTTTGTTCACGCTGGATTACTTGGCCAACAATGGATGAGCAACGACAAACAAGCCAATTTTTGTTTCTAATTACAAGCTGCCGGGCGTTGTTGGATGCATCAATGGTAACCATGTGAATATAATTTCACCTGAAGTAAATAAACATTTATTTTATAACCGCAAAAGAAGATGCAGTTTAAATGTTTTGCTGGTAAGAAGTCTTTTTTATGACTGGTCTATAAATTGACAAATTGTTTTACAGGTATGTGACCATCAACTTAGAATAAGATTTATAGATGCTACGCATCCCGGGTCTTGTCACGATTCCTTTATATGGAACGTAAGAGACTTAAGATCCAAAATGAAAAATGATTACATACAAAATAATATTATAAGACGCATGGCTGTTAGGTTGTTATCCAAACGTAAACCATTACTTCCTTCCTTTCTAGGATGGTTTTCGAGAAAAGCTGAAGTTATAGCTGAACGAGAGCAGAGTTACAAGTTGTAGCAGTAGTAGTAGTTGTTGTAAGAACGAACATAAAAAAAGAAATAATTAAAAACTCAAATTAAAGTTCAGTTGTTGACTGGCTTCCAATCGAGAAGGTTGTGTTATTAATTCGTTGCGACGGGAAAAATAGCCAAGTAAGTAAATAAAAATGAAAACAAAAGAAACGATCGTATTAAAAAGTGTACTTTTTGCAGGGAAAATTGTACTGGATACAATCCAAGTACAGTCGACTCCCTCTAAGTCGAACTCCCTCTTACTCGAATTGTTTCCCCTCAATTTTCCATACAAAAACCATCCTCTAAGTCGGAATTCCCTAAATTTACTTGTTTCAAAGCAAGCGATGCCGATGGTTGGCTGAACAGAATTAAAAGCAGACATAGTATCCTTGGGAAAGTTTTGTCTGGTGAAAGTGCTTCTGTTGATAAGACTAAGTTCGATGAATGGAAACAGCAAATCCCAGAGGTTGCCAGAGGATTCAAACCGGATAACATTTTTACTGTTGATGGAACCGGATTGTTTTTCAAATGTTTACCGACACGTACCTTGACTTTTAAAGGAGAAAAATGTTTTAGAGGAAAAACACAGTAAAGAAAGAGTGACCTGGAGTGGAATCGGCTAATGTAATGAGTGATTATCACATTTGTGATCAACAAATGTGATCACATTAAATTTTCTTTCTGGGTAATGTGATCATCAAAAATTATTTGAAATTTGGCATCACTTTAGAAGAATAGCTTGACGTTTGTCATTTGACTTTCTTCTTCTTACCAATTTTTACCGCGAAGTTTATTTTCCAGTGATTTTTCAAACTAATTTATTGAGTTGGTTGAAAATAAAGTGTTAAAAATGTAAGTAAATGCTTAAATTATGTATTGAAAATGTTATAAAATGAAACACAATATATTTGTATTTTTCTATAGGTCACAAGTGCTAGCGAACAAATCGCAAATAGATTTGCTAACAAGCTTTATGGAAGCGCACCCGGATCTGGCTAAATCCTTTTCCCAAAAAGGAAGCAACTCCCGGAATGCCCATAGAATTTTGTGGGAAAAACTAAAGCAGCAACTAAACGCAAATGGACCACCGTCAAAAAGTTGTGCGGAGTGGAAAAGAGTATGATTTGTTTATCTGCTTTTAGTTTTATTTTTAATGTTTCTTCCCTATACAAATAATATTAGTTTTGGACAGTCCGGAAATACAACGCCAAACAAAAATTAATTAAAAACAAAAAATCAATAACAAAAACTGGGGGAGGACCGTTTACTGAACATACATTAGATGCGAACGAAGAGGTAATAGTTGGGGTATGCGGAAGCAGTTGTAAATGTTATAAGCGGATCGAATTCCAGTTGGTAAATCCAAGATCCGAAGAATATAGGAAAAGGTCTCTTTTGTTACCCGGAAATGTTTCAGAAAACTATAAAATAATTGAATTGACTACAACTTAAAAAAAATGCGATAAGAAAAAATGGCTTACTTTGCATTTGGCAGCTCAAATATATTCAATTTGCTTCGCAGGTTAAGATTTATCAAACGAACTTTTCTGCGGTAATTATTCTCACTTTCATCATTTTCATTTCTTAAAAATAAGTGCACAGGGACAAACACGTTCATTTTTTACGAAAATAGAATAAACAATAAGAAATCGATTTATATCGTGTCCATTATACCTAGATGTGACAACAAAATAGCTGTCACAAGAAAAAGTCACAAATATGTGACTATCACATGTGATTATCACCTTACGCAGACGGAATTTTTATTTTATGACTATCAACTATCACAAATCACATTAGCCGATCCCACCCCTGCATTGTGGGATCCAACATGACTGGATCGGAAAAGGTTAAGCTTTTAATAATAGGAAAGAGAAAAAATTCTCACTGTTTTAATAAAATTAAATCTTTGCCGGTTGATTATGTAGCCAACCAACGTTCTTGGATGACGGCAGATCTTTTTACGAATTGGCTTTTGCAGCTAGATGCAAAGTTTGGATGATCAAATCGCAAGGTGTTGTTTATCATCGATAACGGCCCGGCTCACCCAAAACAAATTAAGGATAAATTAAAATTTATAAAACTTTAGTATTTTCCACCTAACATGACCTCAATAGTGCAACCGATGGATCCAAATCCAAAATTTTAAAGTTCACTATAAACACCGTGTTTTAACTACAATCTTAAAGGTTTGGGAAAGTAAAAAAGAGGACTATAAAATAACTCTGCTCGTTGACAATAGAGAAGCCGGCTTCAAGGACGATACATGGGATAATGAAGATGATGTTCCACTTAACCAATTCATATGTGTAACCGACGACGCAAATCAAATCGAGAGGATCTGGAACAGGCTAACTGAAGCTGATTACAATATTGAAGGCTTTAATTGGAGGGATTTTGTGGAAGTCGATGACGGTATTGTGGTCACAGAAATACCTGAACGCGAATCAATTCTGGAATCTGCTGCTAACGATGATGATAGTGGAGCTGAAGATGAAGAAGTCGAATTCGAAACAATAAATATTGAAGTGCCAGAAAAGAATGAAATCGATAATGCAATTGAAATGACAGAAAATGTACCGGCTGAGGTTCAACACTGCCTTTTCAAAATAGAGTGATTTTTTAAACGAGTGAACACTCCAGCCACTTTGATGCATCAATCAAAAATTACAATTTTTACAAAATTAATATTTTGTTGAAACAGTAATTTAACAAGGTATAAGAATGAATTAATGTGCCATAAAAGCTAGAAGCTTCTGTTTATTTATTTAATTTATCTATTTATTTTTTGTTATCTTTTTTTTATATTCAATATATGCTTTTAAGCAAAAAAAGTATTAATACCTCTAACTCGAATTTTTCCAAAAACTCCCTCTAACTCGAACTAATTTTGACATCTCGTGAAAATTCGACTTAGAGTGAGTCGACTGTATTTGTGTGGTGGTTTGGGGTATTATTTCATTTTTGAAAATAAACTTTAATATAAAAAAAACAAATTGGGGTCTTATTTCATTAAAAATAAAAAAAAAGACAAAAAGCTGGAAAAATTGCATCAATTTGGAGCCTTATTTAATTTTTTCTTTTGGGGCCTAAATTCGCGGAGCTATTTTGGACATTAAGTCTTTATATTCTTTTTAGATTTCTAAATGTTAAGATTTTGTTTACGATACAATTTCATCAATTTTTGTTTAATTCTTTAAAATAAATTCTAAGTAAATTCTAAAATCATAACAAAATTACTTCAATTGTATATTACTTGATGTAATTTTGAGAAAAAAGAAAATAGGTTTTTGTAAATAAGCCACTGAATAAATAAACTACAGATCTACATAATAATTAAATGTTGTTAAATAAAATATAAATTAAACATTTCCTATTTGACTGTACAAATTTTATGTTGAAGATATAAAAATGTAAAAATGTTGTTCTTATTTTTATTTGACTAGATTTAAAATGACTTACTCGATTATATCTTCGTTTGAAGGTGTTGCATTATTTTGTGGTAAATCAAGTTGAAACAAATTAATTGCTTGTTTTTGAGCTAGAAAATTTCTCATTTCAGCGAAATTGTCGCGATCTTTGAATTTTTTACTTCGCTTTTCAACTTCATCAGCTGAACCTTCATCACTTTCGTCGCCACTTCCCGATGCAGCACTTTCATCAGTGACTTCTTCTAATCGATTAGTTTCATCGGAGGCAAAAAGTTCATCAACATTGATGCCTTTGGCTTCAAGAACTCGGCGTTCTTTTTCAAGCATCTCCTGGCGAATGGGATCGATGCGATTCTTGAGCTGTCTTAGAACAGGTTTGAATTTCCCCTTGGTTACTCGTTTTTCAAAATTCAAGATCTCACGATCGGCACATTGCGAATGATTCTCATTATCGAATTCATTCTCGTCTTCTTGTTGTTCGTTTTCTTCGAACATGTAAGCATAGAAATCATCAGATTTCACACCACCGCCGTCGTCGTTAGC
The DNA here is from genome assembly GCF_945859685.1 of Eupeodes corollae. Taxonomy (NCBI): domain Eukaryota; kingdom Metazoa; phylum Arthropoda; class Insecta; order Diptera; family Syrphidae; genus Eupeodes; species Eupeodes corollae. The sequence continues at coordinate 51,823,571 of NC_079147.1, forward strand.
TGAATTCTCATGAGAAATTTCTACGCGCAAGATACTCTCGCTACCATCAGCATCGTTTGCCGATGAAGTTTTCTTATCACCTAACAATCTATCATCTAGCTTACTACTCAAGAACTTATTGTAAACTAACATTAAACGGTGAAAATCATCAAAACATACCGACAAGGTGCCCTCAATCGATCGCATACTATTCGCCACATCAATAAGGTCTTTGCTCTCGTCCTTTTGCACAGCCTCCGTTTCGGTGAGTCTTTGTAGGGCTTCGTCTAGTTGTTGACATTCTTCAGCGACAGCTACCATACAGGAACTTAATTTCAGGGATGAACTCTGCAGTACGGCTACGGGTCCAGATTTACAGCGCATCGTTTTGTTTTGGTTAAATTCGTTGGCTTCCAATTGCTTCTTTTTGCGTAGGTCAATCGAAAGATTTTTAAAGTGATTCTCTTCTTCTTTGACTAGTTGGTGAATTTGAAATTCAACACTGGATAAGTCCCGACTAAGACTAGATAGCGATGGCTTTTGTGAGACTGTCAAAGCCAAGCGAAACAAGTATTGCGATTGAACGTAGGCAAAAATGTTATAAAAGTCCTGAAAAAGTTTTTAACATCAACGAAATACTTTAATTGGAGAAAGTTGTTTAACTTACTTTTATATTTTTAGGACTATAATCTGTAATGTTGTTCCGGAAGTAATCACATTCCTTCAGATCTTCCATTGGTGAATAGTATTCTGTGAAACGTGAGGGAATCGGATGTAACATTTCCAATTTTCTCGTAGCATCAAAAAGCACTTCCACAACTTCTTTTATTGATGTTATGCAATCCCATGCTCTTTCAATTTGTCTCGATCTAAATATAAATAATAAATTTACATTTTTATGTTTTCGTTTCAATAAAACAAAGAATGGAAAGTAATTTATACTCACTCAATCAATTCGGAAGCCTTCATGACAAGAACTTCATTGAAATAGGTCATATTACGTCGAATGCAATTGCCAAATTCATCAATACTCCGAATCAAGCTATCCAATTCACGTTCCACGACTTTGTTACGAAAAATAAAGACATTTTTGATTGCATACAGAGCACTGAAGCTGGCGCTAAAGATCACCGATGGAATCAAGGTTAGCTTAAGTGATTTGGGTGTAATGAAATGCTCCAAAATAGTTGATCCCAAAAGAACACATGTGTTTCGTGCTGTAAAAATCTCCAAGGGTTTCTGTTCGGCGACACTTGTGTCCTGCTGTTGCAGAAACAGCAAACAGTGTTCTAGTGATTCGACATGATCGGCTAGAAGTCTTTTCGAATAGAGAATTTGCTGAATGATTTTTTGACTCACTTCCTGTTAATTTATTACCAAAAAAAATAAAAAATATTGAGATTAAAAAGGAAAAAAATAAGTGTATACAGGGTGAGCCAACTATTTTTTTATTTATTTAAATATCGTAAGATTTAAAATCGATGTTCAAATGGTAGACATGTGCATTCAAGAGGACACAAGCGTTCACAGGTTTTTCTTAAAACCAACCTCTGTCTATCAACTCCTACTCTCACCTCCCCGTGGTGAAAATCGGGTGCCTAGTACCTCAACTGGAGATTGGGTTCCAACCCCAGTGGAAAGTTGTTGGGGGCAGCAAACGAGAGAGGTGGGGAGAGGTGTTTCCACTAAGGCACCTCTCCTTATCCAGACGGCAGCGGAGGAATTCCCGAGATGGAATCAACGGTGGCGTCTACAGTTCCAGTAAGGTTGAACTACTTAGTGAACACCTTATAGGGCTTCTTCGACTTATTCGGAGCCCAGGCCTATAAGGAGCGGTTTTATCCGGCTCCCCATCCTTGGAGTTATACTTAGGATCTGGCCCTCCAGGTTGGGGGTTGTGCGTCGGGATGACTTCCTGGCCACGTAAAAGTTTTCATAGTTGCGAAGCACCAACAAGCCTCGGATACGGACGGATTTACTGTTGACAACCAACGCAAACGAATAAAGGACAACGAACTTCGGATATGCACGTGGAATGTTAGGTCCCTTAACAGACCACGTGCGGCCGAAGAATTAGCGGAGGCCCTAGAACGATATAAAGCAGATATCACCGCCATCCAGGAAATACGATGGGATGGCCCTGGCAAAAAGAGGATGAAAAACTGCGATATTTATATGGTGACTGCTACCACGAAAACCAACAGCGCCTATTTGGATGCGGCTTTGTCATTGGAGCCAGACTTAGGCAAGAAGTCTTGAGCTATAGGTGCATCAATGACCATACGCATCAAGGCTAAATTCGGCAACATTAGCCTGATATGCGCGCACGCCCCCACAGAAGAGAAAGACGACAACACCAAAGATATGTTCTTCGAGCTCCTAGACAAAACATATGAGCAGTGCCCTAGCTACGATATTAAAATAGTCCTGGGCGATTTTAATGCCAAGCTAGGAAGGGAAGCCATCTTTGGTGGAATAATCAGGAAGAACAGCCTGCACGACAACACTTCCGAAAATGGATTCAGGCTCATAGATTTTGCTGCGGGGCGAAGTGTCATGGTAGCCAGTAAGCGTTTTCTACACCTCAACATCCACAAAGGAACTTGGACTTCTCCAGATCAATCTACCGTCAACCAGATTGACCATATTGCCATCGATGCCAGACACGCTTCCAGCATCACGGATGTACGAACTTTCCGAGGAGCTAACATCGACTCGGACTACAACCTCGTTGTAGCCAAGGTAGCACTTCGGGTTTCCAGATCCAAAGTAAAACAGGGAGATGCTGGGGGAAGGTACAACTTCGAACGGCTACAATCGCAAGAGATCGCCAAGTCCTTTTCCGACCGAGTTACAAGTAACCTCTCACGAAGTTCTGTGCCGCCAACACATTGTATCGAAAACCAGTGAGAACATTGCCAAGATGCAATCAGAGAAGCCACCTCTGTTGTGCTGGCTTTCAAGAAACCAACAACAAGGAACCCCTGGTTTGATGAGGAATGTCGGCAGGCAAATGCAGCCAAACAACAGGCACGCAAAGCGCCGCTGCATAAAAGGACGTGGGCTCTATGAGCAGAAGAGGCGAGAGGAACGCCGACTTCTCAGAAAGAAAAAGAGAAGGCATGAGAAGCGTGCGGTCGAAGATGTTGAGAGGTATAAAAGCAGGAATTAGGTTCGAAAGTTTTATGAACAGTTGAAACGAAATCCACAGGTACATAAACCTAGAACCGAAGGCTGCAAAGACGAAAGTGGAAACATCATAGTGGAAACGCAGTCAATGCTGAGGATATGGAAGGACCTCTTCTGCAGACGAAGAACTGAATTCCGCTGTCAGGCAGGATGATCCATTCAATATAGACGACGAAAGCCAACAATCCCGTCCTCCCGACTTAGACGAAGTAAAGATTGCCATATCTAAGTTGAAGTCTAATAAAGCCGCTGGAGCGGATGGCTTGAATGCCGAGCTCTTTAAAGCAGCTGGAGATAAGTTGGTCGGAAGAAAGCATGCCCGATGAATGGAACCTCAGTATTGTTTGCCCGATCCTGAAAAAAGGAGACGCTCTAAACTGCACCAACTATAGAGGAATCAGTCTACTTAACATCGCCTATAAAATCTTCTCTTCCGTAATATGTGAACGTCTAAAGCCCATCGTCAACAACCTGATAGGTCCTTATCAGTGTGACTTAAGACCAGGAAAGTCCACAGTTGAACAAATATTCACATTACGGCAGATCCTGGAAAAAACCCAAGAACACCAAATCGACACCCACCATCTTTTTATCGATTTCAAGGCCATTTTGGCATCCAAACTCGTTCGTTTGTGCAGGATGACCATGGAGAATTCACGCTGCTCCATAAACGTTGGAAACAACTTAACAGAACCTTTCGATGTCAAAAAAGATTTTAGACAAGGTGATGCGCTGTCATGTGATTTTTTTAACATCGTGCTTGAAAGAATAGTGCAGAGCTCACACGTCAACACTAGAGGCACTATTTTCCAAAAGTCTGTCCAATTACTGGCATATGCTGATGACATTGACATAATCGGAAGAACTCAGCGTGATGTCAATGGGGTTTTTGTGAGTATTGAGGCAGAGGCGGCAAAAACGGGTTTAACGATTAATGAGGGCAAAACAAAGTACATGCTGAGTCTAGAAGGGCCATACAACACCGACGTTTTGGTCAAAGCGTTACAATCGACAGACGTAACTTTGAGGTAGTCAAGGACTTCGTCTACCTAGGCTCCGCTGTAAACGCAGAAAACAACACCAGCGCTGAGATCAAACGCAGAATAACTCTTGCTAACCGCTGTTTCTTTGGACTAAGAAAGCAATTGAGTGGTAAAGCCCTCTCTCAAGGGACCAAAGTGTTGCTATATAAGACCCTTATCATCCCCGTCCTGCTATACGGTGCAGAAGCATGGACCATGACATAAGCGGATGAAAGCACCTTGGGTCGCTTCGAGAGAAAAGTTCTTCGTGTGATCTACGGTCCCGTATGCATCGAAGGGGAGTGGAGGAGAAGATAGAACGACGAACTGTACGGGCTGTACAGCGACATAGACTTAGCAAGAAGAGTAAAAGTCCAAAGACTAAGATGGCTGGGTCAAGTAGAGCGCATGGAAACCAATTGTCAGGCCCGGAAAGTCTTCGAATCCGCACCCACAGGACAGCGCAGTAGAGGAAGACCGCGGATCAGGTGTCGCGCACAAGTGGAAGTTGACCTCACCCAACTTGGAGCGCGAAACTGGAGACATCTAGCTAGGGACCGAGCTAGATGGAGAAGTTTGTTGGGTGAGGCCCTAGTTCACACAGGACTGTAGTAAGTAAGTAAGTAGGACTAGAAAGAAGAGGAAACAATTCTTCATCTTAGCTGTACATGCTCTGGCTCAAGTTTCGTAAGGGACTCAAGCTGGTTTCCGTTTCCATCTTGGACAACCACTTTAACCTCACCTAACCTACATACCTATATCAACCATGAATACACCCTTAACATGCATGTGGTATTAATGTCTTGTTGGAGCAGGAGAACATTCAAAGTTTTAATAGAAGGGGTACGAATATGAAATTGACACACTGTAACTAGATAAATGGAATTCTGATTTCAAATTTGACAAACTGAGTAAGTATTTACATTTTTCAAATTGGAAGGAAAAAATTTAGTACCTATCGAATTAACGAGTTTAGATTTAGGATGGCGCACAATGCTACAATAGATGTGTTTAATGTGTATGTGAGTCGTCTTAGCGTCGACGTCAATTGTCCGCCTGTATGCAGAGATTAACCCGCTTTCGATTCGGATTTTTGTGGGGAAATGTGAAGTACTGATGTCACTCAAACAATCCCTTAGGTACACCTCTTAACCAGAAGTAACAAAACACCCTACTTCAAAGCCACCTGATGAAGCGTTGTGTTCCAAAACTAATGGCAATGTTTACTATTACTAATAAAGCCAAAACCACATGGAAAACACTTTCAATATTATTGCATTTTTAAAAGAAATTTTGTATTTGGCCCACTCTATGTAGACATATGTATATAAATTTGTTTGCCTTTGCGGACAGCTGTTAAATTCTAGGTAATACTTACATGATCTTGCTTGAGTTCAGACAATTGCACCGATAAATCGATCTTTAAATAATAAATTTATTAAATAACATGAATTAAATTGTTTATTTACAATTTACCTTCATTTTAAATAAGTTTTCTTTTTTAATTTAAATTAATAAGTCGATGTTCTTCTTGCGTATAAATTTACTTAACTTTTTTCTTAGCCTTTTCTAACCTCACTTAAATCTACAACACTTGACCATAACCAGTTCCCATGACAAAACAATAGAAACCCGAAAACAAAACAATAAAAGATTAGTCTATTGTTGTGTTTATTTAATTTACTATAAGACTTGAAAGTAATTATTGTAAACAGAAGGAAAAACTATATTTCATTAATATATTTTTACTATCAAGAATAGTTTGCGGCTCGCGGTATTTTTTAATTAAAATCTCGAATTCTTTTAAACAAGTTGTATTGTCAACTAGCGAAAATGAAATGAAAATATTCTAAATTGCAAAATGCATGCAAGTGATGCCAACTCTCTTAATAGAGTACACTTCAAACCAACAATTTAAAATGAAGCTGGAAACTTCCATGGTTATAAGCTACATTAAAGAGCATTACGCAGACCATCTGAAGTTTCGCTCGCAACTCGAAATTTTTTTGTTTTAAAGATTTCAAGTCAAATTATTAAAAATATACGTTTTTGAAACACCAATTGTTAATCAAGTTACAATTTGCATTCCAATTTAAGACACTCTAGTGTTATTTGTTGCTTAATGGTTTAATTACATACATGTGTGCTTCAATAGAAAAAGCGATGGTACATATTATACTGCTGTTTGTCGGATAGAGAGAAAAGATCAAAATGAAGAAGATATTCATTTCTGCATAATGAAAACAAAAATTATTTTCATCTTTATTTATTAGTGATTCACATTGAATATAATAGCTTTTTCACAACAAATCCAAAACCGGTTGTTCACGCAAAATGTTTTCGAAAACTTGAAAATCGTTCACACCAAATATTTACACGTTTTCATTTGACATTTAAATTTGTTTAACACCGTCTGTCAAATGTTGTATTGATAAAAAAAATTTGTGAGTAAAAAGTTTTGTTCTTCTCACAAATAATTTTTGACAATTAAATGATTTCTAACCAATTCAAATTGATTTTAACGTAATACGAGTACTAGCTCGTCTAGAAAAAGAGTTTCAACTGAAGTTCTGGGGACGGAATGGGCTCACGACAAGAACTAAAACAACTCGCTTGGCTGCAGCTATCATCTTAGTTCACTTCATCCGGTCTGAACAATTCATTAAGGAGAAGCTAATTGTTTAGAAAATATATTATAGAATCAACAACAAACAAAACTGTTACAATAAAAATTAATTTTATACGAAAAATTTTGGGGTTGAGAAGATTCTGAACGATTTCATGTAGGTCCTTGTGGCCGGAGCAGAAAAGGTCAATTCCTAGTTCCAGATTCGTACCAAAATCACTTCTTCCTTTGAGGACTCGCCTAGTTTGTCTAATGCACTGAGGATCTTCTTGATGTTGGCAGGCTGTTCATCAAGTTGCGATAGCCCACTGTTGTGGTTTTATTCACTGGAACAACGATTTTAACCTTGCGGAATGTTTTGGCGCAAATTTTCAAAGCCCGCTGCGACTTAGCCCCCATCAGAAATTTTGTTTCATACTTATTCCCTCCACAAACGAACTTATCACCTTCCTTATATCTTCCAAATCCTACGCCTTGTGATTGAGCGGAGTTACGTGAAAGTCTTTCTGCAGGTAGCAAGCGAAAGCGTCGATCATATTTGTGGTGACGAGTTCGGACGCACCCCTTGGAAACATCATTACGAGCTATGAACAAGTCTTCCTCATCCTCATACTTGGGGTAGTCAAGCCAGAAGTCAAAGTGAATTCCGGTTCCTCGCTTAACAAAGAGCGTTTAAAACGTTGGAGGATCATAAAAGAACCTGGGTTAAAACCAACATGCGTCCCTAGCTAGCTGTCTCCAGTTTCACACGCCAAGTTGGTTGAGGTCCTCTCCCACTTGGGTGCGCCACCTGAGTCGCGGTTTTCCTCTACTGTGCCGTCATTCGGGATCGGATTCGAAGACCTTCCGGGCTGGAGTGTTGATGTCCATTCGCTCTACATGAGCTAGCTATCTAAGCCGTTTAACTTTAATTCTGCTAACTAGGTCAGTGTCGCTGTACAACCCGTACAGTTCGTCGTTATATCTTCTCCTCCATTCTCCATCTATGCGTACGGGACTAAGACGCTCTCATCTTTCTTTGACAGGGTCCAGGCCTCAGCGCCATAAATGAGAACCGGGCTGATGAGTGTCTTATAAATCGTGATTTTAGATGCTCGAGAGAGGACTTTACTTCTCAATTCCCATAAAGGTGGCAAGAAGCAGCGATAGCGGTGCCTAGGTAGACAAATTTCTTAACTACCTAAAAGTTATATCTGTCCATGGTGACGTTTTGTCCAAGACGTTGTTGTTCAATGTTCTTTTTTGATGATAGCATATACTTGGTCTTGCCCTCATTGACCACTAAACCCATCTTCTTCGCTTCCGTCGCAATGCTTAAAAACGTTCCACTGACATCACGCTTTGATCTTCCAATTATGTCAATATCATCTGCGTATCCGAGTAATTGGATGGACTTTTGTAAGGTTGTGCCTCTAGTTTTGACGGTTGAGTTTTGCACAATTCTTTCAGAACGATGTTGGAGAAGTCGCATGACAGTGCATTGCCCTGTCTTAAACCTTTTCTGACATTAAATGTACCGGTTAGATCTTTTCCGACCTTGATAGAGCAGCGTGCATTCTCCATCGTCATTCTGCACACATGGATAAGTTTGACAGGGATGCCAAAACTAGACATTGCTCTGTAGAGCTCGTCCCTATAGATGCTGTCATACGCGGCTTTAAAATCAAAAAAGAGATGGGATGAGAGCTCCTGGGTTTTTTCCAAGATCTGCCGTAGTGTGAAAATTTGGTCGATAGTGGACTTTCCTGGTCTGAAGCCACACTGATAAGGACCAATCAGGTTGTTGACGAATGGCTTCAGACGTTCACATAGTACGGCAGAGAGGATCTTATATGCAATGTTAAGGAGACTAATGCCTCCGTAGTTGACGCAATTAAGAGGATCTCCTTTTTGTATGTATTGGGCATACTATGCTGAGATTCCACTCATCGGGCATGCTTTCTTTCGACCATATTTTGCAGATGAGTTGGTGCATGCTCCCTACCAAGTCATCGCCTGCTGCTTTGAATAGTTCGGGTAGGTGGAATTGTTGATCTGAGTCGCCTAGGTTGAGTGGTTCTATCTCCCTTACAGCGGAATTCGGTTCATCATCGCCGTTATATAATTTGTAGAAGTGGTCTTTTCATATTCTCAACATCTACTACGATGTTCCCCTGATCGTCTTTACATGCTTCGGTTCGTGGCTGGTACCCTTGGGAGGTTTTACCTTTTACCTTTTGGTAAAATTTACGAACCTCATTCCTGTTGTGGCATCCCTTTATCTCCTCGATCGCGCGCTTCTCATGCTCTCTTTTTTTTCCATCTAAGAAACCGGTGTTCCTCTCTCCTCTTCTGCTCGTAGAGCTCGCGAGCAGCTCTAGTCCTTTTGTGCAGCGACGTTTTGTATGCCTCTTGTTTCGCTGAGTGCGCTTTGCCAGCATTTGTCGTCAAACCAGGGGTTTCGCTGTGGTAGTCGTGTGGAACCTAGCACTTCAGAGGCGGCATCTCTGATGGCTGCAAAGCAATGTTGCCACTAGTTTTCAATGCTTAATGCAGGCAACATAGGACTCCGTAAGAGGTTATTAGAGACTCGATCGGAAAAGGACATGGCAGTCTCTTGCGATTGTAGCCGTCTAACGTGGAATCTTTCCACAGTACTTCCTTGTTTTGACTGGGATCGGGATATCCGTAGCCGTACCTTGGCTACAACGAGGTTATGGTCCGAGTAAATGTTGGGCTCTCGGAATGTTCGGATATCCTGGATACTGGAGAAGTGTCGTGCGTCGATCGCAATGTGGTCAATCTGGTTGACGGTTGATTGATCAGGAGATTTCCATGTCCCCTTGTGGATATTGAGATGTGTGAACTGCGTACTAGCTACCAGAACGTTTCGCCCCGCAGCGAAATCGATCAGCCTGAATCCGTTGTCGTAGGTGGTGTCGTGCAGCCTGTATCTTCCGATTATGCCACCAAATATGTCTTCTCTTCCTAGCTTGGCATTAAGATCTCCTAAGACAATTTTAATGTCATAGCCAGGGCACTGCTCATGTGTCTTGTCCAAGAGCTCGAAGAATATGTCTTTGGTGTCTTCATCTTTCTCCTCTGTTAGGGCATGCGCGCATATTAGGCTTATGTTGGAATTTAGCCTTGATGCGGATTGTCGTGATGCGCTCGCTCACACTGTTGAAACTCAAGACTTTTTGCCTGATTCTAGTTGTATATATCGCAGTCTTTTAGTTTGCGTTTGCCCGGTCCATCGCATCGTTGTCCTTATTTCGTTTGCGTGAAACAGTGAATCCGTCCGTGTCCAAGGATTGTTGAGGCTTCGTAACTATGAAACTTTTTAAGTGGATAGGAAGTCACCCCGACGGCACAACTCCCAACCTGGAGGGTCAGATCCGTAGTATAACTCCAAGGAAGAGGAGCCGGATAAACCGCTTCTTACAGGCCTGGGCTCCGAATATGTCGAAGAAGCGCTATAAGGTGTTTACTAAGTAGTTCAACCTTACTAGAACTGTAGAGAATTCGTCCGCTGCCGTCTGGATAAGGAGAGGTGCATTAGTGGAAACACCTCTACCCCTTCTCTCGTTTGCTGCCCCCAACAACTTTGCACTGGGGTTGGAACTCAATCTCCAGTTGATGTACCAGGCACCCGATGTTCACCGCGGGGAGGTGAGAGTAGGAGTTGATTGATGCCTACCATTTGAACATCCAGGATATCCATCAAGGTACTAAATTTTCGTGATTCATGAGAGTCCTACGTAGAGATCTTTTATACTTTGGTACAATTTTATAAAAAAAACAGAAAATTTACAATGTTGTTTCCATTTCTTTTATTCTACATTCAAGTCTTAGCTAAATACAACTGAAAGATGTCAGAAAATAGAAATAAAAAGCAACTTATGTTTACTATATTAAACTAGCTTTTTTATTTAACAATATTATATTCTAAAAAGAAAAACACAACAAAAATTAACGAATTGAAAATTAGAATAAAATAATATTCAGAAAAACAAAACTTAATGAGCATGACGATCGAAATACAAGAACTTCTATAACTTACATAGTTGAGTTCGAGTATTTTGTTTTCTCGATAAAGGTATCAATAAAATTGTTGAGTTTATTTTTTGGACAAATTCCTTATCCCCTCCCTGATTTACATATATTTTTTGTGTTTTTTGGTTAAATTAATGGTTGGTTGGTGGTGGTGAGTGTATAGATAATAATATTTAAGACATTTATCAGTTCCTGATGGTTACATTTTACAGTTTATTACTCCATTGATATACTTCGGGAACAGCTGATGAATAGTTGAGTTCATACATTTGGGACTTGATGAACGCTTCCTTGTCTTCAGGTTCTGGTCGCACCGTTGCCAAACCTAAAAATAAAAAAAACAGTCAGTCATTTAGTTTTTAAAGAACATCAACAACTTTTAACTTACCATTTTTATAAGCGTACTCCATAATTTTAACTGCAATCTGAATAGAACATTTAGTGATAGCAGAAAGAGGTGGATAAAGACTGCCCTTGGCCAGATCCTCATCCGAACAAATCTCTGCTAGTTTTTCGGCAGACATAAGGAATACCTCCTCGGGAATGGTCAACATGCCAGCGCAAATAACTCCCAACGCAACACCCGGGAATATATACGAGTTATTACCTTGTCCGGGATAGAATGTCCTGCCATTGTATTCAACAGGATCGAATGGTGATCCGGAGGCAAAGATACATTTACCCTTTGTGTGGGTGTATGCTTGGATGGCAGTGCATTCAGCTTTAACGGTGGGATTTGAGAGAGCAAAAATAATTGGAGTGTCGTTGAATTCGGCCATTTTTTCCAAAATTGCTGGTGTAAATGCTCCACCAATGGCGGCGGCTCCAATGAGAATTGATGGCTTTATAATATCCACAGCCTCTGCCAAAGTATCGACTGGCTCGTGCTCATGAGCAAAATGTAACTTGTGCTCTGAGAGGCCACCACTTGGGCGGTTCTTAACAATCAATCCCTTACTATCTACAAGCCAGACATGTTTCTTAGCCTCTTCTTTGCTTAGACCTTCTTGTTGCATGGCCATTACGCAAAGATTTGCAATTCCCAAAGCAGCTTCACCAGCACCTTGGAACAAAATTGTGTTCTCCTTGAGACATGTGTTTTTGATCTTAAGCGAAGCCAGGAGTCCCGCCAAAGCAACCGATGCTGTACCCTGGATGTCGTCATTAAAGACACAATTAGTGTCCCGATAACGGGACAACAAACGGAATGCATTTGCGTTTCCGAAGTCCTCGAATTGGACAAGACAATTTTGTCCAAAACGTCTCATTACGGCTTGCATGAACTCCTCTAGGAATTCATCGTATTCTGCTCCAGTGACACGTTTTTGACGAAGTCCAATATACAGAGGATCATCCAAGATGGATTGAGTATTGGTTCCTACGTCCAAAGTTATAGGAAGGCACTGGTGTGGTGGAATACCTGCCAACGCTGTGTAGAGGGACAATTTTCCACAAGGAATACCCATTCCATTTGCACCTAGATCACCGAGACCCAGAATACGCTCTCCGTCTGTTACAACAATAGCTCTCACATCAGTTTCTGGCCAGTTCTAGAATAAAAATATAAAAAGTAATTTCTTGTGTTCTGTAGGATATTTCCAATTTTAACGAACCTTTAAAACATTATAAACATGACCCTTATCCTTGATGGTAATGTACATTCCCTTTGGATTTTGGAATACCAAACTGAATTTCTGACATCCCAAACCCACAACAGGGGTATAAACAATTGGCATCATTTTACCAATATCAGCAGCCAATACATTGTAGAACAATCGTTCGTTACGATCTGCAAGACCATTCAAGTAGATATATTTGTCTAAATCATTTTCCAAACGATCGAGCAGGATAATAGCATGTTGAACTTGTTCTTCAAGTGTCTTCACAACTGCAGGCAGGAGACCTTGGATGCCCATTAATTGTCGTTCTTCAAGTGTAAATCCAAGTCCCTATAATAATAAAAATATAAAAGGAATTATATTAATATATGTAAAAGCTTTAAATGAATATTGAAAGATATTTAGATGAATTTTGAACTGGCAACACTGATTTGGATTTATCAACACTGACAGATAATAGACCCTTGCCATAATGGCTGCGTTCAATTTCAGACAGATAGGGTATCCGAATACCTTTTTGTTAGCGTTTTGCGTGTAAAATAACAGCTGATCAAAAACAGCTGAGATGTCAAAAAAGGAATCCAAAGGTATCCAAGAATTTCTGGGAAGTTGTATTTGAGGATATACTGTACATAATAGACTATGAAGAAGCTATTCGCCTCTGTTTCTGTTAGGATAGTTTTCTATTAATCGTAAATCGTTTAAAAGCGGATATTTCGTAAGTAAATTATCAATCATATAGAATTCCAATTGAGCTAAGAGGAAATTTAACATAGATTACAGATTAAGGTAATCCTTTATTTATTAAATTGTTACGCACCTATCAACTCATCATCGTCCGACGAATCAGTTGAATTATCCATTAAATGTTTTATCTTACAACAATTTTGACTGCGAACGATTCTCTGCTTTTTGTGAACAGCTTATTTTTTGACAGCTAACTCAATACATCTATCCAACCCGTTCAACAGGGTATCTACAAATCCACCTATCCAAGATACCCTATCCAACACGAAATTGAACGCAGCCAATGTCTTTTTACTTGCTAGGAACAACATATATTGCAAGTTTTGCATTCGTGCAAAATTTTTAACTCGAGATTTTAATCAAACATGATATTACGATGGTAGAGAAGTCGAAAAAAGTGGGTCCCGCGATTGCATCCCGTCTGTTTTGTCCGTCTGTCCACGCTCTTACAGCCTTAACCATTGGGTCGATTGAATTCAAACTAGGAAGTTAAGGTTTTGAGCAGATTCGCGTTAGGCGTTTTAAAATTTTTTTTTAAGATCAAAACTTACAGTGGCTCACGAAAAGTACCGCTCATAGAACCGTTTTTTTCACTCAAGGGGTTTTAATAAACTTAACATGTTAGAAGTTTAAACACGGATTTACCGATGCACATTGGTCTTAAAGTTTTGAATATCAAAATTATAGGGAAAACAGAGCTGGGTGAAGCATTCCACATTCTCGATGTGCGGTTAAAAAAAGAATCTCTATACTTGACAGTACGTCCGAAATTGAGCTCAAGGTTAAACAGATGTGCATTCCTAGAAGTACGAGTATTACGGTTGAATTGTTTTAGGGGGGGAATGCAACTGACTAATTCGATAGAACATCGTTTATAAAAATATCGGTAGAATAACAAAAATTGTTTCGGTTGTAGTTCTATCGCCTATCATTTTCAAAGTCCTTTTTTTGAATTTTATCCAAGTGATTTGAACTTGTTTTGGGGGCACCTGCCCTGCCCAGATATGCAAATTATATTCAAGCTTTGGACGAATGAAGGCTTTGTAAATTACAGACAGATCAGAAGAGGTGAAAAATTTCTTGCACCGTCGGAAAAATCCTAAGTACCTAGCAGCATTTTTTGCAATATCGAATATGTGATCATTCTGTAAGAGGTGATCTTTGATATTCATACCGAGTACTGAAAGTTGATTAGTTTCCTCGATGGAAGTGCCCCTCATGGATAGCGGCATCGAGGGTGGGTTACGCTTGAACGACAGGAGACAGCATTTAGTTTTCGAAGCATTAAATTCTACACGGTTTTTGATTCCCTATTGTACAATGCTGTCGAGATCAGAATTTAATGAGCTTATCATGTGAATCTAGAAACGAATATAAAAAGCTGAGGTTACTGTCATCAGCGAAACAATTTATTGAGTTAGGAGTTTCAGACAAAAGATCATTTATAAAAATAAGGAAAAGCGTCGGAGACAAAACGGAGCCCTGGGGATCACCAGCGTTTATTTTGTGAACCCGTCCAACACTACTTGAATTGAACGGTGCCAACCCAACGCAGAAGGGATTCATTTTTAGCAAAAGCACGCATTTTCGATAAGAGAGCTTGGTGCCAAACTCTATCAAATGCTTTTACTTTCTCCAAAACGATGTAAAGATTTGTTCCACTGTTCGGTGAGATAAACCATGAGATCACCAGTGGACATATTGCAACGAAAACAATCAGCGTTTCCATGACCTTGGAAAGAAAGGACGTGAGTGCTATTGGACGATAGTTAGAGGGGGAGGATGATTTGCCTTTTTTAGGGACAAACTGTACAAATGCTGTGTTCCATCCGCTCGGAAACAGACCTGTAGAGTAGGAAAGATGGAAAAGCTTACGCAGTGGCGTTGAAGAACACCTCTTTAGAACAATAGGGGGAATACTATCCGGGCCAGCTGATTTGTGTATGTTAAGGTCTTGCAGCACTCTTGCAACTGCACGAGTGCGAAAGAAGTTTCGTCCCATAGAATCGTTTACGCTCTCAAGAACAGGAGGACTCATGACACTCTCCGGTAGAGCCGAATTAACAGCAAACTGTGCTGCAAGAAAATTGGCTTTATCAATCGAGCTTACAAAGGGAGTGTCAATATGGACGAGCGTTGGAACCGAGGATGACGTGGTGTTTCGTACGTTTTTTTACAAATGACCAGACATTTTTACTACGTTTGGGACATTGTAGTATTTTTTCCTGATAATTTCTGATCATGCAAAAATTTGTTTCGTCGAATGTGGCCGTTAGAAGTCTTTCTAGCTCGTTTAAACTTATTTCGGTTTTCTTAGTGGGGTTGGCTTTATAAATCCGCTGCTCGAATCAAACCATGACTTCTCTTTAGGTTTGATAAATTTTACCCTATTCGGGATAAAATTTCTCATTCCATAAAGAATTAAATTTGTAACCATATCTGCGCTGGAATCCACGTCACAATCGAGGAAGCATAGTGAAGTGTTAAAGTTCGTGAAAAATTCATTGAGACCGTCCCAGTTGGCTTTCTCATATTGCCAAACGGTTCTCATAGAAGTTTTTTCTTTAACTGGGTTTTTTACACATGAGAAATTTGCAGATACGATACAATGTTCTGGAGCCAAAAATAGTCATAAGACGTCAAAACTTGTCGCTCGAAAGAGCTTTAAAAAAACACTGCCAAATGTCACAAAACAAAACGGTTTTGACGTCTTCAAGTGGGTTTCATTTAATTTTTTTAAATACATATATACTTATTTAATTTTTGGTCCTTGAAATTGCGTCTTGATTAAGATCACTCAATTAGCGTTATTGATCTCAAACCACACCCAGATCAGAAATTGCATTTTTAAATGTCAGCAATTAGAATATAGTGTACTCGTGCCTTAATAACCTTCAAAAGCTTTCTATTTAAAGCATTGTATTTTCTAAAGTAAACAAAAACTGAGGGGGCTTTGTTTCAAGTTCAATGTCATTTAAGTCTCGCACAATCTATATGAAATACTTCCAGCTTTTCGATCAGCCGATTGCCGTCAGCCATGCAGTCAAAATTATACATAAATAAATGTACATATACTCATCGACTGATGTATATAATTATTTTAACGCATGATGAAAAAAAAAATCACTCATGCAATTTTCAAGGTTTTTAAAAGAGAGTGCGTTAGGTTTTAACGCTTGTGATTGCAATTATTCGCACATGGCCAGTTTAAAGCTATGTAGACATTTGAGATTTGTTAATTTGTTTGAATAGGCAACGTTAGGTTTTGCAATATCTATAAAGATCCAAACATTAAGTAAGTGGGAATGTGCAGTGGTTTAAGAGGTTTGCACATTTGCTCTACGTTGATTTCCTGTTTAAACAATTATCTTCAACATTTCACAATGTGCTTACCTTAACTAAAACGATTTGTTTCACATAAGAGCTTGTTTCAAAAAAGTTTAAGAATCGCTAAATATTTAATGGTTCAATATTAAACTTGTGGTAAACTGAGGTTCAACCGAGGGTTATAGTTGAACTGCACTTGGGTAACTTGCTTAAATCGGTGAATAAATATTAAACCACAATTTTGCAAAAGGCCCTAGGCTTATGAGCGTTAAGTTTGAACTTTGAAGGACCATTTACTTAAACGATCTCCGTTAAAACGATTTTCGTCTCGCTATTTTTCTAAAAATAGAAAAATATGAAACGATGATCATTCGATCGACTAGTATTTCGTCTAGTTAGTTCACAGTGGGTTATATGTCATGATTAGTCCAGTTCGTTTATCTACAAACGTGATTGTTGAGACGTTCATTAGTGATTAAGCTAATCAGCCGATTTTGTTTGAAACTATGTACGATATGACTGATTAGTAATAAGTCGTCGTAATTATTAACTTTTTTTTCAAAACTTTTTCATTTATTTTGATAATATGCAAGATTACAATTTATGGTGAGCTTACACTGTTCTGGGGATTCAAAATATTAAAAATACATTAATTAAGTTGAATATGGATAAATAAATAAATTAGTCCATGAAAAACCAGGGCCTAGTGACTTACAACTCTTAACCATTCCTGTGTGTGAGTTGTCAGAGATGGAAGGGACCAACAGTGTATCTGCCGAATCCGAACGGCTAATTTGAGAAAGCACTTTTTCATGACAAGAATTACTCTTGGAGTATTTGTCAATTCCTAGCAATAGGCAGTATCCGTGAAAAAAGTTAGGTGGCAAAGGTAGGGATTGAACCCAAGAGCCCTTGCATAACAGTCCAACGTACTAACCATCACGCTAGATAGTAGACCAAAAAAAACAATACATTGTATACATCTATCCCACTCTACTTTTTCTCATAATTGCAGATCCAGATAAATGTAAATCCGCCATAACTACAAATGTACTTCATGCATGAATTTAATAGTTTAAAAAATAAAACAAATCATATTAGGATGAATGCATTCAGTGGAGAAATATTTTTCTAGTGGAGGATGTAACTGGTGCTTAACAAAGCGCTTTTGCAGTGTAGTTTTTGTCGAACTGTCATTTGGAAGGTTCAAACAACAAAAGGACTTCATTTGCTGTCAACTGCATTATTTGAACGAAAATTTTAACCAAGGCATTAAGTTAATTTTTCAAGTGTCATACATTTGTAACTCAAAGCTTTAATTCAATAACTTCTTCTATCAGTTTATCGTTAAAACTAACAAAAACATTACTGTCTACAAAACACTCATCACGATTTGTATTTTGTATTATACAGAAATATAATTATTTCCAATATAAAAATTTGATATTTTATACAGAGTATTAAATGGAATTGTGCAGACAATACATAATTAAATCATTAGAGTAATAAAGATCATCTTTCAGTTGAATGAATAAAAATGATCAACTGCTATTTTGACATAAGTAGACTTGTCTTAATAGTTAAGCAGCATTCACATAAGCGCTACCAACGAACGACGAATGAATTACAAAATGTGAGCTTATATACGTTTGAAGACATATTTCCTCACAAATTTTTAACAAAACGATAGCAATATAGTTTTTAATTGATTTATGATAAATTTATTCGCCGCGAAAAAGTTGTAGTTGATACGAACTGTCAAACTTTATTCGCGTTCCACATTATCCACACTCGCAACGAATAAAATAATCGCGCGTACTTAACCTAAAAAAATCATTCTTGTTTTAGTTTCGGTGGTGAATGGTGTTCGGCCGTTGTCAAAGTCAAACTTCATTCGCGACGAATTGAAAACTCTCATGTGAAAGAAATGTCAAAATCGACATATCGAAAATATTCGTTCATGCGAATACTGCTTTAAGGAGATTTTTCTTGACTAACTTTCTAGGAACTAACCTTAATTGGAAGGTTATTTTGTTACAGCTGGCTAATTAGATACTAGAAACTTCCCTTACTTTCAAGCATCTGAACCTGTCCATTATATATGAAATAAAATCTGTCCTTAACCTTGACCAGAACTGACAGATTTTAACAATTGTTGCCCGAATGCTATTCCACACTGCACACATTTGGTAGTTTTGGGTAAATGACATTTCTCACGAGAGAATATAATAATTTTCCTCTTTTCAAAAATTCTGCCTAAGAAATTTCTTTGGGGGGAAATTGTTGGTCTGTCAAATGACATATTGCGGTACGTAAATTGACTCTTATCAGCGTCGGCAATACGATTCCGCATTGATTGACTTGCGTTTCATAGTTTTTTGGCAGTTTTTTTCTCTGTGAGAGAATTTCATAACTACTACTACACTACTACAAAATTTGACAGACCAATAATAATTTCTTTCAAAAGTCTTGTGAACAAACCCATTAGGTATATACACATGCAGTTCTGTTTGTTTAGAAAAAGTTAGATTTGTTTATATTTTTGAGTTTATTTCTTAAGAAAAAAAAATGTATTTCAAAATTTTGTTTATATTTTTTAAATACCTACATATGTAGGTACATATGTATATTTATTTTGACACCTAACATAAGGTTTGTTACAATTGCTCAAGTGCGAAAGTAAAAACTACAGAAGTGACATAACGTAACTCAAATAATTAATATGGCGTTGTGAATAAATGAGAACAACGTTCTTTATGTACTTGAATGACAGCTAAGTTCATAATTGATTCACTGACCGCATTTATCTGTTTCTAATTAACATAAAAGTTACACAAAAACTTATCGTGTTTTGATTTTCTAAAAGTGCTCATGATCATATGTTCTATACAAGATAAATTTTGGTTTGAAATTAAAAAAACAGATACTAAAATCACTTAAAAATAAAAATAATTATAAATTAAAAGAAAATTGATTTTTTTGTAAAATCAAAAAAGAGGAATTCACAAATTTTAACTGCTTTAGTATGGATAAAATTTGATTTATTTTACCAATGAAAAACATCATAACAAATCTTTCATTTGATAAAAAAAAGACAAAATGCTCTTTTTTGTGCAAACAAATTATTAATTAACGAAACTATTATCTATGTTATCGAAAATGAAAAGATAGCCTCTATCCTATTAATTATAAAATTAATTATGTTCTTAAATATTTTGTTATGTCACTCCTACTTAATTATTTATAAGTATTATCTATTTTTAACACTTTGTTTGATAGTTTTTTTTTTCATGTTTTATACAAATATTTGCAAGTCAGTTTTACCTAATATTTATTTTAAGTTGGCTAAATAAACCTTAATTGTGTTGATATCAGAGAGATAACAAGGCGCAATTAAATAACATATTTGTTTGATGTCGAGACGGTTAAACAATATTTTAATAAATATACAAATCTTGCAAGTTTTATAAACAAACAATGAATTTTATAGTTGAGTTAAACTTCATCTCAAATAACATCATTCTTGTGACATTTCGACGTTTGGCCAGTAGAATTGTGACGTTTATGGGTGAATCACAAACACGCTTCAGCTTTGGCTTAGGTTGCTTTGAATGGCATTTCTATTATTTCATCCCTCCAAAGAGCAAATATTTTGTTTGTTGACATTTTTTTACAGCTGTTGAGCTGTCAGACAAAGCAAATGTTCAGATAATTGAACTAGAGCTTCCGTTTGGAGTTACATTACATTCTTTTCCTTACGGTTGTCAAACGAAACGTGAGGTCGAAGCTCCATTGCGATAGCATGCATTGAATTCCTATGGCTGAACTAAACGTCAGGTGAAGACGAAGCTTAAGCTTGTTTGTGATTCAGCCATTAGGTTGTCATATGCTAATTCTGAAAGGTGTTCACACAAATGATCGTTAATGAAGTTAAATGTGTTTTAAAGTTCTTTTTTAAATTAAAAAAACTGCATTTAAGAGAAAATTTTCATGTATAATATTTTTTTTTTTTTTAAAACTCAAGATTTTTTAAAGTGTATATCAAAGTAAATATATAATTGAAATAAAACAATTGAAACATTTCAAAGCCTATACACCCTACAAGTAAAAGAAAAGAAAAACAAATCAAAGTACAGCAATTGATTCAGTGACTTTTGACAGGCTGACATTATAAGATAACGAAAATATCAATTGTTTGACTGTTGAACTTTGAACAAATGCTAAAAAATGTTTGTAGTTTTACTGAAGGTGAATAGAATTGTATTATTTTTATTTGTCTACATCATATTCTTCAATAATTTATACTGGCAACGGCGGAATCTAATCATTTGTATAACATGAAGAACGAAGATGATTGGGCAGTTGAATATATCTCGCACAACATAAACCTTAAGAGTTTAGTTAAAAGATGTATGTAGATTTTATTTGACAGGAGGAATATGGATTTAAGCTAGTTTGAGGATAAACTAGAATAAAGTTGTCAGAAACTGACAGTTCTTTGTTTTTTTTTCAAAGATTCTTCTGGATTTTTGACGCAAAGTTTTCTCAACTTAGTCTTTCTTCGGAGAAATAGTTAACGTAAAATAGTTCAGTATGTTTGGAAAATATTAATGATGTCTAAAAAACGGTTCTTCTGTAGAGACGAATAAATAAATAAATTGGATATATGTAGGTTATGTTTGTATTATATAAAACGAATTAAAATTGAAGCTTAATTACGCTTCTTAATAACTTAAGTCAATATTTTGCTAATATCAAATATCAAATAATACAAAATTATAGGAAATGTGATATGCCAAAATGTAGCTCCCATAAACTTATCAAAATGATTTATCTCGTATAAATTTATAGCGCAAAATGTACTTGTTGTGAAATAAAATCCAGATACGAGTATTTATAGTATCTACTAATGTATATGATAGTAATCAGTGCTAAATAACAATCAGATAAAGTTCATAATGAGATAAGATTGTTGAAATACTTTAACTATAATTGTACCGGCTTTTATTTTGTATTGCAAAAGTCAATAATCATGACTGTCTGTCTGTTAAACAAAAATTTAGCAAAACACATGTTAGACTTCACAAAAATAGTTAAGTCAACTTTAAGTTCAATCTATGTACGTGCTATAATATTATTTCTAGCTTTATTTGAAGTGTCTAAAAATAGATGTTAAATTTTTACGTTTCTATTTTGCAAACAAATCACTAATGACTGTGTGATTATTTTATTATTATGAAATTGATTGTCAAACAAAACAATATTCTTGTACTTCGAACTAAGAGATGTTTCCTGGTAATAGCAGCAACGCAGTCAATAGTCTTTTATCATCTTTGGTTGATACTACAGACAAGTCAAGAAAATTATAGTAAAAAATGCATCAGAAAAGGTTGAATAAGTCACAAGTTTTTCTTGAAGCAGTGAATAATAATTTAAATATTTACATTGATGTACATAAGTAAACAAAATAAATTAAATACCTGTCTGGATTTTTATAATGATTAATACTTGCAGTTCAACTTTTAGTTGTTTTAAGATTGTACAAAGTTTATTGATATGAAACTTGAATACTTAGGCTAGAAAAATTAGACATTGG
Source organism: Eupeodes corollae (assembly GCF_945859685.1). Classification (NCBI taxonomy): domain Eukaryota; kingdom Metazoa; phylum Arthropoda; class Insecta; order Diptera; family Syrphidae; genus Eupeodes; species Eupeodes corollae. The sequence continues at coordinate 51,845,711 of NC_079147.1, forward strand.
CAAAGCGTGATTAGAATCTGGTTTAGTTTTTTTTATTTTGTGTTTGCGTCCACCAGATAGGTATAGCTCACAACCTTACAGCTTTCAAAAAATATAGACAACAATTGCATTTAGATACAAGTCTAAAATGACGTATCTTTTAAATCATAAGCAACGACAAAAAGCTAATGGTTGCTTCCAGATGAGTTTTAGCATTGTGCTTTGACAAGATTAAAAAATACCAACAAATGCAACTTCACCATAAAAATTGAAGTGTTGACTAGGTTATGTTATGGAGCGCAATAAACGAACACATCCAATTTAATGCTTTTATGGCAAAAATCAGAGCTGACAGTTAAATAGCAATCTAACCTAAAGTCAAAGTGACAGCAAATACATTTGGCTAATTTTGACGTTTTGTCTTTTTATATAGGTAACTGCCGTTTGATGATGATATATTAATAAGTTAAATAAAATGATGAAACGTCAAAATAAATCGCTCACAAGACGACAATTTGAACAGCAATTTTATCTTCTGTATGTTCGTTTCGAAATTTAATGATTTTATGAAAAAATTCTGAGCTGACAGTTAATAGCAATCTAACTCAAAGTCAAAGTGACATCAAAGATATTTGGCTAATTTTGACGTTTCGTCTTTTTATATAGGTACCCGCCGTTTAATGGCTAAAATGAGGTATGCATACTAATAAATGAAATAAAATGATGAAACGTCAAAATAAATCGCTCACAAGATGACAATGTGAACAGCAATTTTATCTTTTGTATGATTGTTTCGAAATTTAATGATTTTATGACAAAATTCTGAGCTGACAGTTAAATAGCAATCTAACCTAAAGTCAAAGTGACAGCAAAGACACTTGGCAAATTTTGACGTTTCGTTTTTTTATATAGGTTAATGCCGTTTGAAGGCTAAAATGAGGTAAGAATATCAGCCATGCATATTTATAAGTTAAATAAAATGATAAAACGTCAAAATAAATCGCTCACAAGATGTCAATGTGAACAGCAATTTTATTTTCAGTTTGTTTGTTTTGAAATTTAATACATTTTAAATTAAAATTCTAATGAATCTCAATTAAAATTCAATAGTGTGCATTCGATAAGAATTTCTAAATTTGATTTTCATAATAGAAATATGGTTTTTTAATGTTTGACGGATTTATTTGGTTTTTAAGTATCTCTTCTACATATGTATATCTCCAGCAGCACCCTTGCTTCAATACAAAAGGATTTCAATAAAAGGATTCATTTAAATAAACCACTTTTGACATTTAGAATGTGCGCTATCATTAAAAATGGAAAGATAACAAACAGCTCCAAAAACGATTTAAAATGTTTGCCAAAGAATAATCGCAATTTTCCAATACGTCATCAAAATTGACTGTCAAGATCTTGTGGTTTAATATCTTTTGGTGATAGTGATCGAAGATCTTCGTTTGGAAAGATAAAGAAGTAAATTTGAAAATATTGCAGTTCTTTCCAACATCTTTTAGCTTTATTCATAATATTGAGACAGAAACGTCATATTTGTTTTAAAATGACAATCAAATTCGTGTTGTGGCACATATTTAGCTATAACTTTTGAATTTAACATTACATAGATTTAATTTGTTAATGCTGAATGCCATTTATCAAAAATCACCTTAACTCATTCCACCCAAACCATTTCCATCAAAATCTAATACCTTTAGTTTGACATGAGGTGACATGAGGTGACACACCATGTGTGATCATTTATATAAGTCATAAGTTTATGGTTCCTTGTTACTATAAAAACAGAGAGAACCAATCTAAACTGGTCAATACTCCACCTACAATGACCTTGTTCACTGTCAGCTATATGTACATTTAAAATATTACAAAATAAGAGCTTTACTATAAAATAGTGAACAATATATTGCACTTGCTCAGTGTGTAATAAAATAAGGTGAGATTGGGAGATACTATAAAATGCATACAATGAAAATTATAGCAAACACATGCGCATTTGCATTATATTTAAATGTATTTTGTGTTTTATAATCAACAAAATCATCATCAACCCTAAACAAACCTGTACAAAAAAACATCTGCTTCCGTGAGAATTGAGAAACTTTTATGTTAAAGCGCATGAACTTGAATAAAGTGACTTCACTTCGTTTCTTGAGATTTTTTTTTTCGTTTCATTTTCAAACCAAATAATGCAGTTCAATAGAACTATAGTCAGTCGAGTATGACATGCAAAATATAGTGTACGGGGTTGATTTGATTGAATAATTCAAGCTCTCAGAGCAAATAAAGGAAACGATAAAATACATAATTGACTTTGGAGTGACCGTCTTTAAATAAAATGGTTTAAACATTCAGAGAATTTAAAACATTTACTATAATGCACACAAGCTGATTCCAGTAATGGTGATAAAAGATTTATTCTTAAATCAAATCTTTCTGAAGTGTAGTTATTTCTGTATTTTTAGAAAAATATATAGAATTTTTATGATTCGCTTTCTCAAATATTCTCTATCGCATAATTCCAAAGGAAAGGAATCTTAGAAACCTAAACTGTCCAATTTACTGATAAAAATAAAAAACAATACAAAAATAAATTAACTGTCAAATACAAATTCGTAGTCCACGATAAAAAAAAAATGCATTGCACAAACCAATAACTAAACCAATGAGTATTCACATGAAAGTTACCAACGAATGAACAAATAAATATTCATTTTGACATTTTTTTCATCTGTTTGTTTATAAACGTACGTAAAAGAACGTAATGTAACGTAATGTGACTATAAACGGAAGCTCTAGTTCAATTACCTGAACATTTGCTTTGTCTGACAGCTTAACAGCTGTAAAAAAATGTCAACAAACAAAATATTTGCTCTTTGGAGGGATGAAATAATAGAAATGTCATTCAAAGCAACCTCCAAGCGTTTGTGATTCAGCCATAAGACACGCGTGAACATTTAATTCGTAATGTGGATCGTATGTGGAACGAGAATTGAGTTTGACAGTTCGTTACACTCTGATTGCAATTCACGATGAACAATTTGTTTTATTTTTTCTTATTTTGACATTGAAAATGCTAATTTTACTACCTTAAGATTAACTAAAGCTATATTTCTACTTTTTTATTTATAATTTGCACAGAAATAAGGTACATAAAATCCTTAAAATAAGATTAAATTAATTCGTTGATCATTGGTCGATTTCATGTGAATATTCCTTAAAATTTTAAGTTTTGTATATAAAACCAATGCCTCAAAATTTAGAGATTTTCTTATTTACCGCCATGTAAATACAAAGTTTTGACAATCATCAGTAAATGACTTGAATTCTTGGTGACTTGGTGTTTATTTTGATTAACAGTTTTTTGTTATTTTAAAATGGAATTAAATACATGTATCTATTTTGATTTCAATTATTTTGTCAAAAATGTTGTCAGGTTTTATTTTGTTCAGGTGACAACGCTGGCTTTTAAAATAAATTGTGCATTTGCCACAAAACTGTCATTGAAAAATGTAGTGATTTTTCAAAATTTTCTAGAACTACATATTTAAAGACTTTTCCTAGAAAAATAAGGATGGCAGTACAAGACATATTGTAATTCTTTATGCAGTGAACTAAAGTACTTCAGTATTTTAAGACTATCGCTCTTCTGAAGCATATTTACTGGGCACTGGTAAACTGGAAAAACAATAATTAACAGTGCAATTCGAACAATGTTTTCTAAAGTAGAACTAAATAGCTAAGTACAAATACAAGTATATTTTCTGCTACTTGCGTTCTAAAGTACTTGAAGAATTTCCTTTATAATTGAATGATTACGATTGCGATTCTTTTTCAATTCTTTTTGTGCCTTAATTTTGTTTAATTCCCAAAGTAATTTAATTCTTTTTCAAATCAATAAAATTTGTACATTACAAGAAATTAAATTCTTATTTCTTTAACATTTTCGTTCTGTACTTTAAATGCTTTTCTATTGTTAAATTCTTTTTTAAAGTAATTAAAAAAGTTTTATAATCCTGTCTTCTAAAATACCGATTTTTCGGAATCCCGCTTATTCAAATTCCCGATCAATTACAATTCCGCTTTTTAATATCCCTTAAAATGCCAACAATCCCTTTTCTTTTACAAATTACGTGCATTTAACTAAATAACAATGAGATTCAAAGGTCTTTCAATAACGGTCTTACCACTCTAGTTGACTTTGTTAATTAATTTGGGTTTGTTTCCTTGATTTATTTTACTTTATATTTTTCTTTTTTGATATGTTATATTAAAGGTTGCAAAAGTTATGTTAAAGTTTGAAATAAAATGAATCTAGAAACATATCTCATTTTTTAATTCGTTTTGTAATTTCGATTTTGTTTGATTTTAACCGGGATAGTAAAAAATTGGATTATAAGAAACTGGACTACAATAAGCTAGAGTTAAAAAAAATTGGGATTATAAAAGCAGGATTATAAAAAAAGGGATTTTGAAATCTGGATTTTAAGAAACGGGGATATCAAAACCCAACCCTTTTAATATAGATACTCAATTAATTTAGAAGTCCGATTTCAAGTACTTTTCAGGGCGTTGTTTAATTGCAACTTTACTTCGAAATAATCATAAATACAAGTGTTGTCAAGTATTTGAAAACTTAGTAACTTAGTATTTTTAAGTATTTTTAGCAGGGCACTAACGAATACTCACGGAACTGGTTTGATTACTTGTACTATAATTTTCAAAGCTTGGTTAAATGTGCTTATCATTGTTAACTTCCCATAGGAAGTTATTGTAATGGGTCCGATTTGTCAAATTGAAAATTTTGACATTTATCGACTTTTCAAGGTCCCTAGAGTCGAAATAAAAGATTTATAGAAAGTTCGGGACGTTTTTTTCGTCGTCCATAGCTTAAGAACCAGAAGAGATATCGACTTCAAATAAATTTTGTTATACAGATAATGAGTCAGAAAAATGCATAAAGGGATCTCAAGAAAATTGCATAGGTGGTTATTTTAACATAGCAGTTTAAAAAAAAGGTGAACATTTTGGTTAACCCTAAATATCTTACGAACCAAAAACGCTAGAGACTTAAATTAAATTGTATATAATATATTGTAACGTGATTAAATTAAATTGGGTGGCGAAACAGTCCGTTGTGAACCAGTGTCTAGTGACTTACAACTCTCAACCATTCCTGTGTGCGAGTACTGTTGTCAGGAATGGAAGGACCTACAATTTTAGGCCGAATCCGAACGGCTAATTTGAGAAAGCAATTTTTCATGACAAGAATTACTCCTGAAGGATTTGTCAATTCCTCGCAAGAGGCGGTCCCCGCGAAAATATTTTTTTTTAAATTAAGGTAACATAGGCAGGTATTGAACTCAAGACCTTTGCATGACAATACAACTCACTAACCATCATGCCACGGGTACTACGGGTTACGTGATTATAAATCAAAAAAACTGAAAAAAAAAATGTGTCACCCCGAAAATTTTACGAATACGAAATGATTTTATCACCAAAACAATTTTGTGCAACGAAAAATAATGTTTTTGACATCTGATAAAATTTTCAGAAAAATCTAATTGACAGTTTTTCTACAACAAATAAAATTATAAACAAATATTTATAAAAGTTGATAAAAACTGAATTTCGACTCAAATATCTTTTCAAAAGCTTGAGATTAAGGCTTCAAACTTATTTTATCTTATAAGAAATATTGTTTTGAACATTCTGAAAAATCAAATTGTCAGTTTTTCTTATAAAAAATAAAACCTAAAAGAAAAATTAATAAAAGCTGGTTAAAATCGATCTTCGACTCAAATATCTTTTCAAAACTTTGAGATATTGGCTTTAAACTACTTTATCTTTGAAAAAATATTGTTTTCAACATTCACTAAAATTTTGAAAAAATTCTAATTGAGTGTTTTATAGCAAACAATTAAAAATCTTATATAAAAATTAACAAAAGTTGGTAAAAATTGATTTTCGACTCAAATATCTTTAAAAAAAATTCGAGATTATGGCTTCCAACTAATTTTAACTTATAAGAAATATTATTTTCGACATTAGAAACAATTTTAAGAAAAATCGAATTGACAGTTTTTCTACAAAAAATAAAATTATAAACAAATATTTATAAAAGTTGGTAAAAATTGATTTTCGACTCAAACATCATTTCAAAACTTTGAGATTTTGTCTATAAACTACTTGTATCTTTGAAAAAATACTGTCTTAAACATTTAGTTAAATTTTGAGAAAAATCGAATTGACAGTTTTTTACACATTATAGAAACCTAAAAAAAATAACAAAAGTTGGTAAAAATTGATTTTCGACTCAAATATCTTTTCAAAATTTTGAGATTATGGCTTCCAGCTAATTTTAAGTTTTTAAAAATATTTTTGTCAACATTTTGAGAAAAATCCAATTGATAGTTTTTTACAAAAAAAAACTAAACAAAAAAATTAATAAAAGTTGGTAAAAATTGATTTTCGATTCAAATATCTTTTCAAAATTTTGAGATTATGGCTTTCAGCTAATTTTAACTTTTTAAAAATATTGCTGTCAACATTTGGAAACATTTTGAGAAAAATCGAATTGACAGTTTCTTACAAAAAAAAACTTAAACAAAAAAATTAATAAAAGTTGGTAAAAATTGATTTTCGACTCAAATATCTTTCAAAATTTTGAGATATTGGCTTTAAACTACTTTTATATTACAAAAATATTGTTGTCAACAGTCAGTAAAATGTTGAGAAAAGTCTAATCGACATTTTTTTTTACAAAAATTAAAAATCAACAAAATAAAAAACAATACCAAAAATTAGTAAACATTTACTTTCTACTCAAATTGCGGCACGAGTACGATAACTTTGGCGACAAGATATAATAACGGTTTTAGGTAGAGGGGCTTAATACAAGCATTTTTTACTATGGGAGGGGGGGTCTATCTCCCCCCGTTTAGGCGGTAGGGGCAATTTAAAAAAATATGTACACTAAATGAAAAAAAAAATAATTAAAAAATAACGGTAATACTTACAATTAAGTATTATACCTTTTTTTAAAGCCAACATTTTTGTCTATTAGCTTGTTTTTAAATCAAGTCAAAACTATGCATACTTTTTGAAAAAAAAAAATAGTTTTAAAGTTAAAATTTGTGCAAAAAAAATTAAAAAAAAGGGTTAAAGTGTAATTTTTCAATACTTCAAGATTAATTACCACTGTTTTTATTTCAGAATTTATTGCTCTTATTTGTTTTTGATCAAAAACTGAAACTAGATGATTGTATGTCTTTCAGTTTTTGAGAAAGTTGAAAATAACCACAACTACTATTTTAATTTAATTCTTTTTTTTTTGCTTGACTGGTCTTATTTTGATAGTAACAATGGTAGGTGCGAGTTTGGTGGTATGCAACAGTGGTATCTGTAAGGGGGGCATGCTGCCCCCCTGCAACCCTCCTGCTTGAATACACTATAGGATTTGAGGTCGGTGCAAGTTGAAGTGCGTGCAAGGTAAGAAGGGAGCAAGGTTCGGTGGGTGCAAGATGATTGATTGATGGAAAAGAAAGTGTGGGTCAGCAACTAAAGCACTTCGACCCCCTCGACGTTCGCAGTGAACACCTAGAAAACCGCCAAAACAACCTCGGCTCTTGATCATCAATAACGGAATTAACGAACTCTACAGTGACACTAGTACGGACGATGAATTCGCTGACTAGACTTACATACCTTTAATATTGAAAATTGACGTGAGTATTTTTTACTAACTCCTGACTTACTTAAAGACTAACTGTCTGGGACGCGGAATTCAATGCAATTCTATCTCCTCGTGGTGCATTCTGGGTTTTGCTAAATAAATTGCTTTACTTGACTTTACGATGAAAACAGTGAGATTGGGGTGGGTGCAAGTTTGAGTGCGTGCAAGATGAATATATCTTAATCCATTCCATTATTACTATCAAAATAAGCCTACGTTAAACTTAAGCACGGAAAAAGTAATTAAATTGAAATATTTTGTTTTTGTAATTTTCAATTTTCTCAAAAACTAAAATGCATAAAATCATCTAGTTTTCAGTTTTTGATTAAAAACAAATAAGAGCAATAAATTCTGAAATAAAAACAGTGGTAATTAATCTTGAAGTAGTAAAAAATTACACTTTAACCCTTTTTTACTTTTTTTTGCACAAATTTTAACTTTAAAACTATTTTTTTCAAAAATTATGCATAGTTTTGACTTTATTTAAAAACAAGCTAATAGACAAAAATGTTGGCTTTAAAAAAAGGTATAATACTTAATTGTAAGTATTACCGTAATTTTTAATTATTTTTTTTCCATTTAGTGTACATATTTTTTTAAATTGCCCCTACCGCCTAAACGGGGTTAGATAGACCCCCCCTCTCATAGTAAAAAATGCTTGTTTTTAACTGTTCTATACAAATCCGTCATCAAACTTTATCGCTAAAGTTATCGTACTCTCCCCCAAATTGCTTTTCAAAAATTAAAAATATTGTTTTTAAACTTTTTTTATTTCACAGAAAATTCGATATTCAGTAGTTTTTTTTCTTATAAAAATCCAACTGTTCGTTTTTTTTCATAAAAAAATAAAATGTACAAGAAATAGTACGCAAATTTCATCCAATTTGAAAAATTTAAGAAATGCTACTAAAATTGGTAAACATTTCTACTAAAAATCTATTTACAAAAACTAGATTTTCTAACTAAACTATTTCTTTATATGAAAAATATTGTTGGTAATTTTAAAATTCGTAAGAATAGATTTACTAACAACTTTTTTTAACCTAACACGAAAACCTGCATACTGTTAAGCAAGACAAATCGATAGACGGGATGGGAAGTTATCAGTGTGGGTCGCATCCCAGCCTCTTTTTAAGTATTTGTAGCATGGCACTAAACTACAAATCACGGATCGGGTTCAATTACTTGTACTGTAATGTTTTTAGCTTGTTTTAATGTGCTTATCATTGTTACAGTATTGTTTTCAATTTCAATATTTTTAATTTGATACAAAAATTGAAAAATAAATGGTATAAAAACCCAAACCTGGTCACTCCAAATAAGAAAATATAAACATATACACCCAGTCCGACCATGAGTAGAATAAAGAGTAGAGTACAAGTACTAGACTCGGAATAAATTCGAATAAATAAATAAATGAAGAAATGTACATTCATAATGAACTAACTTACAAACAAACCCCAAAACACTAAAGTTTGACCATATATAAATAAAATAAAATATAAATTTATCTAAAAATAAAAAACAAGCAAAGTTTCCATTGTTTTAAGTTATGGTAAAGTTGTTTTTTTTTTCCTGTTTTTAATTAAAATTATCTCTAATTTTTGCCTATCTATGAGTAATGTAAATGATTATATACCAAATGAAGATTGCACGATAAAAGATTATAGATATAACAAAGGTATAACTATCTACCTTCAGCTATAAGCTCGATATCTATGTTATGTACCTTTCGCAACAACTTTTAACTTATTGCCATAGAGAAATTATAAATGCTTGCTGAAATGCTGAATCATCTATTTTTCGTGTTTGTTTCATTTGAAAATTGACTCTGAATTATGTTTTCTTTCAACATTTGTATTTTTGCGAAATAATAAAAAAAAAAAAATAGTATTTGGCCAATTTTCAGCAAAGCAAAATCCAAAAGAAAAAGTTGCGTCAATTTCAATTTTGTTGAATATTATTGTGTCGTCCGTTGCTGTCATCGTTGACGTTGCCGTTGCCGTCCCGTCGTCGTTCGACCAGAGGCGTTCATAATAAATATCTCTACAAAAAAAAGCTTAAACTATGCCCTTTAGATGTCATTAATATTCAAATATCTAAATTCTTATTAAAACTTGTATATATATGAAAACATGTTTAATGTTTATTTCACCATCTAAATCCACAAATTTGAGAATCGATTTTTCGTTGAAAATTTAAACAAGAAAAAAAAAACATTTTAAAAAACTTTGAATTGTCACTTTTCTTGTTATCGATTTTTACGGTGAATTTTTAGAAAAACATTTCTTCACTGGAAATTTTCCATTGCCCATAAATATATTTGTTTTAGAATCCTCCAAAATTGTATAAGAGTCGACTTAAGGGCTATCACTTACTTACCTTATTGTATCGCTTCTTTTGCATACGATCCAATCCAGATAGTTTTCCGGCAACTTCATTATCACCGCTAGTTCCCCACATTCCCAATCGATCACGATTATGTCCTGATGATGCCATTTTTGATGATGGTTTTATATTTTCGTCACTAATTGCTGATGTCGAAACGCCTCGTAGTTTGTCAATATAACTGCTATAAGCACGATGACTATTTTGAAAATAAAAATTTGAATTGTTATTATTATTTGTAGTTCTAGTTGCGTCCACTAGAGCAGGAGAATACGAATGAGACGACGACGTCGTTTGCTGAGTGTTTCGATTCGAACTAAATTGGCAAAGTTTTGCCACACCGTCTGTGAGTTCGCCGCCGCCGCAGTTGCTGTTGACGTTGCCGTTGCCGTTGCCGCCACAACCATTGCCATATCCAACAAGGGTCGTATGATTTTCATGGTGTGGTTGAGTGATGGTATTTGTTGTAGGGCAAACGAATCTTTTGCCATCTAGTTGAGGGGTGGTGGTGGCAGAGTTGCGCACTAGGTGACAGTTGGTGTCGTTGTTGTTGTTGTGATTGTGACAACAGCAATGTGAATGTGAGGGGATTCCACCGTTTGTGACGTCATTGGTTGTTAAGCCGATGCCGGTAGTCATGCCGCAAACAGCTGATTGATTCATTTGAATATTATTGGAACAGTTTTGAATTTGACATTGGTGATTGTTCACTGGAATTGTTGTTTTATAAATTTGATGTTCATAATGTTGAAGTTGTTGTTGCTGTGGATTGGAATTGGGATTGGAAATTGATTGTGAGTTTGAGTTCATTTTGACATTTTCATTTCCAATTCCATTTCCATTGGCGGCCGTGGCGTTGGTGTACAGGTGGTGTTGATTAAGTTGATGGGGAATGTGTTGGCTGCGTCGATGGTGGCGGTCACGCTCATGATCCCAATTCGAATTGGCACTATGATGGTTATGAGAGCCATTTGCCGAGGGGAATACCTGCTCACTGCAAAGGAGATAATTGAAGTGTAAATCTATTAGTAAGAGTTATAGGAATCGGAGATGATAAATTATTAATAAATCTATCTTTAAGTTTTTGTTTTTTGTTTTAATTGGAATACATTTTTGAAGTAGGTAGAAGGTTATTTGAAAGTTAAAGTGTTTCAATTAGATATTGGTGAGTTTTTTTTTTGAGATTTAATTGAAGGCGTGCGTGATTTAATGGTAGTAGATATGTTTCCACAAAAATATAAAAAATAAGTCTGTAGATAGCTGAAGGCTTTAAACTATGGATTATTATCTTTTTTGTTTTTAGGTAATAAATTAGTGGCAGTAGAGTATTGTTGAGTCATGGATTATTGGTATAGCAAAAAAACGATGTTGAACAAAGGTTGATTGAATAAAATAACAAAAGAAAACCTTTTATAAGAAACAAACAAACAACTGAAGGCTTTGAAATTTTCCTCGAACAATATCTCATGTCACGAGGTAAATAAAAGTCAAAAGTTATATATACTCGTATAGTTATTAATTATATTTTAACAAACAGTTTTAAGACCCATTCACTTTTGCATCAAAATATGCACTAAGGAATATTGAAAAGTCTTAGGTTCAATTTTTCATTTTAAAAATAATAGGTATCCTATTTTTGTCGTGACTCACAATAAGTAGAAAGCACTTAATGTCTAGCTTGAAAATAATGTAGGTATTTTATCACCGACAAGGCGACAACAGATAAATTTTAAATAATTTTTCTAACCCTTAATTCATTTCTACAATACAGTAAGAACACATATTAGTAATTTTTCATTTTAATCACAATTATAAAATAAATTACATTTTAAAAAAATGTTCAATGAAAAACGTGTTGGATACTTAGTATTTAATGTCTATTTTCAAAGTTACTTGTTTTACGTATCTTAAATTATAATTGGTCACGATAAAATTTAATGACAATTAAACGAAGTACATGTTTTATAAAATACACTTTAAAAAATTCATACATGGATGTAATTTAAACATTTTATGGCAACAAGTAATATCACCAATTTATATTGGAATATACACTCTGGTGTATGAGTATTTTTTTTTAAATTAAGAATTTTCGTGTCAACAGTAAATCCGTCCGTATCTGAGGCTTGATGATTCTTCGAAGCTAATAAATAAGGAGAACCTCTAAACTGCACCAATTATAGAGGAATCAGTCTACTTAACATCGCCTACAAAATCTTCACTGCCGTAATATGTGAATGTCTAAAGCCCATGGTCAACAAACTGATAGGTCCTTATCAGTGTGGTTTTAGACCAGGAAAATCCACAGCCGATCAAATATTCACATAACGGTAGATCCTGGAAGAAACCCAAGAACACCAAATCGACAAACACCATCTTTTCATCGATTTCAAGGCCGCAGCATCTACAGGGACGAGCTGTATAGAGCCGTGTCTAGTTTTGACATCCCTGCCAAACTCGTCCGTTTGTGCAGGATGACCATGGAGAATTCACGCTGCTCCATAAAGCTTAGAAACAACTTAACAGAACCTTTCGATGCCAAAAAAGGTTTTAGACAAGGTGATGCGCTGTCATGCGATTTTTCTAACATCGTGCTTTAAAGAATAGTGCAGAGTTTACACGACAACACTAGATGCACTTTCTCTCAAAAGTCTGTCAAATTTCTATCATATGCTGATGACATTGACATAATCGAAAGAACTCAGCGTGAGGTCAATGGGGCTTTTGGGAGTATTGAGGCAATGGGTCTTACGGTTAATGATGGCAAAACAAAGTTCATGTTGTCGTCAAGAAAGGGCCTACAACACTGACGTCTTGGTCAAAACGTCACTATCGACAGAGGTAGCTTTGAGGTAGTCAAGGACTTCGTCTACAACACAAAGCGCTGAGATCAAATGATGAATGACTCTTGCTATCCTCTGTTTCTTTGGGCTAAGAAAGCAATTGAGTGGTAAAGTTCTCTCTCGAAGGACCAAAGTGTCGCTAGATAAGACCCTGATAATCCCCGTCTTGCTATACGGTGCAGAAGCATGGACTATGACAAAAGGGTCGTTTCGAGAAAAAAGTTCTTCGTGTGATCAACGGCCCCGTATGCATCGAAAGGGAGTGGAGGAGAAGATGAAACGACGAGCTGTACGGGCTGTACAACGACGTAGACTTATTTACAAGCCTTGGAGAAGAACCCTCGAATTAGAGATATTCAATTTGATATTGTATTCTGAGAAACAGGTTTTTGATTTTCTTAACACAAACTGAAGTAGCCTTTAAATTTCAGATCTTGGTAAATTCAAACATTAAGCTTTTAAAGTGAATTTTCTTTAAAATTTAAATTAAAACTTAAATTCCAAAATGTATGTAAATGTATGTAAATGTCTCAAAATCCGCAAAAGTGAAACTTTCGTTAAACAAATTTCTGATTGAAAAATAGAATAAAAATTCCATATTCTTTAGTTTAATATAAAACCTTCGAATTATTATAGAAATAATATATTCAAATTCACTTATTTCTTTAAATTCAAAAAACAAACATTTTTCTCTTTCCAATTTTTAACTTTTATTGACAAAGGTCTTGGGTTCAAACCCTGTCCGTGCATTTTATAATATTTTCACGGGTACTGCCCCTTGCGAGGAATTGATAAATCCTCCAAGAGTTATTCTTGTCATGAAAAGTGCTAAAATTAGCTGTTCGGATACAGCTTAAAACTGTAGGTCCCCTCAATTCCTGACAACATTACTCGCACACAGGAACGGTTGAGAGTTTTGAGCCCATAGGCCCTAATTCTCAACGGACTGTTGCGCCACCTATTTTATTTTAATTTATGATTCCCTTTCGTTTCAAATATTTGCAAAATTTTCACGATTTGTGAATGTACTGCATTGTAAAACTGTATCAGATTGTTCAAAGACTTATTCAATTTATATGATTGGTGTGTAAATAATAAGCTATTTTTAAATGTATCTAAGTGTCAGAGTCTTACATTCTGCCGTCGTTCATAAGCTTATAGTATGATTTTACACGAATAACAAAAACAATATCCATAGTATGAATAACACCGATAAAAGTTAGAGTAGAATCTTACTATGGATGGGTTTTTGACATTTATACGAGTCTCGATTGGATCTTATGTGATTTCGTTCTCAAATGTTGGTACGATTGATATTGGATTTGTATCTCGATGGCTGTTTTCATTGAGTAGTTGTGCATTTGAAATTATGTATGTGTTTTCCATTGGGGAAAAAAATCAATCTGTTACTATTGATATTATTTAGTTTTGTTAATGAAAATGGACTAAATGGGCTTATTTTGCAAAAGAAAACAATAGAAAAAATAATTAAATTTTGCTAAGTTTCCACCAAAGGTTCATCTCAGTATAGATTAAATAAATCTTTTTGGTGTTTCCATTGCACACGAAGATTTGAACATTTTTAAGTATGACAGTACTTTCTAAAATGCAAATGGTGTTTCGATGTGTGAAGTGCAAGTGAGATAGTTTGATTCAGGTTAAACAATGAAGAACTGAATATATAAGAATATTCTACCTTCTCCATGTCTATTTTTTTGTAATTTGATTAAAACAAAACTAAATTTTTTGTGCACACAGGATTATCTCCTCAAATTTTGACTCGACTCCCATCTTCGACGGGAATCATGTCAAATCAAGCTTATTTCAACTTGATTCAGGTTTATAAAGAATTAAGGCGATCTTCAAGCTCGCTTCAATACCACATGTTAAGGTAACAATCGAACAAGCCTCCCCCATTAAGCAATTGTTAAATGAATTTTTTTTTATAGAATCTCAATTTCCAGATGTTTTCTTAACATTTCTTCTTGAAAATTGTCCATTTTATTAGTTTTAGTTAGTTTTGCTTTATTTTAACATTTGATTTTTTTTTTATTATTATTCTGACAGATCTTCTATCAGTTGTAACAATTTTTAAATACAAAAATCTAGCTACTGCGGATCGTTTTGTTGGCAATGTTGGCAAAAAACGCACTTATTGATACCAAGTTTGAAGTCGATATATGTGTTTGTTCTCAAGATATTAGAGCCGAACATAATTTTGCATAAATTTATGGTTAAATTTTATAACCTCGTAAGTCGAAAAATTTGCAAAATATTATTAATTCTAAAAATCAGAACCATCATTTGAATTTTTCATTTAAACAGTAATAGTACGAGATACTTAAAAAGAATATCTACCCTCATCTGTTATTACTTTTTCAAAGAGATCAATTAGAAAGCCAATTTGCATTTGGTTTGCCTAGCTATAACCTAGCTCTAAATCACTTAATATTTCAGTTTATTTGAGTTCTATTACCCTCATCTGATATTTACGAAAATCGGGTGTATGATAAAAGTAAAGGTGGTTCTGCGGAGTAAATATACCTTCACCTATTATTTATTTGACTTAGGTAAGTATAGAAAACTGATTTCATGTGGCATCGAGTCGGTTTTTGTTTAAAATAAAAGCACATCCAAATATCCGCGTTATAGCAAAGAGTTGCCTTACCAAAAGCTGACATAACCCACAGTTGCATAAATTTGAGATTTTAAGTTTTTAGTAAGTGTAGAAAATTCATCACATCTCGTTATTTTATCAATATAAATGCTTCTTCCATTTACTGCAATCCGTGTGAAACATATTTATACACAGGTTTCCGCGGTCCAATGTATACAAATAGAATTATAAAAAGAGGCTGGGATGCGACCCACACTGATAACTTACCATCCCGTCTGTAGACTTGTTTTGCTTAAAAGTTTGTAGGGTTGGGTTAAAGAAGTTGTTTCTTGAATTATTCTTAAAACTTTTAATATTACCATCACTATTTTTCATATAATGAAATAGTTTTGTTTGAATTTTGTTAAATAGATTTCTAGTAGAAATCTACTTTCTAGTAGAAATCTACTGAATATCGAAGCAATATTTTCTGTGAAATAAAAAAAGTTTGCAGAAGGATCGAAAGTAAGTTTTTACCAAGTTTTAGTATTGTTTTTTTTTTAGGTTTTTTTGAAAAAAAACTGTCACTTTTTTTTTATAGTTAGCGAACACTGATTGGAAAAGAGGGAAGCGTTGGATAGGAGGTGTCGTTGTACATTGGTTTTAAATTTCTGAATAGTGCAATGACAGGGAAAGATAGAGTGTGGCAAGGCGTTCCACATTCGAGCAGTACGGCTAAAAAAGAATCTCTGTACCGCCGAAGTTGGGCTCAAAGGTAAACTGATGGGTATTCCTAGAAGCGTGGGTATTACGGTTAAATTGTTTAAGGGGAGGAATGCAACCTGCTATTTCACTAGAGCATAGTCCTTTTAAATAACGGTATATAAGGGTGAGGTAAGAGTTGATGATATTAATGTCACCAATTATTTTAAAAGCCCTTTTTTGAATACTGTCCAAGTGGCTTAAAAAAGTTACTGGAGCACCAGCCCTGCAGAGGTGAGAGTTATATTCAAGTTTCAGGCATATTGGGTTTTGTAGATAGTAGCCAGATCAGACGGAGAGACAAATTTCTTGCAATGTCTCAAAAAATCTAGACATCTTGCGGCATTTTTTAACATCGCGTATGCACTTTCCGAGGATGTCAAGATTTTCCGTTTCGTTGACGCAAGACAGCGTTTTAAATTCCACACGATTTTTTATTCCCCATTGTACAATGCTGTGTAGGTCGGAATTTAATGAGGTAATCATATTTTGCCGTTGCAGTCCCACATCCGAAGAGGAGGGTTGTGAGCCTGGAAACGAATATGAATAGCTAAGAGTGATATCGTCAGCGAAACAATGTATTGGATTAGAAGTAGCAGACAGGAGATCATTTATAAAAATGAGGAAGAGAGTCGGAGACAAAACGGAGCCCAGGGGCACACCAGCAATTATATTATGGGTTTCAAACTTGAATCCGTCCAAAACAACTTGTATTGAACGGTTCGAAAGAACATTTCTAATCCCACGAAGATGAGATTCGTCGATACCGAAAGCAAGCATTTTCGATAAGAGAGCAAGATGCCAGACTTTATCAAATGCCTTTGAAATATCAAGTGCAATAATCTTACTTTCTCCAAAACGATGTAAAGATTTGCTCCACTATTTGGTGAGATGAACCATGAGATCACCAGTGGACTTATTGCTACGAAAGCCGTATTGCCGGTCATTAAGAAGCTTTCGTTCCTCAAGATGTTTCTTAAGCTGATAATTAATCAGCGTTTCCATGACCTTAGAAAGAAGAGACGTTAGTGCTATTGGTCGGTAATTTGTGGGAGAAGAAGATTCGCCTGTTTTTGGGACTGGGTGAACAAATGCAGTTTTCCAACTACACAGAACGAACCAGAATAGGATAGATGGAAAAGCTTATGCAGTGGTTTAGATAGCGTGGAAGAACACCTCTTCAGAATAATAGCCCATCTCGCCACAGTTCTAGTACAAAAAAAAAATTGGTCCCATAGAATCATTTACGCGTTCAAGAACTGGGGGAGTCATGACACAATCTGGTAAGATGGAATTTTCGGCGAACCGCCTTGCAAATAAGTTGGCTTTATCAACAGAGCTAACTAAAGGAGTGTCATTGACAGCGTAAGAATCGAGGATGAGGAAGAATTCCACATGTTTTTTAGAAATGACCAAAAATTCTTACCGCCTTTGGGACATTGCAGTATTTTTTGCCGTAATTTTTGGTCATGTAAAAATTTACTCCTTCAAATAAAGGCGTTGCAGGCCTTCCTGGCTTGCTTAAACTTTTTCCGGTTTCCTCGGTTGGGTTGGCTTTAAAACACGGGAAACTCACCCCTTCACCTTGAAAACTCTTTGCAGCTCGAATCGAACCATGATTTAATACTTTTAACCCTTTTCGGGATAAACGTCACTTAGATTTTTCTCAAAATTTTACTCAATGTTGACAAGATTATTTTTTAAAAGATTTAAGTAGTTTAAAGCCAATATCTCAAAGTTTTAAAAAGATATTTGAGTCGAAAAACAGCTTTTACCAACTTTTATTAATTTTTTACTTTTTGTAAAAAAACTGTCAATTCGATTTTTCTCAAATTTTTTAAGAATGTTGACAACAATATTTTTAATAAGTTAAAATTAAATGGAAGCCACAATCTCAAATTTCTGAAAAGATATTTGTGTCGAAAAAACAATTTTAGTCAATTCGATTTTTCGCAAAATCTTACCAGATGTCAAAAACATTATTCTTCGTTGCACTTAATTGTTTTGGATATGAAATCATATTTTAGTCGTAAAATTTTCGAGGTGACAAATTTTTTTTGCAGTATTTTTGATTTATGAAAAAAAAAAACCTTTGATTGATTTTTTTTCCAAAAATATACTTGTTTGGTATTACGTTACAATATTTAATATAAAATTTAATTTAAGTCTCTAGCGTCATTGGTTCATGAAATCTTTAGGGTTAACCAAAATGTCTCGTAGGTGGCCAAAATTCTTAGCAAAATTATATTATTCAATTTACAGCTTTGTTTCCATTACTTTAAAACTCAATTAAAAACAATTAAGCTTGTAGAACAAAAGCTTCGAAGACTCATAACACTTTAACACTAAAAGTTTCTGCCAGATTCATATACTCAATAGATGAGTTGCATATATTTTTATAACAGGAAATAATATTGAATGAATTTTTGAGTTTTTATAAAATGAAGTAAATTTCCCTAATTATTAATTACTTGGACTTAGTACTTTTTAAGTACAAGTACTTTTCAAGAATAAGTACTTTACAAGTAACTGAAAGTAGATTTTAGGTACAAATATCTTTAAAGTATTAGTATATACTTTTGAAGTACAAGTATTTTTCAAGTACTTCATAATAATTTCAAAGTTAAATTTACTTGATAAGTTGGTACTTAAAATACTGATCAAGTACTTAAAGTACTGCACAGAAACTTAAAGTATAGTAAAACCTTATGGTTTGTACTTGTCGTCAAATACTTACATACCTATATATACAAGTACTTGAAAATTGTTGAGTAATTTCACTTTAAAGAAAAGATTTTCTTTAAATAGATAAAGAAAAGATTTTCTTTAAATACTTTCTTTTTACTTAACTTAAAATACAAATATTCACAGGGGAAAATGTATAAGATACTTACTTGATCAACTTTGAGTGGAACGACCTCTTTGCCAAACGCGTAGCACTTTGTCCAAAAAGACATTTTGTTTGATTGTATAGGAACATCAGTTTAAGATTTTGTTTTTACACTTTATTTAGAATTTAATTAAAAAAATATTTCGTATCACGTTATAAAATGTCACACTGTAAGGGAACAAAATTTTTTCATGTATCTATCTTATTTTTCCCACTGTCTCTTTCCAATTTTATGCATTTAAGTTTAATAGAATAAAGACTTTCGAATCTGTAATTTAAAAATATATGAGTACTAATCATGACGTTTACGTACATCTTTGAGAAAATGGATAGTTCAATAATTCACAAAGTACGAAAAATTTAAACTAATTACAATTAAAGTAATTTTTTGTTTTGGTTATCATATCAAAAGGAAACCACGAAGAAATCATGACGTTGGGTTTGGTCCTATGTCAATGTCAAGTTAAATTTCACAAGAACTGACTAATATTAACATTAACAGCTGCTGCCGATGGTCACGTTTACCCTTTGGAAGTCTATTTAGATTCTTTCAAAATGAATCAGTCATTATTCCACGAATTTGTTCATTTATCTGTTGTAGGGGGTTCATTTCTTTAAAGTTGACGTTCGTGAATTCCTAAACGTAGGTATCTACAAACGAGAGTAAATTGATGGGTGGCAAGAAAAAAACCCTGATGTAATACATTCACATTGATTCGCAATGCAAAAAAAAAACAAGTTAAACTCGTCTTCGAAATTATTTCCAAAAAATAAGTTTGACAATCCAGTTTTGTGTTGGGAATTTGAGTGATAAGCTCTACGCGACGACTTAACTGTCAGGCCACACGTTATGAATTTTAATTGATAAAACTGTCACACGTCTCTATTGTGAGTGTGATGTTTTGTTTTAATCTTAAAATATGATTCTTTTCTATAATTTTTCGATGCTATAATTATGGGTCAATGACATAAATGTCAAAAATAATAAAAAATACAAATTATAGGAAAACTGATTTAACATTAACCTTGAAAAATGATATTATGATAACTTTTTAAATCACCCATAAAATCGGATGAGTAGTTCTTTTGCCTTTCTTTTTTTTACTATAATTAAATCAGAAGCCGGAATAACGTGTGACGCCGGAAAAAATGAGAATGATTAATTTAATGTAGATTTACTTTCAATTTGAAGTTGAAATGTCTAGACAAAGTTATTTGGAGAAACAATGTTGTTTGACGTTTTTGAATTCACGAATAGGACTGACACATTTTTGCTTTTGATGAAATGTTGTCTTTTGGGTAAGTATTGTTTTATAATCTCATTAGCGATTGAAATACAATGACAACGAGGGAAAGAAAAATCAATAAAAAATGTTATTTGAGTGATAGTGATATGGGCTGACAATGAATTGAATTTTAGTATAGTACAAAGTTTTTAAAGATATGAGAGTTCGTAGGTTCTTTTATCTGAAATTGAAATTTAAGTCCATTTTGATTGATGGTTTTTGAAGTTTAAAAAGAAAAGACTTTGGTCTCTTGATTTTACGATATCAATTTTAAAGGTTTGAAATTGAAAATCGAAAGATCAAATTGTTTGAAATTGCTGCAACAATTAAAATGTATATAGAAAAACATATGAAGGTACTTTGTTTGAAAAATATGGATAAGTGAAAAGATTTTTGTATGTGTCATAAAATTAAAATCCAAGTTTTTGAATGGAGACACATTTCCAAATCTCTCCAAAAACTGTTTTGATCTCTTTTAATTTTTAAGAATTAAGACTCCAATTTTTATAATTTAAGTAATTTATTTTATCAAAGGAAGAGTTTTGATAGTAAAATATGAATTTAGAAAGGTGTTAAGAGCTATGGAAAAACAAATTGTTCTCAATAAAATATAATATCCCTTATGATTGAGTGATGTTATAAATACGAAAATAAAATATTATGACTTTTCTATTACATGAAATATGAAATAAGATCTGTCATTTCATACATTTTGTTTGCCGTCGTAAATCACTTTAGTTTACTCAGAGCTTAATGACTGAAACACAAACACGCTGCAGTTTCGGCTTCGGCTGACGTTTACGAGTTCAGCCATAGGAATTCAATGCATGCTATCACAATGGAGCTTCGACCTCACGTTCCGTTTGACAATAGTAAGGAAAAGAACGTAATTTAACGTAATGTGACTCGAAACGGAAGCTCTAGTTCAATTATTTGAATATTTCTTTATCTGACAGCTCAACACCTGTAAAAAAATGTCAACAAACAAAATATTGTCCTCTTTGGAGAGATGAAATAATAGAAATGTCATTCAAAGCAACCTCGGAGCAAGGCCATCGTAACGCAAACGAAGCCGAAGCTGAAGCGTGTTTGTGATTCAGCCATAAGTTTTTTGAAGTTTTAAAGTGTTATCAAATTTTCTATAAATTATATTTGTTTTTCAGTATGGGACTGCTGAAAATACACACAATTTTGAACTGTTTCTGACCTTGTTGTAATTGTCTTTTTAGCGGTACATAACTTTAAGTTGGAAACACTTCTTTAACTGGTGGGCGGTGGCTATTTTGTCAGCTGTCAAATGATTTACTTTAAATGTGGTTAGATTGAATGGATACGTCGATTAATAAAAGTGGCCTATTTGTTGTGACGATAATCCTGAGAGATTACGACGCCGATCTTAAACCTTTCTGATCTGATCCCAACTAAATATAAACAGAATAAACATTTGTCAAGTCCATGATTTTGGAGAAATGTCATTTTATTGTATAATAAACACACACCCAAGGGGATATTACTACCCTTATTATACAGAGGCACAGTGTGAGCACTAGGAGACAGGGTTTAAAAGGAGATGTCAATACACATTGGTTTTGAATTCCTTTAAATTGCAATGATTAGGAAAGAAAGAGTGTGGTAAGGCATTTCACATTCGCGTAGTACAGCTAAAGAACGAATCTCTGTATTTGACAGTACCGGCCGAAGTTGGGCTCGAGGGCATACTGATAAGCATTCCTAGAAGCGCGAGTATCACGGTTGAACTGTTTAAGGGGAGAAATGCAACTGCTTATTTCACTAGAGCATAAGCCGTTAAAATAACGGTAAAAAAGAGTCACACAAGATACCTTACGACAATGTTCAAGCGAAAGAAATGAACTTATAATGATATTATCATCTATCAATTTAAATGCTCTACGTTCAATACTATCCAAGAGGCTTAAGTAAGTTGCAGGAGCACCAGCCCAGAGATGGGAATTATACTCAAACTTTGGACGTATGCAAGTCTTGTAGATAACAGCAAGATCAGAAGGGGTGAAATACTTCTTGCAATTGCACGCGGTTTTTTAATCCCCATTGAACAATGCTGTTTAGGTCGGAATTTAATGAACTTATCATATTTTATCGTTGCAGTTCCACATCCGAAGAAGAGCGATGTGAGTCTAAAAACGAATATGAATAGCTGACAGTACTATAGTCAGCAAAACAATGTATTGGATTTGAAGTTGCAGACAGGAGATCATTAATAAAAATGAAAAAGAGTGTTGGTGATAGAACAGAGGCCTGGGGCACACCAACATTTATTTTATGGTTTTCAGACTTGAATCCATCCAATACTACTTGTATTGAACGATTTGAAAGTTAACTACTAATTCAATGAAGCAGGGATTCGTGAAAACCAAAAGCACCCATTTTCGATAAGAGAGCCTGATGCCAAACCCTTTTAAATGCTTTTGAAGTATAAAGTGTAATAACCTTACTTTCTCGAAAACAATGTAAAGATTTGCTCCACTGTTCGGTGAGATAAACCGTGAGATCACCAGTGGAACTATTGCTACGAAAGCCGTATTGGCAGTCATTAAGAAGCTTTCGATCTTCAAGATATTTCTTGAGCTGATAATTAATCAGCGTTTCCATGACCTTGGAAAGAAGGGACGTAAGTGAAATCGGTCGGTGGTTAGAGGGTGAGGAAGATTCGCCTTTTTTGGGAATAGGCTGGACAAATGCCGTTTGCCATCCGCTCGGAACGAGACCTAAGGAGTAGAAAAGATGAAAAAGCTTACGCAGTGGTTTTGCCAGAACACCTCTTCAGAACAATAGCCGGGATACCATCCGGACCAGCGGATTTATGAACCTTTGCCATAATACGAGTTGGAAAAAAGATTGGTCCCATAGAATCACTAACTCGCTCAAGTACCAGCGAAGTCATAACACTCACTAGCAGCGTAAAATTGGCGGCGAACTGCCTAGCAAAGAGATTACCTTTCTCTTAAGAGCTAACAAAGGAGTGGCATTGACAACGAGCGTAGGAACCGAAGAAGAGAAAGAATTCCTGATGTTTCTCACAAATTACCAAAAATTTGTGGTGCCTTTGGGACATTGCAGTATTTTTAGGTCATGTACAAATTTGGTCCGTCGAATATTGGCGGTGCAGCCCTTCCTGGCTTGTTTGAATTTTTTCCGGCTTTCCTCAGTACGGTTGGCTTTATAGCAACGGGAACTTACCTCTTTGGCCCTAATAACCTCTTTACAGCTCGCATCAAACCAAACGTTTTCCTTGGGTCTTTTAACCCTGATCGGGATACAAGTTCTCATTCCCAGGAGAATTAAACTTGTGATCATATCAGCGTTGGCGTCAACGTCACTATCGAGGAAGCATAGTGACCAGTTAAAGATTCTGAAGTAATTATTGAAACCGTCCCAGTTGGCTTACTCGTATTGCCAAACGGTTCTCATAGGAGCTCTTTCTTTAACTAAACAGTTAAAGTTATTTTTTTTGGAACGGCAATTTGCTTCATTTCATAACAATAAGGACTTTCCAGAGATATAATGGAACGCCCATTCCGACGAAGGGAACTCCATAGTTTTTTTCAGTTATCTTTGATTGTCAAAATTGGAGCTTCACAAACCCTTTACTTGAGTTATTCTTAGAGAAAGTATTCAAATATTTCACTTATCACTTTTCACGGAAGGACTTTCAAGTTCTGCAACTTTTAAAAGTCGGTGTACATATGTACATATGTATATGTAGATGTCAATTAATTCAAAACTGTGTTTAAATAATACAAATTTAAATGTCATTTAAATCTGATTTATAAGGAATTGAAAATTCGAAACTATGTACAGTATTTAACAATAAAATAAATAAAGATAAAGATAAAAATATTTATCCGTAAAAGTAGTTTTGACGAACCCAATATTATGGGCGTAAGTGATTTTTTTCTTGACTTTTAATAAACTTTTTAACTTGAACACGAATTTGGCATTTTTATTTGTATATGCAAAGAATTGCCATATTTAAAAAACTTCACTTCAAAAATATAAGGCTGAGTTGATTTTAGTGTAGTGATGACATTCTTCGCTTTAATTTTGTACAACGAAATAAATTTTATTTTGGTGTGAAATAAATTATTTTGACAGAAAAAACTTGACTTAATAGTGAAGGATGTTTATATCGGCTAACTTTTCAGTAAAGTTTTGCAAATGCATATCCCTTTGACAGTTAGTAACTGGAAATTTGTTTTACCCTAAACAATGATAAGAATTAGGTTAAGGCGGCATAAAGGACTTCATAAGCAAAGTCAACTGCATTCTTTGAATGCAAAATTGGATCATAAGTAAAGTTAAGAAAATAAACAAATGCCAGAGTAATGAAGTTTTCCTTATAATTAAATGAAAAAACAAAAATGATCAGATCAGCTTATGTTTTGACATATGCATCAATGAACTTTCTTCTCGATCTTTAAAACGTTATTTTAATTTAAAGGAAATTTGTTGACATTTGACAAATCAGAGACTAAAGAAATGTGTTCTACATTAGTGTCACCTGAACCTACTCAATATAAGATAACACGTTAATTTGACAGTTTCGTTAAATTATCCAATTATTTTGGAAAATTATGACATAATTTTAGGTCAAACTATACATTCATGCTTAGCTCTCAGAGATTTGTGTATGGAGCATGACTTTCTATCTATTTTAGGAATAAGCTACAATTTCTGGCAAAATTAACTAGTGAGATGTTCCGCACGAAGTGAATAACATCCACAGCATTTACTTCCTATTTTTGAATCACTTTTCAAAAATTAAGCTTTGCCGAAAACTTCTATGACGTCGTTTTCTTAACAATGTAAACAAATTAATAAAAGCACCTCTTAAATTGTTTACAAATAACAAAATACTATACGTCATAACAACAACTTAATGTGTATATTCCTTATCAGCTTTTTATTCTTTCTTGTTATGCTCATATACAATCGTTATCAATTTCATTTCCAGTGCCGTGGCTAATATTTTCATTTTGAGGGGATTTCGGTATTTGCCTCTCGCTAACGATAAGTTTGACAAATTACCAGAAACAAATACCATAATATCAATAGTAGGTATTGGTTTGAGAATAAAAACAACAAGTGTATCTGTCAATTTTTGACAGTTCAATTTCAGCTTTCAAAGAAGAAATATTTTGGAGTCACTCTTGACCTATCCGTCAAGAATAATATTAATTTATTGTTTCAATAACAATTAAAAGTCTGCAAACAATGGAACGTTTATTTATATATTTATAAATACAAATTTGCTTTGTGTTTGGACCTTTAAAGATACAAAATTGGAGAAATTTGTACTTTTTAAGAGCGTCATAAATGTCTAATGTCCAAATGAACGTACATTTGTACATATGTTTAAAAATAAAGATACATTCATTTTTCAGTTAAACACTGTGTGTGCATGTGTAACTTGTAATTGTTGTCAACATTTAACGAAACAAGCATTGATCATTTGGCGTTTTTCTTTTTTAGTTTAAAGCTGAGCACTGAGCAGAGCCTGAGCGAACAGAGTTGAGTAGAGTAGAGTTTTGAGCAGAGTATGTTCAGAGCTCTCTGATTTAATTATGAAACTACTTGAGCACTAAACTGTCATGATTTAAAATGTCAAATGTTAGACTGTCAAACGTAAACATTTGGTAATCAAGAAAAGTAAGTCTAGTTTTTTGTTCAACAAAAATGGATAAAGGAATTATTTTAAGGCAAGCATTTAGTTTGTTTTTTGATAATGAAGATGAAGAAAATATTGTGGACATTAATTCAAGGCGAATTATTAAAAATGAGAACTATGCCGAAGAAGTGGTGAAGAGATCCTCCGACAAGACTTTCAAACAACATTTTCGATTGAATCCGATTGCATTTGTTATGTTGTGCCAAGAAGTTCTTGCCATGGAACAACACAATTATGAACCTGGTAGGGAAACTACCGATTTAGAAAAAAAAATATGATAACTTTATGGTACTTAAGCTCTTTACACATGAGCACGACCAACGAATGAACGAATATTCGTCGATTTTGACATTTCTTTCACATAAGAGTTTTTAATTCGTCGCACAGCCGAACAACATTCACCACCGAAACCAAATCAAGAATGACTTTTTTTCGGTTAAGTACACGCGATTATTTAATTCGTTGCAAGTGTGGATAATGTGGAACGCGAATAAAGTTTGACAGTTCGTATTAACTACAGTTTTTTTTCGCGACGAATAAATTTGTTTTCTTAAATTTTTTAATATTTGATATTGAAAAGTAAAAGTATGCATCATAAATACAAACTATATTGCTATCGTTTTGTTAAGAATTTGTGTGGAAATATGTCTTCAAACGTATATAAACTCACATTTTGTAATTAATTTGTCGTTCTTTGGTACTGCTTTAGGCAATCCAATATCAAATTGTTTGTGTTCAGCATTTAACTCCGTATACTCTGCTATTTTATACTGAGCTCACAGAACGAGCCCCGAACATGTTCAGAACTAAAAAAAGAAACACGAATTTTAAGCTCTGAACGATCAGAGCTAAAAAAATACAATTATTTTGTTGACAGTTCGAGCTCTGCTCTGAACGTAAAAAGACAAACAAAGATTGGTTGCATTCAATTTTAGACGGATATGCTGTCCGAATACAAAAATAAAGATCCAAAACAGTCAAGATGTCAAAAAAGAAATCCAAAAATGTCTGTTATTTGTGGGTATCTGACAGAACAACTAATTCAAAATATAATTGATTAAATTATCCGTTGAAAATTTAAATTTACAAAGTAAAAGTTGTTGTTATCTTTTGCCAGCTATCTTAATTTAGGAATCCACATCGTTCAATAAAGCATCTAAAAATCAACACATCCAGAATAGCTTATCCAACAAGAGATTGAACGCAGCCATTTAATCAAAATTGTGTTAACAGAAAATTTTAGATTTTATATTTCTAGACGTCAGAAGCATTTAATTTTTTTAAGTTCAAAGTTGCTGTAATTTTTTTTGACAGTTCGAGCTCTGCTCGAATAGATAGGGTGTCCGAATAAAAAAATAAAAGAACAGCTGGTCAAAAGCGGTTAAGATGTCAAAAAAGAAATCAAAAAATGTCTGTTATTTGTTGGTATCTGACAGAACAACTGATTCAAAATATGGTTGAGTTTGAATTAACCAGAAAATTGATTTCAGATTTTTATGTTTTTTGTTATAAATCCGGTGAGCAATTAAAATAATCCATTGAAAATTTACAAAATAAACTTTACTTTAAGAAATTTAAATCTTTCCAGAAAGTATCTAAGAACCAACAAAAACCAGAATAGCTTGTCCAACAAAAGATTGAACGCAGCTATTAAATCGAAATTGTGTTAACAGACAATGTTAGATTTTAAATTTCTAGACGTCAGAAACATTTATGCCATTTTTACTTGATGTATGAAAGTTGTAAAAACTGATCGTACATATTTAACGAACAAAAATTATCAATCGTTCATTGGAAATTAAGTTTCCAGAAATGCCAGTTTTTAAGTTTCTAAACGTCAGTAATCATTCATTTATGTCATTTTCTTTCGATTTTATGACAGCTTTCAAAACTCAACGAAACGGTTAAAACGCAGATTAGGGTAAATCATACTACGGGCCAATGCAGCCCCTCACATCACCCCTTTCTAGCTACCAGCCTGTATCCATATCGCCATGAACATAAACAAGTTGTTCATATGATTTTAAAAACAACATTCACTAAAATGCAAAAACATGCATCATTTTAATATCCTCATCTTCATTATTTCAATAAGATTATGTGTACATATGTTGTACATAAAGGTTTAAACAGAATATGATGTCATATAATCACAAGGAAGGAAACAATGGAAACTTTTCCATGAAAATACACAATAAAACCGATAAATGAACTTCTGTACTCATTTGTGTATACGTCTCGTCGCCGCGCGCCGCCGTGCCGCGCCGGGGTCACCATGGAATCGAAATTGAATCACAAATAACACCTTGTCTGTCTGTTGCCCTCGCAAAACGAACAAATTTAAAAGTTTGAATAAACTAATTTACTTTAAATTCATTTATCACTTTGTTTTTGTAGTTAATGATGATGACCTTGAACAACAATTTTTTTGCTACTACTATTGTTGTTGTTATTGTTGATAGAAATGATAATAGTTTGATATAAATTCACCAACTAGATATATGTAAACATGTCACGATTTGAAATGCATGTGAGTTAAAACAATGATTGCACACTTTTGGGGGTAGGTTCTATGTTCTATTCTACGTAAGGGAGAGGGTTTGTGATGACTTTTAGAAACGTCAAAAATATTTCAAATAAACAAATAAAAAGACTTCCCCGCCGTACCGTTTCGATTTAAATAACAAATCAAACTATTTACGAGTGAATTAAGAAAAAATAAAATACTGCCTTCAGTGGAATTGAAAGCTCTCTGTTTCTTTCTACAGATTGTGGTACGACCCGACCATTTGCCGCCCTTTCTTTATCTCCTGCGTCATTGTAAATATTTATATTTTTGCATTATTTTTGTAGATTCTATTTTTGTATCTACACGTTCACTGAGCGTATAGGAAATTTTACTGAAACAAACAATAAACAACCAGAACTTTTAGTGCTCTAGGTAGACAGACGGCTGAAGTACAAAAACACATTTTTCAAAATCGAAATATCGCAACTAAAATGAATAAATTAGAAGAACAAAAGTGCACTTACCCGTCATGGCCGCGATGGTGCACCGACTTTTTGTCCCTACACATTGAACTCGAGTTGCCCATCATTTAGAATAGTTTCAAGTATTAAGTATTATGAAAAATGTCTGACTTGAAAATTAAATTTAAGCACCAGCACTTGGAAAAGGTATAAATTTTTGTATTAACTTGATTACAATTTTTTTGCATTCGAATAATTTTCTAGGTTCACTGCATGTTTGAGGTGTTAAACATGTTAAGTCGATTGAATCCAGTCTCAAACTGAACTCACCTGGCTAATTGTTTTCAAGTTACGGGTTTTTGTTTGTTTCTTTCTAATTCACTAAATAACTTTAAAAGTTGTGCAAAAATAAATTAAAACTTGTTATGGTCGGCTCGATGCTACTAGCCAGCTAGTCAGACAGTAAGCCAGTAAGCCACTTAGCCCAGCCAGCGTGCTGCCAAGTCTCCGGCTTCAGGTCTTTATTTTTGTATGGTTTTATGTTTTTTTTTTTTTTTTGAATTTGCAATAATGAGATATTTGAAAAACGAAAAAATAAAAGTGCAATATGTTTGATGAATACGTTAATTTAATGTCCTCCTCTAACCAAAAAACATTCACTTTTTTTATATTTAATTATAGTTGAATGGATTAGCTCAAGATTCGATAGGTAGTATATGAACGTAATCTTTATCACTTTGCTGATGAAAAACAATGACTAATTTTGCTATAGGGTTTACTTAAGAAATTATATGACCTTGCGGTGTCGGTATATACGACTTATGCTCATAAAACTGTAACGGAGTTAATTTGTTGAAGCTTCTACATTTTGTTGAATTGTAGGGTAAATTATGATTCATTTTTCGGTTTGAGAAATTTTAATTTGTTCAAATGAATATGTTTTAAAAGAGTTAAAAATTCGTTCCTTTTGTTACAAGTTGGATTTGGCTCTTTTATAGGCTACTTTTAATAACTACAGTTTTTTATTATTGTTTAGTCTCTAATGCATGAGATTAATGTCAATTTGAATTGACATATTTTAATATTTTGTTCTTTTTCAGCTGTCAATTGAACTTAGGGGCCAGGTATAGTTCATCATTGAACTAATCATTGTAATTCATGACTTTCACGAAAAATGTCTGCCATTGAACGCAAATTTTTTGATTGAGGGAACAGTTATAGGTTAGGTTAGGTTAGGTTGGAGTGGCTGTCCAGATATTATTGACACACGTAGACCTCAAGGGTCCATTGGGATACCACTAATGAGGTTACTCATGGGAGAGTAATGAATTTAAACAAACCATTTTGTACTTTTAATAAAGTTAGAGAGACGTTTTGTGTCAATCGTTGCCAGTTCACTGGTATTATCGAAGAAGGGATTACCGAGAAAGTAATTCCTTCTAATGGAGAGTGCTGGACATGTACATAGAAGGTGTTGGACTGTTTCCTCTTCCTCCTCGTCCATGCAGCTTCTACAGAAGTCATTTGTGTAGACCCCTAGCCTCGAGCATGTCTACCTATGAGGCAGTGTCCCGTTATTACTCCAATTGTAGAGCTTATACTTTGTCTGCTTAGTGATATCAAGCCTTTTGACCGTTTTAAGTCAATACTTGGCCATATTTGCTTGGTTGCCAGGCAGGTGGTACTTTGTGACCATCTAGTATTTGTTGTTTCTAAAGCATATTGCTTGAGAAGATATTTGCATGTAGCAAGTGGTGTTCCTATGTTATGTTTTTGTCTAACATAAGGCAGAAGTGTTCCGTTTTTGGCGAGCTCATCGGCTTTGCAATTTCCCGAAATGTCTCTGTGGCCCGGCACCCAAATGAGGTGAATGTTAAACTGTTCCGTCATCTCCTTCAGAGATGATTGACAATCGTGGACTGTTCGAGAGTTTGTGGAGACAGACGCGAGAGATTTAAGAGCGGCTTGGCTGTCCGAGAAGATTCGTATATCCTTACAAGATATAACGTTTTCTTTGAGCCAGGATAGTGCTTCTTTAATCGCCATTACTTCTGCCTGGAATACACTACATTGATTGGGAAGTCTATAGGATAGACTGAGATTCAGTTGTTCTGAAAAGATACCACTTCCAACTCCGTGATCGGTCTTTGAACCGTCAGTGTAGAAGTGTACCGCATCGTCTTCCAGGGGTCCCTCTTCTTCCCAGGAGGATCTTGAAGGGATGGACACATGGAATCTTTTACCAAATACCATTTTTGGGGTGGTATAGTCTAAGCGATCTGGGATAGATCTGAAATTGTCTAGAATGGTTGTATGTCCAGTATTGTTACTGGTCCATTGAGAGGCGGCTCTAAGCCTTACACATGAGTTGGCAGCCACCTTTTTAGAGAAGATGTCAAGTGGTATTAGGTTTAAAAGCACTTCCAGTGCTGCGGTTGGTGTTGTGCGAAGTGCTCCTGTGATGCACATACCTGCTGACCGCTGGACTTTAATGAGTTTATTTAGATTTACCATCGTATCCAGTGCGGTCCACCATACGACGGCTCCATAAACGAGTATCGGCCTGATTACCGAAGTGTATAGCCAGTGGGTTATTTTTGGGGAGAAGCCCCATTTTGATCCTATGGCCTTTTTACAAGTAAAAAGCGCTACAGTAGCCTTTTTGACTCTTTCATCAATATTTGCCTTCCAATTTAGTTTTTTGTCTAAAATGAGGCCCAAATATTTAGCTTGGTCGGAAAAGCTTAATGGTATTCCTTTAATCTTTGGTGGGCTAATCTGAGGAATTTTATATCTTCTCGAGAAGAGTATTAATTCTGTTTTGTGTGGGTTGACGTCCAATCCACATTGATTAGCCCATTTAGTTAGCCTGTTTAGGGCATTTTGTAGGAGTTCCGAGAGAACTTGGGGGTGCTTCCCAGATACGGATATCGCAACGTCATCAGCGTAGGCAATCACCTTGAAACCTTCTGTTTCCAATGTTGTAAGTAAGTCGTTTACTACCATGTTCCATAAAAGAGGCGAAAGGACTCCACCTTGGGGAGTGCCTCGATTCACCGATCTGGTGGTAGTAAAACTTCTCATGTTAGAAATTATTGTCCTGCTTTTGAGCATGAGACTTATAAGATCTATGAGTGACTTCTCTAATTTTAGCTTATCCATTGCTGTTGTGATCGCCTGGTAACTGACGTTGTTGAAAGCTCCTTCAATATCTAGGAACGCTACCAGGTTATATTCTTTGTATTCGAGGGAATGTTCAATAGTACGTACCAGTGAGTGAAGTGCTGATTCTACTGATTTTCCCTTAGAGTAAGCATGTTGAGCTGTGGAAATGAGACATGGTTTTAAATTATGTCTGATATAAATTTCAATCAATCTTTCCAAGGTTTTAAGAAGGAAGGATGATAGGCTGATTGGTCGTAGATCTTTAGGGTTAACGTGTGAGGGTTTCCCTGCTTTGGGAATGAAGACTACTTTTGCCATTCTCCAGGCTTTGGGAATATATCTCAACCTTACACAGCTTGTCAGAATGATTTCCAATGGTGGAATAATCATGTCTGAGCATTTTTGTAGTTCGGCCGGAATGATTCCATCTGGTCCTGGAGATTTATATGGATCAAAGCTGTCTATGGCCCATTGCAGTTTTTCCCGCGTTATTAGACCAACTAAATCGCTTGTAGAAGCTTGAGACTCTGATGTTAAGTCGTTGAGTATGTTAGAACTACCTGGAAAGTGGGTGTCTAATAACAGGTTAAGAGATTCTTCATCTGTGATAGTCCATGTGCCTGTTTCTGTCTTTAAAGCACTAGGTATTGTTGGACTTTTTGAGAGAATTTTCCTGAGTCTTGAGGCTTCTGAAGTATTTTCTATTTTACCACAAAAATTTCTCCAAGAAGACCTCTTACTCTTTCTTAATTCTTTTTTATATTGCTTTAGAGCTTGTTTGTATAAGTCCCAGTCAGAAGGAGATCTAGTGTACTTAGATCTATTGAAGAGTTTACGACAGCTCTTTCTGAATGGTTCTAATTCTTTATGCCACCAATGAGGTTTCTTTTTACCCTTTAAAATGGTTACAGGGCATGAAGATCTCATTGATTCATTTAAGGCTTCGGTGAGATGATTTACAGAAAGGTCTAGTTCATCTTTACTGGAGGAGCTTTTAAGAAGGTTGTGATTAAGCAGTTGTGCTAGTACCTCCCTATAACGCTCCCAGTTTGTATTCCGGTGATTTCGAAATCCCGTAGATGTATTTGCTACATCTTTGAGCTCAAACTGAATGTATTTGTGGTCAGAGAAGGAATTCTCTTTTGAGACATGCCAGTTTGAAATCATATTGTGGATCGAGTCAGAGGTAAGTGTAATATCAAGTACCTCTTTCCTATTTTTGGTTACAAAAGTGGGTTCATAACCAATATTACTTATGAGTAGGTTAGTGCTTAGTAAATAATCAAATAAGTACTCACCTCTCTCATTTATATCAGAGCTACCCCATACCGTGTGATGGGCGTTAGCGTCTGAACCAATTAGGAGACCAACTTTATTCGATTGCGCGTCCGCAATTGCCTTCCTCAAAGTGTTTCCTGGAATTGGGCTGTCGTGGCCAAGGTAGGAGGATATGAGCCAGTAGGTGGCTTTATCCGTTGTTAGGACAGCGGTGGTGGTGTCCTTGTCGCTGTAATTGGGGAGTAAAAATATGTTTAAGTCATTTTTTACTAACATGCATGACCTTGGTTCACGCCAGGAGTCCTGAGACAGTTATAGCTTTCTTTGAAATCAATCTGGACAATTTTTTTAATGGATATTTGGCTGATCGATTGGAAATCATACAATTTTTACTTGCGACATATACTTACTTACTTACTTAAGGTGGCGCTACCGTCCGGGGCGGACCTGGGCCTCAACCAACATGTGTCTCTAGCCAGCTCGGTCCCTAGCTAGCTGTCTCCAGTTTCGCACGCCATGTTGGTTGAGGTCCTCTCTCACCTGGGGGCTCCACCTGAGTCGCGGTCTTCCTCTTCTGCGCCGTCCCTCCGGATTGGATTCGAAGACCTTCCGGGCTGCAGCGTTGATGTCCATTCGCTCTACATGACCTAGCCATCTAAGCCGTTGGACTTTAATTCTGTTAACTAGGTCAGTTTTCCCGCGAAGCATCCTAGGACGCTCTCATCTTTCTTTGACAGGGTCCAGGCCTCAGCGCCATAAATGAGAACCGGGATGATGAGTGTCTTATAGATGGTGATTTTACATGCTCGAGAGAGGACTTTACTTCTAAATTGCCTTCTAAGTCCAAAGAAGCAGCGATTTGCAAGAGTTATTCTTCGTTTGATTTCAGCGCTTGTGTCGTTGTCTGAGTTTATACCGGTGCCTAGGTAAACAAAGTCCTTAACTACCTCAAAGTTATAGCTTTAAAAAGTTCAGCAGCGATGCCGTCAGCTCCAGCAGTTTTGTTTGAATATAGTTTAGCTATAGCTATCCTCACTTCGTCTAGGTCGGGTAGGCGGAATTGTTGATATGCGTCGCCGAGGTTGAGTGGTTCTATCCCCCTTAGAGCGGAATTCGGTTCTTCATCGCCGTTATATAATTTGGAGAAGTGGTCTTTCCATATTCTCAACATAGACGGCGGTTCTACTACGATGTTCCTTTGATCGTCTTTACAACTTCGGTTCGTGGCTGCTACCCTTGGTAGGTTATGTTTTACCTTTTGGTAAAATTTACGAACCCTATTCCTGTTGTAACATCCCTCTATCTCCTCGATCGCGCGCTTCTCATGCTCGCTTTTTTTATCTAAGAACCCGGTGTTCCTCTATCCTCTTCTGCTCGTAGAGCTCGCAAGCAGCCCTGGTCTGTCTGTGCAGCGCCGTTTTGTGTGCCTGTTGTTTTGCTACGTGCGCTTGCTGGCATTCGTCGTCAAACCAGCGTTTTCGCTGAGGTGGCCGTGTGAAACCTAGCACTTCAAAAGCGGCAACTCTGATGACTGCAAGACATTGTTGCCACTGGTTTTCAATTCTGAATTCTGACAGCCTAGGACTCTTTAAAAGGTTACGAGAGATCCGATCGGTAAAGGACATGGGAGTCTCTTGCGATTGTAGCCGTCTAACGTCGATACTTCTCACACCGAAGTTGTTCTATTGACTACTTTTGTTGTCATATTGACTACTCAAAATTGACAATCGAAAATTATTCTATTGACAATCCAGTAGTCAATTTTTAAAAAGAAGTTTTTCATATTGACTCTTTTGGTAGTCAATGCGACGATTTAGCCAAATTTCAGGTTGACTATCGACGATTGTTAATATGACAACTTTTTTTTCTGTGTAGGAACTATATGGCAAGTTTTGCATTCGTGCAAAATTTCTAACTCGAGATTTTAATCAAACATGTTATTACGATGGTAGAGAAGTCGAAAAAAGGTGGGTCCCGCGATTCCGTCCACGCCTAAACCATTGGGTCGGTTTAGTTCAAACTTGGAAGTTAAGTTTTTCAGCAGATTCGCGTTAGGAATTTTTTACTTTTTTTTAAGATCGAAACTAACAGTTGTCCCCATACAATTTTGTTGGTCAAAAAACAAAAATTCGAAAAAAATACACATTTTTATATAATGCTCACCAACATAAACTTCCTTCGGTCAAAGTATAGTTGATTTAAGTCAAGACTACAGTCAAATGATTAACTAACATTAATAAAATGAAGGAAGTGTGCCGACACTATACATTAAGATCTTCAGATTGGTCTTTGGTCTGTTAACGTTCCTCAAGCTCGATATTTTTACGATAAATACGATTATTAACCAAAGAAGCTTAACCAAAACCACGCGATCGGTCACACCAAATTTGACAAATCGAATAGACACAAGTAATCTGAAATGTTACCTTAGGCTTTGTCAGATCGTAAATATCGTAAGCCTGACCTAAAATATCTATTTTCTTTTGACGTTACGTCTTTACAGCCGAAGAAGAATATTCGTTTTCATTTTCGGCAATGATAGTTTCAAGGATCAACTATTTCTAACAATAGTCGTCCGTAAATGTTTCTAAAATTTTGTAACAATGACACTTTAAGGATTTTGTTTTCACATAACAACAATAGTTAACCATGTTTAACAAAAGAAAAGACCAGTGAGCGAAGATTTTCCAGATTATTTTTTATTCTTATGTAACAGAAGGAAGTGAGAGGTCAGAAAGTGATTATTGCATAAGATATCTTCTATATTAACTGAAATACTCTTGCTTTAGCACAGATGCACAGATCCCTTTAACGAAGATGTTTTGCTACGTGAATATTAAAAAAAAGGGAAAGATTTATCCTACAGACTTCCAACGATAGACCTTGCGATCACAAAAGTGAATTCAACAAATAACTGAATCCACTTGAATTGGAAGAATCGAGACTCGTGGGAAGCTGACGTCATTTTCTTTAAATTTGACCTTACTAAAGGGACATCTGTAAAATTTCACACAGCCAAAGACATTGTGTATAACACCATCTATCGAGTTGTCATCTTGATCGTTGCACAGAGCCATCTATTTATTATATTAATTTTAAATATGTTTATGGAAATTAATTAAATTAATTGATTAAACTAACTTAAGGAAGAAGATTCTTTTTTAAGGGCAGGCCATTATAAAGCTTCAAAAACTTTTATTCTCTTATAAATAGAAAAAGTTTATTCTAATAAGGAAACATTTAACAAATTCTGTTACAGTACCAAATGAGTAGCATATCTGTATCTTTTTTTTATTTGTATCAATCTAACTTCCAATGTAACACAATAATTGCGTGCAATGTGGAAATTAATGTAACAAAAGGACAAACAAAATGACCTCAATGTACACACAATAAAATTGAATTTGCTAGATGTAAACTTTGTTTTTATTACTTTTTTTGTTGTTTACAAATCGATTTCAATAAAAACATCAGTAAGTGAATAACGAAGATTTGACTGCAGTTGACATTTTATAGTTTTAAGTCAAAACAAACATGGAGGTAAAGTAGTTAGGGAGACATGGTCATGAGCTTTTTGCCTAAAATCCAATAGAGATTGAATTTAATGAAGTTTTGATAAAATAATTCAGTTATAAGGTGACAAGTTGGTAAAACAATAAGAGGTTTCATTTTGATATTCAGAGGAAGAAGTACACATTTTTTACGGGAAATCAATAGACTGCTGTCTTCTGAAATTTATATAAGTATGTATGTACTTACTTACTTATTTTATAGGTGGCGCTACAGTACTGTTAACTAGGGTTTCACTCAACAAACTTCTCCATCTAGCTCGGTCCCTACCTAGATGTCTCCTGTGCCTGTTGTTTGGTTGCATTTGACTGTCAAAATTCCTCATCAAACTAGGGGTTGCTTGTTGGTGGTTGCTTGAAACCCACCACGTCAGAGGCGGCTTCTCTGGTTGCCACTGGTATTCTATACATTGTGTTGGCGGCAAATAGCTTTAAAATAGGTTATTTGTACCTCGGTCGGAGAAGGATTTAGCGATCTCTTGTGATTGTAGCCGTTCGACTTTGTACCTTCTCCCAACGTCTCCCTGTTTCGCTTTGGGTCCGGAAACCCAAAGTGCTACCTTGGCTACATCGAGGTAGTGGTCCGAATCGATGTTAGCTCCTCGGAAAGTTCGGACATCCATGATGCTGGAAGTGTGTCTGGTGTCGATCGCAATATGGCCAATCTGGTTGACGGTAGATTGATCTGGAGAACTCCAAGTTCGTTTGGGGATGTTGGGATATGGATAACGCGTACTGGCTACAATGACGTTTCGCCCCACAGCAAAATCTATGAGCCTGAATCCG
This sequence comes from Eupeodes corollae, assembly GCF_945859685.1. NCBI lineage: Eukaryota > Metazoa > Arthropoda > Insecta > Diptera > Syrphidae > Eupeodes > Eupeodes corollae. Next base: position 51,883,680 of record NC_079147.1, read on the forward strand.
TTGTCGGAAGTGTTGTTGTGCAGGCTGTTTTTCCCGATTATTCCACCAAAAATGTCTGCACTTGGCATTTAAATCGAACACGACAATTCCAATATCGTAGCTAGGACACTGCTCGTATGTTTTGTCTAAGAGCTCAAAGAACATATCTTTGGTGTTTTCATCCTACTCTTCTGTGGGGGCGTGTGCGCATATCAGGCTAATGTTGCCGAATTTAGCCTTGAAGCGGATGGTCATGAGGCGCTCGTTGATGCACCTATAGCTCAAGAAAGACTTCTTGCCTTAGATAAAACTTTATTGACATCTCATATGCAACTTATTTTATTCAATTTTAAAATCGACCCATATTTAATGGAAAACCCTTTATAATTTTTTATTCGTAAAAAATTCCGAGTGAAAATTTTTCGACTTTATGACCTTTTCGGTATCGCGTCACAATGTGTAATACAAAATTCAATTAAAGGCTCCAGCGTTATTGATTCGAGAGATATTTAAGTTAAACCAAACTTGTTTGCTATCTAAAAACCTACACCCTCAATTTTTGTTCCCGTCATTTGATGTTATTATCTGAAAGACAAAATTTAATTGCAGTCGATATCTTTGCCGGTTCTTGAGATTGTCAAATAAAAAAAGGCATCCCGAGCGTACATGCAAACACATACAGGTACCTTTCTAAATACCTTTGATTTAGATTGAACAAATAAAAACTACTGCCATAACTTTCAATAGGTTGTTAAAAGAAATACAAATGGAAAAAAGGCAGAGCTTTAAGTTCTCCTATAATTATGCAACAAATTACTCTAATTAAAATATCCACTACATTGGTGGCATTCACAAAGCTAGTGGCTACGTACTCAAAATTCAAAATGCAAAACTTTACTACAAAGCTAGTCAATCTGGAACTGTCATATCATTGACAAATGCAAATATATAATATAATAAACATTTTTGATTTGATAACTTGAACTTATCTTTTGTGTTTTTAAATTTAATAAAATCAAATTTAAGAGATAATGTAAATGATTTATATTTGTATTTATATACGGATCGATTTATTTCATTTTGAATTCGTGTGTCCTTGCCGAGCTGCTGATTGTGAAACGTCAAAACCAGTGTGCACTAGCTTTGTAGCTTTGTCGGATGGGAAATTTCAACTACTTTTGTAGTTAGATTTAGCCAATCAGAATCTCTTAACATCCACTAGCTTTGTGAATGCGACCAATTTATTATACAGAATTTCAAAGATTTTATTTCAATGCGCTTTGATTCAATTTATATAATAATGACTTAAAGCTCTGTTAGGATCTCCATGAGTTTATACAGCTTCGACATTTAAACGAGTTGAATATATGTATATTTAAACTATGGCTGAAGGAATTAAATGTACCAATAGTAAATTATTTATAAATCTATAAAACAAAAAGATGCAGAGATTTTAAGCTACTATTTGACAGTCAGCGTAATCAATCAACGCGTTGACTCTCTTACGTAAAAATAACGTCGCAATTTGTACTAAGAATGCCACGTCATGTGATCGTCAAAATTAAATGCTGTCAACGCATTGAATTTAATTTTGACGTTCACGTTGAAACCATTTTGTGAACGTGTAACGAGTAAGTCAATAAAAGTGGGACACGATGACTCGTTTTTGGGACTGTGTCCCAACATTGACAGGGCAGACTTGATACTGAGTCAACGAATATACCAAACAATTACTATGGACATTAAAACAGCTGGGATTTTTTAAATTGGCTAACATATGCGTTAAAGCATTTTTAGAAAGCGTTGACTCAAGGATGTCATTGTGTGAAAGTAAACGATTTAAGAATTGACGCCTTGAACGATGACAGTGAATTGACACAGATCATTTTGATGTTTTTGTAAAGTCAGAGCGTCAACGCTTTACTTTGACCCTGTGATTCTATAGCTTTAGAATAATTTTCACATTCCTTGGTAAAGTCCTCATGACTTAGTAACGAAGACTTCCTAAACACTTATCACTCCTATCAAGTTCCTAATGGGTGAGAATACTACTTTACGGTCCCTCCTAAACATAGTTAGATCTTAAAAAAGAGGCTCGGATGCAACCCACACTGACTACTTTCCATCATGGCTGTCGATTTGTCTTGCTTAAAACGTTTGTAGGTTTTCGTGTTTTGTTAAAAAAGTTTTCAATTGAATTATTCTAAAAAAATTAAAAATTAATTACAATATTTTTGCATACGATGAAATACATAGTTTTATTTCAAAATCTATTTTTGCTAACGAGATTTTTTAGTCGTTAACCAATTTTTAAAAATTTTAGAAGCATTTCTTAAAAGTTTGTATTTCTTGTAAATATAAACAAATACAAACTGGATGAACGAAATTAATTTGAAGTTAATACCTTCTATTGTTCACGTGATATCAAGAATCGAACACCATTTTTACCAAATGTACGTACTTTGATGTTCGGTTGCTGAAATGTCTAAAATTAATTTCATTCATGCGATTTGTAAAAATTTAAGAAATGCTACTTAAATTGATGTTCAAATGGTAACCATGTGCATTCAAGAGGACACTAGCGTCCACAGGTTTTTTTCAAAACCCACCTCTGCCTATCAACTCCTACTCTCACCTCCTCGTGGTGAACATTGGGTGCCTAGTACCTCAACTGGAGATTCGGTTCTAACCCCTGTGAAAAGTTGTTGGGGGTAGCAAACGCGAGAGGGGGGAGAGGTGTTTCCCATAAGGCACCTTTAATTATCAAGACGCCAGCGGACGAATTCTCAAAATGGAATCAACGGTGGCGTCTACAGTTCCATTAAGGTTGAACTACTTAGTGAACACCTTATAGGGCTTCTTCGACATATTCGGAGCCCAGGTCTCTAAGGAGCGGTATATCTGGCAACCCTTCCTTGGAGTTATACTAAGGATCTGGCCCTCCAGGTTTGGGGGTTCTGCCGTCGGGGTTACTTCCTTGGCACGTAACAAATACGGACGGATTCACTGTTGACAACCAACGCAAACGAATTAAGGACAACGAACTTCGGATCTGTACGTAGAATGTTAGATCCCTTAGCAGACCATGTGCAGCCGAACAATAAGCTGAAGCCCTTAACTGCTACAAGGCAGATATCACCGACCGGGAAAACGCAAACCGGGCGACTACTTTCGAGAACAAAGACATCGTTTATTTGGGTGTAAGTTTGTTGTTGGAACTAGACTCAGGCAAAAAGTCTTGAGTTTCAACAGTGCGAGCGAGCGCATCACGACAATCCGCATCACGGCTAAATTCGCCAACATAAGCCTAATATGAGCGCATACCCCAACAGAGGAAAAAGATGAAGACACCAAAGACATATTCTTCGAGCTCTTGGACAAGACTTATGAGCAGTGCCCTGGCTTTGACATTCAAATTATCTTAGGAGATTTTAATGCCAAGCTAGGAAGAGAAGACATCTTTGGTGGCAAAATCGGGAGATACAGCCTGCACGACACCAGCTCCGACAACGGATTCAGGGGTGCCAGCACGTAACTTGATACAACCGAGTTTAGTCGATACAATCGAGCATTGGCAGCACACATTTTGGTTCAATCGAGCGTCCTCGATTGTTTCGAAAGATAGGCAGCACACAACCTTCAAATTGACGTTTGAAACAAAGTTTTTCACTCGACAGAAATAAGTTATCGTCGGCAGTGATATTTGTATGGAAAAATGGAAATTTAGAACAATCAAATTCCATTGCGGACAAAACTTATTTTCCAGGAGACTCAACGTTCAGCGAAAGAACTTGAAAACTGTTGCCTGTGTCATACTTAGCAACACATTTGTTCCAACATTGGTTTGGTAACTCCCACTAGCTAGGTGATTTAATGTTGCACAAAGCTGTAGAACTGTTGGAACTGATGTTCTTCTTCTGTCTTCTGGAAGATCTAACTAGCTGAGTATCGTGTAAAAACACTCCTTGTTGACTCAAAACTGTTGCACAAAGCTATAAAAAAATTGTTTTACAAATGTTATACATGATCTTTCTTTTCTTTTCGAATATTTACTCATTTTCACTCAATTCGAATGGGTTGCTATTATCTCTCAAATATCTTCTTTTGATTTTATCATAGGGCACTTCTTCGCCTTCACTTTCAATCTTTAAATCAAAGAAAAACATTTCGAAAAAAAACTTAAAATTATAATAATGCAATAATTTCAAAGAAAGCTCATTTGACATTTCATTTTATAGTTCACAATGACTTTTTTAAGTAAAAGTCACAATGAAACTCGTCTCAAATTACGTGCTATCAAAAATAATTTGTTTCGAGTTGATCGACGACCGACAATCCTCGATTGTATCAAGTTACGTGCTGGCACCCCAGGCTGATCGATTTTGCTGCGGGGTGAGACGTTCTAGTCGCTTGTACGCAGTTCGCACATCTCAATATCCACAAGGGGACATGGAAATCTCCCGATCAATCAAAGTTCAACTAGATTATCCACATCTCGATCGACGCACGACACTTCTCCAGTATACAGGATGTCCGAACATTCCGAGGGGCCAACGTTGACTCGGACCACTACCTCGTTGTAGCCAAGGTACGGCTACGGATATCCCCATCCAAGCCAAAACAAGGAAGTATTGTGAGAAGATTCGACGTTAGACGGCTGCAATCGCAAGAGACCGCCATGTCCTTTTCCGATCGAGTCTCCAGTAACCCCTTAAGGAGTCCTATGCCGCATGCATTAAGCATTGAAAACCAGTGGCAACATTGCTTTGCAGCCATCAGAGATGCCGCTATTGAAGTGCTAGGTTTCATACGGAAACAACAGCGAAACCCCTGGTTTGACGACGAATGCCGGCAAGCACACAAAGCAAAACAACAAGCATACAAAACGGCGCTGTACAGACGGAACAGGGCTGCTCTCGAGCTCTACGAGCAGAGAAGGATAGAGAAATACCGGGTTCTTAGATGAAAAAAAGCGAGCATGAGAAGCGCGCGATCGAGGAGATAGAGGGTTGTTACAACAGGAATGAGGTTCGTAAAAGGGAAAAGCAAAACCTACCAAGGGTACCAGCCACGAATCGAAGCTGTAAAGACTATCAGAGGAACATCGTAGTAGAACCGCCGTCTATGTTGAGAATATGGAAAGACTACTTCTCCAAATTATATAACGGCGATTACGAACCGAATCCGCTGTATAAGGGAAATAAAACCACTCAACCTAAGCGACGAAAATCAACAATTCCGACTACCCAACCTAGATGAAGTGAAGATAGCTATATTTAAACTGAAGTCGAACAGAGCTGCTAATAAAGTGCTGAAAGCGTGATGTCAGTGGAGCTGAAATCAAACGAAGAATAAATCTTGCAAATCGATGCTCTTTTGGACTTAAATGGCAATTGAGTAGTAAAGTCCTCTCTCGGGAAACTAAAATTACCATCAAGACACTCATTATCCCGGTTCTCATTTACGGCGCTGAGGCCTGGACCCTGTCAAAGCAAGATGAGAGCGTCTTAGGATGCATCGAGAGAAAAATTCTTCGGGTGATTTTTGGTCCCGTACGCATAGATGGAGAATGGAGGAGAAGATATAACGACGAACTGTACGGGCTGTACAGCGACACTGACCTAGTTAGCAGAGTTCAAGCCCAACGGCTTAGATGGCTAGGTCATGCAAAACGAAAGGACATTAACGCTCCAGCCCGGAAGGTCTTCGAATCCTATCCCGAGGGTCGGTGTAGTAGAGGATAGCTCATAAAGTTCGTGAAAGAATGCTTTTCCAAAGCATTTCATTCTAGTCTTTGCCAAAGCAGGACATTTGCAGAGGAAATGGATTATCGTTTCACTTTCTCTTAAGTCACTACAGCTATGGCAAAAGGTGTTGTAAGAGATACCCAACTTCTCTGCCTGAACTCCTATAGGCCAATGTCCTGTACAAACCGCAACAATCCTGGCTATGTCTTACCTTGGCCTGCATAGAAGATCGTTTGTACGGATTTTGTTATAGGTGGGCCATATCTTCCTAGATATAATGCAGTTGGGTAAATTGCTCTACCTTCGGTTTGATTCAGTTTGGTAGATAGAAAAGATTTTACCCTTCATAGCACCAAGAGGAAAGTTAACCATTTCCACAAGTGAGCAATGAAGGGCCGATCCTTGCCTGGCTAGCTCGTCAGCCCGTTCATTTCCCACGATACCACTATGGCCCGGAACCCAGATCAGGGTGACACCGAGGTTAATATTCAGGCTCTCAAGCTCATCGCGACATTGCTGGACCAATTTATATGAGGATGTGGCCGAGTTAATGGCTTTGACAGCTGCCTGACTGTCTGTAAAGATAGTCGCATTTTAGTTCTGGTTTGGGCTTTGTTTAAGTATCTTACATGCCTCCCTTATTGCCAGCAGTTCAGCCTAAAAAACGCTAGCAAAGTCAGGAAGCCTAAAGGATTTAGCTACATTCAGAAAAGATCCCAGAACCAACTCCGCACTCCATCTTTTAGCCGTCAGTAAAGATGGTTGTGTCGAAACCTATCGACACGATGTCATCCTACCAATCTTCTCTGGATGGGAAATTAACCTTCAAACCCTTACTTAGGCTCAAAGTAGGAGTGCAGTAGTCAGTGTCTACCGAGATAAAATCTGAGGGAATCAATTTCGTTGTGTTGCTGTGACCATAAGGTTTTGACAACCAGCTGTTCCTTCAGCCTAATATCGCTGCAGGAAACTATGTATTTAATAAAAAGGTCGATTGGTAGAAGATCCAAAATAATATTTAAGGCGTCCGTTGGGCAAGTACGCATGGCCCCTATGGTGCCCACGCAAGCTGTTCTCTGAACCTTCTTTAGCTTATCAATATTATAGGCTTTGGAAAGAGCAGGCCACCGAACAATCGAACTATATGTTAAGATTGGACGTACTACGGTAGTGTACGTCCATAAAATCATCTTCGACTGAAGTTCCCACTTTTTGCCTAAAGTTTTGCTGCAGGCGTAGATTTCAACACAGGCCTTCTTAACCCGTACTTCAATATTTAGTTTCCAGTTTAGTTTAGGGTCGAGTATAACTCCCAAATATTTTGTACTGGAAGACAATGATAGGATTTGACCGTTGAGTCGAGGTAGCGTGAAGGGCGGTACTTTAATTTTGGTGGTAAAGAGCAACAGTTCAGTTTTACTTTGGTTAACTTCTAGTCCAAAACTCGTGTGGCCCAGCTGCTAACTTTCTTCAAAGCTGACTCCGTGATTTCACTAATCACAGAGGTGTACCTACTTTTCTGACACCAATAGCACCAAATCATCCGCATAGGCTACCGCCTTTACTCCACATCGCTCTAATTTAACGAGAATTGTATCCATGACCAGAAGCCATAGAAGAGGCGAAAGGACACCACCCTGGGTTGTTCCCCTACTCACGTGTTTTGTTGCGATTGTATTGCCTAGAGTGGCTCGAATCTTCCAACCACTGAGCATGGAAATAATCCATTCCTAAGTAAGTATTTTACTAGAAAGCTTTTCGTTACATAAACAGAAGAAAAGGAAAGACATCTAAACGGTGATTTTTTAAGAGCTTGAGAACGCATAAAATTTGCAAAATCTGATCGATTCTTTATTTGAAACGTTAGATTGGTTCATGACATTTACTTTTTGAAGATAATTTCATTTAAATGTTGACCGCGGCATGATCGCATGATCTTGGTGGCCAACTTACCGGTCCATTCCTTGAGATGAATTGTTCTCCGAAGTTTTCCCTCAAAATGGCCATAGAATCGCGAGCTGTGTGGCATGTAGCGCCATCTTGTTGAAACCACATGTCAACCAAGTTCAGTTCTTCCATTTTTGGCAACAAAAAGTTTGTTAGCATTGAAAGATAGCGATCGCCATTCACCGTAACGTTGCGTCCAACAGCATCTTTGAAAAAATACGGTCCAATGATTCCACCAGCTTACAAACCATGGATGCATGGGCAGTTCTTGAACGGCTTCTGGTTGCTCTTCACTCCAAATGCGGCATTTTTGCTTATTTACGTAGCCAGTCAACCATTCATTATGTAGACCATAAATCGGACGTAAAGCGCGAAACACATTTCGAACCGAACACTGATTTTGGTAATAAAATTCAATGATTTGCAAGCGTTGCTCGTTAGTAAGTTTATTCATGATGAAATGTCAAAGCATACTGAGCATCTTTTTCTTTGACACCATGTCTGAAATCCCGCGTGATCTGTCAAATACTAATGCATGAAAATCCTATCCTCAAAAAAATCACCCTTTACATATGACATTTCACTCGTCCGTTAGCCCAGCCTGTAACATACCAGCTATCGATGCTGTCAATTCAATTACATGTGTCATGAAGATATTTGTTCGGCAGGATAAAATAATAATAACTATTTCCAAAAATAAACAATTTCCAAAAAGAATAATATAAACTCATGAATGTTTTATTTTTTATTAGATTCATTTATTTCACTTAACATTTAACACAATTTATTGTATTTATTTTATTTACTGTTTTTCGAATGGATATAATTTTAATTTGTTTCTATGAGTTTGTAGTTTTTGTATAAATCTTTTACTTGTACAATATTCACACAATTATCCAAAAAAGAAAAAATAGTAATATTTATATAAAATCGCCAGAAAGCAAAAAAAGAAAAAATCAAAACATTTTCAAAATGTTTTCATCTAATTTATGAAATACATAAAATTATAAATTTTAATGTATGAAAGCATATCTATAAAATATATAAAGATGTAAATATATATATATAAAACACAACAATATAATTATTTTTAAAAAGCCTTAAATAAACCCTTAAATAATCTACTACATAAACATTTATACGTATGATTTTATTGATTTTTGAAAAATACAAATTGCAAAAATTCCATTTCTTTTTTTTTCTGTTTTTTTTTTTTTTTTAAATTTGTTTTTGAAAATTATTCTTATTTATATTCAATTTTTATGTTAATACAAAATATGATTATAGTGACGTATTTATTCATACAATATAGAAAATGATATAATGCACAGTTTGTTTAATATTTTATTAATATTAAGAAATTAAATGTATTTTACAACAATGAATTGCACATAAGATGATGAAAATATGGTTAAATATAATATTTATATTTTGTTGAAACTTAAAATCAAAAAATGAACTAAATTTTATGTTTAAATTCATAAATATTAAAGAAAAACAAAAAAAACATTTGTTTGTTAATAATAAAATATACTTTAAGTAAAATTAAAAAAAAAAATACTACAAACAATATTTTTTTTCCATCTAATATAATAACATCTAAGTAATTCATAATTAATATTGTATTATTAATTCTTAAGGCACATTTTTTTCTTATTTGGACAATATTTATAAATTTCTATTTGTTTAATTAAATTATTTTAACTATTTCCATATTTTTTGTTGGTTTTGTTTTGTGTAACTTAAGCAATTATAAAATATTATGAATTAAATGAATGCAATGTTTATTTTGATTTTGTTTAATGAATTTTAATTTTTGTTTAAGTTAATGTTGTATTTTTAAATAAATGTTATTTATACAGTGAAGATATTTTGTTTTTGTTTAAATTAAATAATGATTATGGTGTTTGTTTTAAAACAATTGTTTTCTATCGACCAACACTAGAGTATGTTTTTAAATATTGAAACAAAAATTTAAAACGAAATATTTGAATTTTTCAAACCAAAATAAATGTTCGTAAACTTTATTCTGAAGAGCACTTATTTTATTTCTAATAGAAAATGCTTAAAATTTTATTCAGTTGACAAAATTTTTAATGAAAAAAATGAAAAGTAAAATAATTGACCGAGATATTATATATCTCGAAATATTTCTAAGGAAATTTACTGTCAAAATGACAAATAGTTGAATATGAACAATTATCTATGTAAAAATAACTCACTGTAAACCAGTTTTCATTTGGCGTTTGGGTGAATTGTGAAAATTCTGAATTTTTATGACAGCTGTCAACCACACGATGATTTGAATATTGCAATGATGAGATAACTCTTAATGTAAACACATGTTGTCAAATGAACAAATTTTACTATCGATTATTGCTAGTTTTAAAAAAATGTCATTAAAAACATAAATTAAATTTCAGTTGCAACATAAAATGACTTGTATTTTCTGTTACGACAAAAAGATGGCATCACTTGACAGATCGAATAAACGTAAATCAAAATATAAGATTCCCCGTTTATAATTTGACTTTGATATTCATTGTCACAGCAAAGGAAACAAACAGTTCCAGATTTAGATTTTAACCAATAGATTCGTGCAAGTGGTTTAAATAATCAAATAAATCAATACTAAGCTTGATGAACAAACGTTTCTCATGCAGAATTTATTGGGTTTGGTTTTTTAATTGCATTTTCATTTCAAAAACTTAAGGTACAACATTTTTCACTGAAATCATAACACCCATGATTTTTGTCAGAACCAACACTTTTGATTATGACAATGAGCATGTTCGATTTTCTATCCTGTGATTTGAAAAAAATCACATCTTTTGTACACCATAAAATAATATATCTTTGTGAGTATCTTTTCGCTAAAAACGTTTTCATCGTCATAATAATGCATATAGTCATTAATATTAGCGGGTTTGTATTATCAATCAACGTTTAAAATGTTATGTTTTGACAAAAAGTTAAGATGACATTGACAAATGTCATACCTAGGTTTGACAGGATTAATGTTACATTAATTTTGTTCAATTCATCGTTTAGTGTGAGCGGAGTTTAATACATTTTAAAGCTCAGATTTCAATTATTTGAAAATTCAATTCATCGTTTCGTGTGAGCGGAGCTTAATAAATTTTAAAGCTCAGCTTTCAATTATTTGAAAATTCAATATTTTGACGTATTATACACAGATGCAAAACGTCATCGGAAGAAAAATGAATTCATGCTTTTGTATGTTTTATATTATTGTTTCAATTGAAAAACAATGAGAAGAAATTATTTTTAAACTTTAAGATTGTTGAAAAATGTATTATTTGTAAGTTAAACTTGTCAATCAATATTAAACAATTGTTTATTTTTATAAACGCACACACTTTTGTGTTTAGTTTTGTTTTATAACTGCCTTGATATATTTGATATTTTGTATTTTATTTTATTGTAAGAAATAAATATCAAAAACATTGTTAAATTATATTTATTAATCTATTCATTTATAAGTTTATATAAAAAGAATATAATAACAACTAAATATGGCGGTTGATTTAATCAAATTTAGTTCTGTTTAGTTTGAAAATTTCAACAAAAAAGAATCAAATTAAAACAAATTTTTGTTTTTCTGAAAATCAGTGTAAAGTAAAAATATGATTTGATTTCTCTTAATAATATATATAGCTTCAAATGTTACGGAAAAAAAATCTTGTAACATCTTTTTGTTATAATTTAAATTTATCTATGAGATTAAATAAAGTTTTCTTATTTTTATATACTTACATTTTTAATGTAAAAAAAAATAAACTTGAAGATTCTAAACTCTTTGTGTGTTCCAAAAATACATAATTTTTAAAGTTATTGATTTATATTGCTTTGCCGATTGATGACGTTTATCCATAAGATTGCAGGAGATCCGCTTTTCTAACTTGAGTAACTTTTGTTTTTTTTTTTTCTAAAGGTCGATCATTCCAGTGACCTCCAATTTTATTGATGAACTTTGAACTTTTTCTTTTGTAAATGTTTATGTTAGAGGAGCGCAAATGTTAAAAAGGGACAACATAATTTTATGTGACATAAAACAGTGACGTTATAAAAAATAAAGAGGATGATGGGTAAAATGTAGCATACATTGTTTTGATGAGATTTCTGTTTTTGTTTTGTTGAGAATAATAATTATTGTGATATTATGTGCACATTAATATATTATTATTTATTTGTTGTTGTTTTTTTTTAGATTTTGGAAAAAATTAATTTTCCAGTTATATAGGTATGAGTTAGTTAATAAATTTGTTTGGTTTGTTGTTGTTGCTTTATTTTTCACATAACAGTTTTCAATCGCTTCAAATATACGTTCAGGGTTAGATCATCTACCATGGCACCACGTTGGTTAGCATGTAAAAAAATATAGAAGAAAAATAGATATAAACAAATATGTTAATGTTAGTAATATTATAAAAGAATATTGTTAAAATATATTTTTTTTTTTCTAAATAATGCTATTGATATTTTAAATGGAATGCAAGCATAAGTCGTTGTTTTTTGTTTGTTTTGAAAGATGATGAAATAAACGTCAAAATGACAGATAAAAACTTTTGTAATCTCTTAAGATTAGTCAGGTTCTGAAAACATAAGGGACTTCATTTGCAGTCAGCTGCATTTTTTGAACGTAAACTTTGATCAGGGCAACTAGAAAGTTTTCTATTGTCATATATTTCAAACTTGGAACTTAACTTCACTAACTTCTCTATCTTTAGTTCATCGTACAAGAACTACTAAAAGCATTATTGTCTACAAAACACACCTCAGGCAAGTCACAAAGCCATCTAGATTTGTGTTTTGTATTGTTCTTTTTCAATTTGACCAGCAATCTTGATTAAATGGTATTAGACAACAAATAAATACATTCATAGAGTAATAAGTGTACCCGTGGCATGATGGTTAGTGCGTTGGACTGTCATGCTAGAGGTTCTGGGTTCGATCCCTGCCTATGCCATCTAAAATCTTTTCACGGGTACTGTCTCTTGCGAGGAATTGACAACTTCTCCAAGAGTAACTATTGTCATGAAAAAGTGCTTTCTCAAAATTAGCCGTTCGGAGTCGGCATATAAACTGTGGGTCCCCTCCATTCCTGACAACATTACTCGCACACAGGAATGGTTGAGAGTTGTAAGTCACTAGGCCTTGGTTCTCAATGGACTGTCGCGCCACCCAATTTATTTATTTTTAGAGTAATAAAGCTTAGCTTTCAGTTAAATGAAAAAAAACATAGTAAACTGTCATTTTGACAGAAGTAAACTTGACTTGATAGATAGGAAGGTTTTTCAGAAAATAAATAATAAAATAAATAAAAGTAATAAAATTTAGCTTTCAGTTGAATGAAAAAAAGATGATAAACTGTCATTTTGACAGAAGTGGACTTGACTTGATAGATAGGAAGGTTTTTTAGAAAATAAATAATAAAATAAATAAAAGTAATAAAATTTAGCTTTCAGTTGAATGAAAAAAGATGATAAACTGTCATTTTGACAGAAGTGGACTTGACTTGATAGATAGGAAGGTTTTTCAGAAAATAAATAAAAGTAATAAAATTTAGCTTTCAGTTGAATGAAAATAGATGATAAACTGTCAATTTGACAGAAGTAAACTTGACTTGATAAATAGGAAGGTTTTTCAGAAAATAAATAATGAAATAAATAAAAGTAATAAAATTTAGCTTTCAGTTGAATGAAAAAAGATGATAAACTGTCACTTTGACGAAGTAGACTTGACTTGATAAAGGGAAGGTTTTTCAGAAAATAAATAAAATTAAAAAAATTTAGCTTTCAGTTGAATGAAAAACAGAGTAAACTGTCATTTTGACAGAAGTAGACTTGACATGTGAGATAGGAAGGTTTTTCTTGACTAACTTTCCAATAAAGTTGCCTCAATTGGAAGGACAGCTAGCCAATCAGATTCTTAAAAAATTGCCTTGCTTTTAAGTCTCTTGTGTCGTCTGAACCTGACCATTGTCTTTTTGTCATTTTTACTGCAATAGAACTTAATCAAAAAAGTTAATCCTGCCAATGCAATGGCACAACTTAAGGTGTAGGCCTAGGAGAAAATCATGTCTATTTTTACCATTTATTAGAATGTATCCATTCATTAACATGAAAAAGATCAACTGAGTTAATTTTTGAACTTGCCTATTCAAAACTTCAAACCTATTTGTGCATTGCACTACATTTTGGAAATAATCGCGTTACTCAAAAAGTCATATAGTTCATATTTCAATTGATATATCGAAGTTTATTTAGTAGCTGTCATTCAATATGATCAAGAAACTAAACATATTCTCCTGTCATTTTAACATATACAAAATATTTTATAATTAACGTAAAGTAAAGAAAAGTTAAGGAGGAATTCTTGTTTTTTTGTTTTATTAAATACATGAAAACTTTGAAATGAGTAGTTTCCATGTGAACAGCATCTAAGAACTGAAATTAATACGTCAATGTCAATTTTTGACAGCAAGAGACAGAATTGTTTCTCAGTACTTCCAAAACTATGGATAAATTAAATCAAAGAAACTTTGAAGTTTAATTGGTAACTGTCATTCAATGTGATCAAGAAACTAAACATATTCTCCTGTCATTTTGACATATACAAAATATTTTATAATTAACGTAAAGTAAATCATTATCAAGGAAAGTTACGAAGGAATTCTTGTTTTTTTTTTTGTTTTAATAAATGCATGATAAAACTTTGAAATGAGTAGTTTCAATGTAAACAGCATCTAGAACTGAAATTAATACGTCAATGTCAATTTTTGACAGCAAGAGATAAAATTGTTTCTCAGTACTTCCAAAACTATGGATAAATAAAATCAAAGAAACTTTGAAGTTTATTTTGTAACTGTCATTCAATATGATCAAGAAACTGGAAAATGTTAACTAAATTATAATAAAATAGAATTATTTCATTTCATGTACGAACATAAGTGTTTGAAATAGTAGTTGACATTTTGAATTCAAATTAAAAAATGATGTGTTTTTAAAGTTAACTCATGCAAGCATCCCAGTTATATACGAAAGTAATTTATGAAAAAAAAGTTAATTTATAGTTTTACTTAAGTTTTTTTTTACAAAACAAATAATTTAATATGTTTAATTGTCACGAGACGTTAAATTGTTGTGGATCACACAAATTTAATTGCATATTTCTAGGCATTCACATTATTTTCAAATCATAATTACCAGTATTGCCAATGTTGAAAAATATATTTTTTACACAAATTTAGTTAATCATCGTTAATAACATAGATTTTATCAAGACAATTAAACATATAAACATTTATATATGATTTTGTTGTATTATAATAATAATTTTTAATTATCGAAAAGTGTGCATTATTTATAAAAATGGATTATTTTTTGTTTAAAAAAAAAAACGCTTTGAGATTAGATATTTGTTTGATTTTATGTCGAAAAAAAAATATAAGTATTAAATTAATTTTATGTATATTTTATATATAAAAAATGTCGTTTAGTTAACTTGGCCTTTGGTTAGTTTAATTTTAGCAAGATTATTTATAAATATTATTATTTAATAGATAAATATGTATAAATAGAAAAAAAGTACTATGTAACATTGAGTTTTAATAATGTTCTTGCACTTTGTTGTTGGAAAAAGAATTAATTAATTATAGATAAATCTTAATTTAAAAAAAAAAATTGTTAACAATGAAAGTTTAAATGAAAATACATATTATATTTGTTTTTGTTTACATACAAATTAAATGTTATTTATTTTTTTAGAGTGTGCAGAAATAGTTTTTTATTTATATAATATATTTTTTTTTTAATAACAGTTTATGGTGTTTTTTTTTTAAATTAAACAGAAAATTATTTTAATTATTTAAAATTATGATTTATATTGTGCTGGATGTTAGAATAGGACCAAACTAATGAAATCAATGTAAGTAGAAAATGTTTGTATTATTTTAATTTCATGTTTAAAAACATAAAAAAGCGATGCAATGAATAAATGTTTAAAATTTAACAATTTAATTATTATTCCCATAACCAATATTGTTATTTTTAATAAATATATAATAATGTTTATTGTATTTTTGTTTGTTTTGAGGGTTTTTGAATTAATTAAGAAGGAATGAAATAATGTCAACAACTTATTCTCTAGTTTTATATTTAAAAACATGTATTATTTTATGCATAAACTCCAGTTCATTCACAACTCGTTTTTGGTTTTTAATTATTATTATTATTTGTTAACGAATATTAATGTCAAATTTTCTAAAAAGTTAAAAACTAATTTGATGTTACATTATCAATTTTATATATTAAAAAAATGTTAAGATTAGAATTTTTATTTGTTAATAAAGATGAATGATATTTTTTTTTAAATTTATTCATTCTTTTAATTATTCAATTTATTTAAAAAAAAAGAGGAACAGTGGAAACTAATTTTAATAAATATTGTTTTGAATGTTAGAAAAAACAAAATGTTAAGAAAATTAAGAGAAAAAGAAATTTTAAGAGACAGGAAGGGTAAACAAAATATGTAAATAAAATGAAAAAAAACTAAATTGTTTTAAATTTTGATTTAACAATCATTGATCTTTATTTATTTATAAATTTATATCGAATTTCATCGATTATTAAAAATAAGTTCGTATTTATATTTTTCATTTTGTATTTTTGTTTAGAAAAAAATTGCTGTCAAATTCTTCCCCCATTTATATTATATTTGTTTATATTTTATTTTTTTGATTTATTGCTAAAAATTATCTTATTTTACAATTATTACACTTTTTGTATAGATAATAAAAAAATGAACAAAAGACAATATTTCTCGTTTGTATCTATGAAAAAAGAAGGAATTCAAAAACTTAAGGCTACAATTTTTGTTTGTGGAGTATAAAATAGAATTTTTAAAAATATTTATAAAATCTTAATTATAAATTTATATTTTAAACTAATAATTAAATTCTTATTCAAAGAAAAAAAAACACATTCACAAAGGCACAAGTCAACATTAAAACAATATATTTTATATATTTTTTTTTTTTTACAGAAAAGTTAACGTTTTTTTCTGTCGGCTCTTTTTCTATATCTCATAGGTTTTTTCGTAATTTATATTTTATTTATATTTTAATTATGATATATAGCCACAAAAGATTATAATTTACAATATCAAGTAAAACTATAAATACACATAAAAAAGAATAGATTTTCAAAAATAAACCATTTCTTTCTTATTTTTTTTTTAATTTTAACTTAAAAGTAATTGGAAAAAGAGAAATAATAATAATTTAATTTAATTAAAATAAAATTAACAAACTAACCTGTGGGCTGAAAATTTGTAAAGAAGTTGATATTTTATTTTCATTGTTGCAAGGGGTCTCTCACAGATCTGGCACAAAGATTTTAATTGTTTTTGTTTATAAACACTGAGATTCTTTTAATTTTTTTTTTAAATTTATTTAATTAAGATTTGTTCGTTCGTGAGTAAAAATGTAAAAATATTTTGTTTTTTACTTTATAAATTTAAATTTAAAATTTGTTTGTTTAATTTTTGTTTTACTGAATTTCAATAAAATTTGGTGGTTTATGAGAGACCCCAGCCCTCTGATACGGATGTTCTCTGTTAGAAAAACGTCTGTGTTGTTTTAGTGCTCCTACTTTGAAAAATACATTTTTGTATAAGTTTTTATTGTTTGAAGTTTAAATTAAAAATAAATTTGTATGAATAAAAAATAAAAAAAATATTCTAATATTTATGAAAATGAATTAAAAACCAAAAGAATTTATTTCTCTTTGTCTATTAATTGTGTTTGCCTGTTTATCTGTTCGTTTTTATTTTTATTTAATTATTTTATTCTTTGGAATGAATATTATTTTTGTATTTTTAATTTAATTTATAAGTGATTTCATACCAGGATTTAAAAATACATACTTAACGAAGGAATTAAAAGGATAAAAAAAGTGAGAGGCTTGGAAAAAAATTCAACATCATGCAGGTTTTTTGTTTATATTTTTGTTTTGTAATTTTATAAAAAAAGTTAACTAAAAGGAAAATAAAAATTAAATAAAAAAAAAACTTTATTTGACTAGCAACTAAAAAAAAACATGTATTGGACGGAATTCGGTGAGCTTGCATTTTTTTTTAAATATATATATATATTTTTCTGTTTGATTTAAAATTAACAATTAAACTAAATAATAATTATAATAATAAAATTTAATAATTATGATATACTAAGCACCATTTTGATTCAACCCGAAATCCTGCTGAGCAAGAAAGAAAAGTGTTTAAATAAAACAAAACAAAAAAAACTATAATAATAATATCATAATAATAACAATAATATAAAAGCCAATACAAAAATTTGTTGTTATTGTTTTTATACTTTTGTTTATATTTTAAAGTAAATTAAATTAACTAAGACTGGTATTATTGTTTGGTAAGTATATAATGCTATATTAAGCGGATGGCACTGTGTTATGTTTTAGGGTGATTTTTATTTATGTTTAACTTGTTTTAGTTCTGCGATTAAAAAAAAAAATACAAATACAATTTTAATTAATAATCTCTTTTTATTTTGAAATTTTGGAGTATTTCTTCACTTCATCTTGTATCAAAGCAAATCATCTCTTAAGTTGTTGAAGAAATTCTAAATTAAAAATGTCCTCAAACATTTTGATTTTTTACTTTGTTGAAACTTAAAAAATGTCAAACTGTACTTTTTGCTTTATTCTAAAGTATGCTTTAAGTCAAATTCAAAATCGCATATTTATCTTTTTCTGTGATGTTTCTCATATAAAAAGTGTACTTTAAAACAAAGAAGGAATTAAAAACTGGCAATACTGTTTTCTGTGTAATGCATTTTGACGTTTCATTTAAGGTGTGAAGTTAGTTGTGTTTGGTAGTTTAATTTAAGTAAATCATAAAACATCTGGAAGACGTTTTTAAATTCCTCGAATGGAGTTCGAGAAAGGTAACACTAGTTAAAAAGTGATGCCAAGTTTCGATCTAATTTATTTTCAAAGAAAGCGCATTACTTAATTTAACAGATATTTGAAATATAAATATGTAGATGGATCTAGGATCAGATATTGATGGAATTGAAGTATTAATAGTTTTTGATTTGTATTTTTTTCATTTTAAATGGATTCTTTATTATTTTGAAACTAACAAATATCAAATGTATTTTTATTTTATTCTAAATTTGTGATGTTCTTAAAAAGTATGCTTTAAGTCAAATTCAAAACCGCATATTTATCTTTTTCTGTGATGTTTTCTCATGTAAAAAGTGTACTTTAAAACAAAGAAGAAATTAAAAACTGGCAATACTGTTTTCTGTGTAATACATTTTGACAGTTTTCTTTCGGTCTGAAGTTAGTTGTATTTGGTAGTTTAATTTAAGTAAATCGAAAAATATCTAGAAGACGTTTGTAAATTCCTTGATTGAAATTCGAGAAAGGTAACACTAGTTAAAAAGTGATGCCAAGTTTCGGTTTAATTTATTTTCAAAGAAAGCGCAGTTTACTTAATTTAACTGATATTTGAAATAAACATATGTAGGTGTATCTAGGATCTGAAATTGATGGATTTGGAGTGTTAAGAGTTTTTGATTTGTATTTTTTTCCATTTTAAATGGATTCTCTATTATGTTGAAACTGACAAATGTCAAACCGTGTATTTTTGTTTTATTCTAAATTTGCCATGTTTTTAAAAAGTGTGCTTTAAGTCAAATGCCAAATCGTATATTTATCTTGTTCTGTGATGTTTTCTCATGTAAAAAGTGTACTTTAAAAAAAAGAATAAATTAAAAATTGGCAATACATTTTGACAGTTTTCTTTCGGTCTGAAGTAAGTTATGTTTGGTTGTTTAATTTAAGTAAATCATTGGCGTTTTTCTTTTTTAGTTCAGAGCATGGCTCGAACTGTCAAAAAAATAATTGTGTTGCGCTTTAAATTCGTCACATCAAACATCTACAAGACAATTGTAAATTCCTTAATTAATATTCAAGAAGGGTAACACTAGTTTAAAAGTAATGCCAAGTTTCGATATAATTTATTTTCAAAAATAAAGCAGTTTACTTAATTTAACAGATAAGATCAGATATTGATGAATTTGATGGCTAAAGAGTTCTGAAATGTAAAACGGGATCTTTGTATATTTTTTGTTTTAGATAATTTTACTTATCTATTGTAATTTTGACCTTAAAAGCATCAACATAAATCAAAAAACACCCTGTTAATGTGTATTATAAATGGTCTGTTTCTATAAATTTATGAAATGAATTTGGTTTTCAGGCTTTACTAAAGTTATATATTACAAAAAAGTGTAACAGGTTAGTTTATTACTGTTTTTTTTTCTAAAGCGTAAAATAAAATATTTAATAAATTAATCATAAATAAAATGAAAATAAAATAAAAACTAAATCCTACTAAATAGCTCCTCGTAAATAAAGGTACACAAAATCTAATATAAAAGTTAACTAATAAAAGCCCAACACCAAACAACAAAATAATACTTAAACAAATATTTAAATATTAAGAAATATTAAAACTTAATTATTTAAAGCAAAGAAAATAATAAACTAGAATATACTCATGTCATGAAAATATTTATAAAAATAAATATTATGAAAATAATAATAATAATAATAATCCACCACTGGATAAAAAATCACTTATAATGTTTATGGGCAAAAATTATTTATAAATTAATTTTTTATCATAGAAAAATAAAAGAATACTAAATATTTACAGTAAATACAATGAATTCAAAATTGCTGTTTAAGTCAATTTTTCTTCTTGTTTAAAATAAGCTTCTTTTTGACGTTTAACTCATTTTGTCATTTTTATTTTTAAATTCAATACTCTTCCAAATGAGTATTTTAAATATTTTTATGTTTAAACTTTATAAAGTTTATGATTATAATAATTATGATTCTAACTATGAAAATATGTGTCAATTGGTATAAAACAAAAAACAAGGAAACTTAACATGTACAAGCTTTGTACAATATTTTTTTTTTGTTTTTAATATTTTGAATGCTTGCAAATTTATGAAGATTTAAAAAAAAACTAACAATAAAATCTTCTCTTCTTTTTTATGTATAAAATTCTTTTAATTTTTTATACACTATCTGATTAAACTTTAAACTAAAAAAACACTTTAATAATTCATTTCAGATAATGTTCGTTATATCCTAGAAAAAGATATGAGTATATTTTAACATCTAACTATATTTATAAATAATTAAAAAAAAATATTTAATATTCAAAAGACGGAGCCGGCATGCAAATATCGACCAACTGTAAATATTATGATAATTTTTAAATCATTTAAAAAAAGGTAATATATATTTATAAATAATTTAACAAAATTCAAAATCAAACTTGCATCTCTAAATATAAACAATATATTATTTAAAAAAAACGTGTTAAACAATTAATAAATTATTACAAAAGCGACCCCCAAATTTGATCACAGCATTTTTTTGATTAAATTTACTTAAATTTGTCCTAAATTTTAAAATTAACTAAAATTAAAATTATAATTTTTATCTTATTTTTTGAGTTTCAAATCTGCTGGGGTTGAGCTGATCAACGCTTCATTTTAAGTTTTGCCCATCAATTTGTGTAGATAGCAGTATAGATTTTTGTATACTTTGACTTTTTGATTTTTGTTTTTAAAACAGAAATATTTTTTTGGGATTTAGAGGGTCTTTAGGTGATCAAATTTGTGTACCAAACTGCAATTAAAAAAGTTTTTAAAAATGTTGTGTTTAAGTCCTAAATTTTTGTATTATTGGATTTGGGATCAATTTTTTGGTTTAGGATTTTGATTAAACTATATTGTTTGTTTTTTTTTTTTATTATGTGGGTTAAGTTAGGCAAGCACGTTAGTGACAATTTTGATTTAAAGCCTAAAAATTGTTATTTACACATGTTTTTCGTATACGTTGAGCTTTAAAGGGTTAATCATTTATTTTTATTTCAAGTTTATGAAAAAAGTAGTTGAAGAAAAAGAAAAGCATTACACCTGAATTACGGATCCAATTATCAATTCAGAATTTCAAATTTACATTTACTCAAATGTCAAGAAATTGTTCGTTGGTATTCATAACTTTTACTTTAACGTCTGGATTGAACTCAAGTGTCAAAACTTTAATCATTTGTCTTGTTCATTGTTAAAATTTGATATTTATCAATTATTAACTGACAGTTGACACTAGCGTTAAGTGTGTTAGTTTAGTACGAAGGAGTGATTAATTGGGGATATTTCCTTTGTGCCAGATTTAAGTAATTTATTTTAACACCACAGAATTATGTAGTTCAGAATAATTAAAACCTTAAAAAATTCTTGGGATAAATTAAGAACGCAAGAAACTAAACTCGCGTCAGAATTATCGGTAAGTTCGTTAATGTAAAAATGCAGCAGTAATGCAAGATTTGCGTTCATAAATGTAAAGACACTGCATTACTGCAGTCGGTAACTCTGTTCAAAAAACAGTCTGACAGCTGAAATGCGATCAAACCTGCAGTTTGAATGAATTGGTTCTATTCAAAACATTTAAAATAAGTCCTAATAAAACATTTTTAATGGACATTTTAAAGAATTTTGTTAAGACACTAAAAAACCAAAACCCGGGTAACTCAAAGAAAAAACTTATGTATTTCTGTCATACTTTTTTATAAGCGCCTAATTCGATGACATTTATGAATTGGTTTTTGATATTGTACATCTGCCGCTTTCTTGAAATAGTTTTTTCATTTATAAATGCACTGCATAAATTTTGTCGGCATGGCTTGTGCAGCTAGTTGCATTTTTGAACTCAGCCTGTCTTACGTTGGATGACATTTGGTTTCATTTATCTTATTTTTTTTAAAGGATTGAAATATTTAAGGCTTTTTACAGTATTCAGGTTTTTATTAGATCTTTAAAAAATAAAAAAAAGAACGCCTTTTTAGAAGAGCAATAAGACACGTTTTCATTTAGAGTGTAAACAGGCCCTTAATTTAACTCTAGAAATACATGTTTCTCTCCAAGTCATCACTATGTTCACTCTTTACATTTACAAATAAGTTCTTATCATAATTAAGATTAGATGGCCTAGTGACTTACAACTCTCAACCATTCCTGTGTACGAGTTATATTATCAAGGATGGAGGAGACCTACAGTTTTTAGCCGATTCCTAACGGCTACGTTGAGAAAGCACTTTTCATAACAAGAGGATTTGTCAATTCCTCGCAAGAGGAAGTACCGTGAAAAAAGTTTAGATGGCACAGGCAGAGAACGAATCGAAGACATTTGACATGACAGTTCTACGCACTAACCATCACGCTACGGGTACCACTACCACAATTAGTCTCCCAAAATATTACATCTTTTATTTGCGGTACCCTATTTTTGCCAAGTTTAACAATGTAAGAGCGTTCAGCTTTGTCAAAGGCAACTATAATAATGAAATTTAAGTAAAGAATAAAATTGACAACTTGAGATTAATCAATAATGTTTATTAATAAATAATAATGTTTTCTTAAACTCATTAACATATGATGTTGGAAAGTAAAAGTACGTATCATAAATCAAATAGAAACTATATTGCTATAGTTTCGTTAAGAATTTGTGTGGAAATATGTCTTCAAACGTATATAAACTGACATTTTGTAATTCATTTGTCGTTCGTTATTCGCGCTCATGTGAATACTACTTTATAACTACCCTTTTCCACAAAAAAAACCAGAGTGGTATAAATTTTAAGGTTAAGTTGAACCCGTACAATTTATTTGTTGCAGTATGGATGGTATGTGGAACGCGAATAGAGTTTGACAGTTCGTAGCAACCACACTGCAATTTGTTACCACCAATTTTTTTTTTTACAAAATTGTCTTGTTTTAGAGAAAAAAATGCAAATTTTATTATCCTAACATAAGTGACATTTAGTTTCTTATAATTAAAATGTTACTTTGTTTAAAATTGACTTTTTTGAATTGTGTAAAATCACGTTTGTTCGTCCATTCGTTATTCGCTCTCATGTGCAAGGCCCTTAAACAATTTTAACAAAGGTTACTATTGTGAATCGATTCGATCTGTTTCGCGTTCTATTAATTATCCAGATTACACAGTGAGGTGTTACAATTTGCAAATTGCAGAGGGGCTCGTTTTTAATTACAAAAATGTTGAAGACTCACAGAATTGCCAACACTTAGTTGAGGCTTGTTTCGTTGTAGCAAACATTTTAAGTTTATCTAACAATGATTTATTCGAATTCGGTGTTAAACATAGCTACAATTTTTGTTTACACTATTTTTGTATATTTCAATTTTAACAGTTACCTTATTTTAAAGCAAAAACTAGTGTTTTCTTTGAAAAATATTTAAAGATCTGTTTACATTGAGAGTGTATCGTATTAGCAACTTTAACAAACTCCTTTCGTTACATATATTTTAAATAGGAAAGAAACAGAAGTCTTACATTAAACACACTCATATGTCAAAAACAATTCAAAATATATTTTTGACAAGTGATATTTCACGTCACATTTAGTACACAAAACATACAAAAATAAAATTTAAATATGATCAAATTTGAGTTTCGCTCTTGCTAAAAAAATGTTTTTCAAATAAAATATTAATTAAAAATGTATATTGTATTATTAATTTTTACTACATTTAGTATATTATGCTTGCAATGAAAAGCCCCGACCTAAAGCTATAATTATGTATTTTAAATTAGAAAAAAAAATGTATAAAAAGAAATAATCAAAGTAAGTGCCTTTATATAAAGTTTTCTTTAGTTGGGTTACATTTGAGTTATTATATTATTTTTATTTTTGTTTATAATAAATCTCTACGCAAGAATTCATCGACTTATAATAGAAAAAAAAGTCAGTGTAAAATGTCAAAAATGTCATATGTTTTAAAGATTCTTAAAATATCTATCTGCTATGTCAAACATTTTAAAACTACGAACATACTTATTAGAAAAAAAAAATATAATAATAAACAATCACAAAACATAACAACGAATAAAAAAGAAAAAAAATATATAAATAGAAAATAACAACCAATTATTATTTGTTCGTTCAGTTTTTTTTTTTAAGTTAAGTTAGTTAGTAATTACATTTGAGTATCCTATTCTTTGTGTCCAAGGTTCACATGGTCGTAGGGTTTTACCCTAAAGGATCGCATATTTCCGGCTGCAGATTTGTTGCACCAATAATTCACAGACTGCATGAAGAGCTTTTGTTGATCATCATTGTATTGTGTTCCATTTTGGGCGGATGGCACTGTATAACGATCTATAAAGTGATATTTGAGAGTGTTGTTTTGTTGGTTGTTTGTTTTTTTTTTTTAAATTTTTTGATTGATCAAAAATTGATTGACCAGAAATATTTATGGAGCAACAGCTTTGGTTATTCCTTAGAATTTTAAAAGGATCTAAGAGATAAATTATCATAGATTTATAAGAAAACAAAAGCAAATACAACGAAATAAAACTGATCGAAGAAAAAAACCAAGGGTACAACCAAAACTGAGCTGGTTAAATAATACTAAAAATATATAATTTTTAAAAAAGGGAAATTAAACTTAAAAGTAAGCAAACAATTGTCCTTTAAAAATAAACAATGAAACAGTTCCACTTAATTGTATAATCCAATTTTTTGGGTAAAATGTTCTACGTTCATACGTTTAAAATATTTGGCCTTTAAGACGGATTTCATAAAATTATACAATGGTAACATTGTTTTCTATGGGACTAAGTAAATCCTTAGATGTTTTTAAGCTAAGAAGAGATAACTCAGCTGTCAAAAAAAAACTGTCTTTATTTTTTTACCTCAGAATGATGTAGCGCTTTATAAGCTATGAATAAAATGATCGCACTAAAGTAGGAAATAGTTGAGGGCTGCTAACTTTATATTTCTTTTGTGTAAAATGAGAGAGACAGACGTATATTAGTCAAACTTTTGACAGTTCAGTTCTCTAGTGTGTTTCTTGAAACCTATGTCAAACTCTGCTTAATTTCTGCTCAGTGCTCTTGAAAACACATTTTGTATTTTTGCAAACTTAAAGAAGCTAATCATGCAGACGTGAAATTATGTGCATTTGATGTTTCTTTAGAAAAAGTAATTTCTATGTTCGCTAGAAAAGGTATTTAAATGAAAATTCGTTGGTCGAACTAACTAACTTAGGCTCAATATGTAAAGTAAAGGGAAAATTAGATGTCAAAATATTTATTAAGAAAAATAGTATCTTAAATATTTTGCTAAACCAAAAGTAAGCAGGTAAGTCAAAAATGTTCGACAGTGTAAACTTAGGTCAAATTTATATGACTTTTCTTAATCCAATATAACTACAAGCTTCATGTAAACGAGTTGAAATTCCTTTGTCTTTTTTTATAAGGATTTAATTTAAAGTTTCGATGATTTAATTCTTGTTTTGAAAATACAAAAGAGAAAACGAAAAAACTTCTTAAAATTTTCAGTTAGATTGTGTAAGTTTGTGAAAAAAAGTATAAAAGCCCAACTATAATTACTTAACCGAAAGTAAGCTAATGTCAAAACCGAACGAAAAGTTATCAGAAGTTATCGTTAAAACTTAAAGTAACCATAATGGATTCAAGTAACTTAAGCAAATGTCAAACGAAATGCGTTTCAAATTTGACATTTGCTTAAGCTCGGGCCATTAATTGCGTAATTGCACGAAAGTTAGCGAAATTTAACGAAACTGAGCAGACTAATATGGTTAGTAACATATAATGGCCCAACTATAATAGACTTAACGGAAAGTAAGCTAATGTCAAAACCGAACGAAAAGTTATCAGAAGTTATCGTCAAAACTAAAAGTAACTATAATGGATCCAAGTAACTTAAGCAAATGTCAAACAAAATGCGTTTCAAATTTGACATTTGCTTAAGCTCGAGCCATAACCATCGAGTGACATATAATGGCCCAACTATAATAGACTTAACCGAAATAAGCTAATGTGAAAACTTAACGAAAAGTCAGCAGAAGTTACAATAATGGATTCAAGTAACTTAAGCAAATTTGACATTTGCTTAAGCTCGAGGAATTTAAATGGCTGTTGCGTAATTGCGCGAAAGTTAACGAAATTTAACGAAACTGAACAGAACGTCTATTATGGTTAGTGAAACATAAGGCTGCGCATTGATTGGTTCCCTTAAGCTGGCTTAAGCTCGGTTAAAACTATAATAGTTGAGGATTAACAATCAGAACATGGTTGAGTTTCGCAGTGCTGTGTACAATCTTCGTTGAGTTCTGGTAAATCGACATTAGGCAGAAATCGATAAGTATTATGTCAAAGTATGTAAAGAATATCAGTTCACTTTTGACAGTTATATTGACACTACATAGCAATTAAATGATTTTTAAAGTTATGTCAAAAATTGATTTTCGTTGAGCCAGAAATTGATAAGTAATATTTCAAAGTATGCGAAGAAGTATTTCGTTCAGTTTACTTTTGACACTTATATTGACATTAAAATTAGCAACAGACCATGATGAACTAGGGCCTAGTGACTTACAACTCTCAACGGACGAAAGAACCTACAGTTTATATGCCGAATCCGAACTGTCAAGAATTACTCGTAGAGGATTTGTCATTTCCTCGCAAGAGGCAGTACCCGTGAAAAAGTTAGGAATCAAAGGCGGGAATGAACATTAGATACCTACGGGTATTATATTGACATAACATAGCAATTAAATGATTTTAAAATTATGTCATATAAGGAACACATAAAGTATTCAAAAAATTAATAACGACAAATACATAAATGATCAGTTCTTCAATTTCACGCAACTTGTTTCTATTACTTCAAAACGGCTTTGTCGTTTTCAAAGAAGTATTTCGTTCAGTTCACTTTTGACAGTTATGTTGACATTACATATCAATTAAATGATTTTAAAGTTATGTTAAATAAGAAACACACAAAGTATTCCAACAAATTAATAACGACAAATACCTAAATGTTTAGTTATTCAATTTCACGCAACTTGTTTCTATTACTTCACAATGACTTTGACGTTTTTTAAAGAAGTATTTCGTTCAGTTTACTTTTGACAGTTTTAATGACATTACATAGCAATTAAATGATTTTAAAGTTATGTCAAATAAGGAACACACATAGAATTCCAACAAAATAATTTTAACAAATACCTAAATGTTCAGTTATTCAATTTCACGCAACTTGTTTCAATCACTTCACAATGACTTTGACGTTTTTTAAAGAAGTATTTCGTTCAGTTTACTTTTGACAGTTTTAATGACATTACATAGCAATTAAATGATTTTAAAGTTATGTCAAATAAGGAACACACATAGAATTCCAACAAAATAATTTTAACAAATACCTAAATGTTCAGTTATTCAATTTCACGCAACTTGTTTCAATCACTTCACAATGACTTTGACGTTTTTTAAAGAAGTATTTCGTTCAGTTCACTTTTGACAGTACCATTGACATTAACTTTCAATTACAATGTTTTATAGTTACATATGTCAAGTAAGGAAAACAAATCTATGCACACAACTTCTTATGCTTCAAAAAAAAAATACTAAAATAATATATTTTAAATTTTGCCCACTTTTTGCCGAAACTACAGTTAGTCAGACTTAATTTTGTTCTATTCTTGATGATTCACTGAAATTATTCGTAAAAAGAACGTCTATAAAAAAGTGTTAATAAATTATAAGTCGAGGAATACTTGCGTTTGTGCAAAAAGGACTTTTTTATAACATTTTATATTATATGTTTTTTTTAGTTTTAATTGTTATTAAAAAATAAAAAATTAAAACATCTATTAAATTGTTTAAAAAATGGCACAATGAATATAAATTTAAAAGAAAGAAAAAAAGAAAATCAACCAATAAATAAAACGGATAAATATTTAAAAATTTACAAATACAAAAATATTGCAATAAATAACATCTTATATTATTATTTTTTTTTGTAAAGAGTAAAAATAAGTTATAAACAATATTTTAAACGGAAATGCGATTTCTTACGAAATTTTAAAAAATTAGGTACACATTTTTTGGTTGTTTTCTTTTTTGTTAAATAAAAATAATTTCTTTGTAAAATGTTTGTTATTTAATCTAAGCAATTAAATGGTTACTAATTTGTTGAATTATATTCTGTCACCTATTAATTTTTTTTTATAAATGTTATAAACTATTAAACTAGTGCATGATATTTTCTCTTAAGTTTGTTGTTGTTTTTTTAATTTTTAATTTTGATTTAATGATTATTATTAAAAATATTAATAAATGTGTTTTAATTATTTTTAATTTTTTTTTGTTTTAGGTTTGGTATTATTTTTGTTGTTGTTTAACTTAGTCCTAGTTTTATTTATATTTTTATTTGTATTTTATTGTTTATCTAGCAAATAACCCACCGCTATGGTCTGCGTATTCCGTAAGCAAAGGATTGCCTAACGCCGCCGCGTAGTTGTAATCACCAAAGGGGGCGAAAATCATACCATGGGCGGCGGCATGCTCAAGTCCGGGCTGTGCTTGTCCAGGTAAAAGACTGGCCGCTGATGTCGGCACTGTCATTCGGATAAGTGGGGCACCCAGTGGGGTTGCTGTTGGAGCACGCATTTGTTGCGCTAGACCGGGAATGGCGGTTGGAAGCAAACGGTTTTCGGCAGATGCAGCAACTACCCGACGCCATTCTTCTTCAACTGAAATTTTCAATTTATTAAATTTTGAATATTTTAAATTCTACAAAAAATAAAATCAAGTTAAAAGTGTTAAGACGAATTTTATTAATATAATTATTTATATTGATATTAATTTTATTTATTTTTTAAATTTAACGGGAAGGATATTATATTGAATTGTTATTGTTTAATTTTGTTTTTAAGGACGTACCTGCAGCGACCGATTTCGCAGTTGTATCTCTATATGTGCCATTTATAATAGCTAACTCCATGAGTTGACGTTTTTTAAGCTCATCTTCGCCTTCAGCTTGCTGTTAGTAGGTATACATCAGAAATAAAAATATTATTTATTGTTTTGTATTAATTGGAAAATGTTTTTTTGTTTTTCTTTTTTCGGTTTAGAACACGTTTTTTTTTAATAAACAATTTATTAATAGAGTTTAATATTTTTCTATTGGTTGTTAGTTTGGGATAGAAACGTTTTTCTTTTCTCTCCAGTTCCAAACACTTTGAAAGTTTAAAGTTGAAATAGTTTTTGGAACAAAGGTTTTACATTTTTTTAAATTTTGTTTAGACGATCATATATTATTAAGCAGCGTTAATAAAGGGAATTTTTGAATTTATTAATTTTTGTTTAATCATTTTTTTCTTAGCTGAAAATTTGTTAAATTAAATTGTAGGGAGTTTAAGTTTCGAGTTCTTACCGGCACAAGCAATTTTTGAACTTCAGCAACAGCTTGTGCTAATTTTAGTGTTGCTCTGTTTTCAGTATCTTCAACGGTGATGAGAACATGTAAATCATCTGAAAGATGTTCCCAATTTGGTTTGCCTCTATTAGCGTCTTCCTGTAATATAA
Source organism: Eupeodes corollae (assembly GCF_945859685.1). Lineage (NCBI taxonomy): Eukaryota > Metazoa > Arthropoda > Insecta > Diptera > Syrphidae > Eupeodes > Eupeodes corollae. Next base: position 51,913,903 of record NC_079147.1, read on the forward strand.
AAATAAAGTTTTAAAAAATATTTCAAAATTAGGAACAAATTCTAAAAATTCTGTAAGTAAAAACTTACAAAACCAGACCAAAACAAATTTGTAATCGGTTTTTTTGCTATAGGACTTCATTTGATTTGGGCCCAAGAACACTACACTCTCAAGACTACGAGCAAAGTGCCATTGTTGTTGGAGTAATGTCAAACAATTCTGATGATAATTAACCCGCCAGACAACATAAAGGGCTTCATTTGCAGTCAACTTTATTCTTTGAACGTACATTTTGGCCAAGGCAACTTATTAGTTTTTGAAGTGTCATTCATTTCAAATTTAGAACTTTACTTCAAAAACCTCCCCAGGCAAGCTTCAAACCCAGTACGGTGGTATTTTGGATTGTTTTTTTTTTTTTTGATAATAAGCGCACACTTAAGGGGATAAAAATACTACTAAAGACACAGATTGAGCACTAGGAAAGGGAGAGAGGGTTTGAAAGGAGGTGTCGGTGCACATTGATTTTGAATACTTGAATGACTGGGAAAGACAGAGTGTGGTAAGGCATTCCACATTCGCATAGTACGGCTAAAGAACGATTCTCTGTACTTAACAGTAGGACCGAAGTTGGGTTTGAGAGTAAACTGATGAACATTCCTAGAAGTGCGAGTATTACGGTTGAACTTGTTAAGGGGAAGAATGCAACTTGTTATTTCTCTAGAGCAAAAACCGTTAAAATAACGTTAGGAGAAGAAACTTTACGACGATGTTCAAGCGACATAAATGATTCTATGATGGTATTATCACCGATTAATCTAAAAGCTCAAGGCAGCATATGACAGCATCTACAGGGACGAGCTGTATATGGCCATGTTAAGTTTTGGCATCCCTGCCAAACTCGTTCGTTTGTACAGGGTGACCATGGAGAATTCACGCTCCTCCAGAAATGTTGGACAAAAATTAACAGATCCTTTCGATGTGAAGGTAATGCGCTGTCATGTGACTTTTTTAACATCGTGCTTGAAAGAATAGTGCAGAGCTCAGACGTCAACACTAGAGGCACTATCTTTCAAAAGTCTGTCCAATTACTAGGATATGCTGATGACATTGACATAATCGGAAGAACCCAACATAATGTCAAAGTACATGATTTCGTCAAGAAAAGATTACGTCTGTCAACATGGAAAGACTTAAATTTGAGGTAGTCAAGGACGTCGTCTACATAGGCTCCGCTGTAAACGCAGAAAACAACACCAGCGCAGAATAACTCTTGCTAACCGCTGTTTCTTTGGACTAAGAAAGCAATTGAGTGGTAAAGTCCTCGCTCGAGGGACCAAAGTGTTGCTATATAAGACCCTTATCATCCCCGTCCTGCAGAAGCATGGACTATGACAAAAGCGGATGAAAGCACCTTGGGTCTGTTCGAGAGATAAGTTCTTCATGTGATCTACGGTCCCTTATGAATCGAAACGGAGTGGAGGAGAAGATGGAACGACGAGCTGTACGGGCTGTACAGCGACGTAGACTTAGCCAGAAGGGTAAAAGTCCAAGGACTAAGATGGCTGGGTCACGTAGAGCGCATGGAAACCAATTCTCCGGCCCGGAAAATCTTCGAATCCACACCCCCAGGACAGCGCAGTAGAGGAAGACCAACTTGGAGCGCAAAACTAGAGCCATCTAGCTAGAGACCAAGCTAGATGGAGAAGTTTGTTGGGTAAGGCCCTAGTTTACACAGGACTGTAGCACCACCTTATGTAAGTAAGTAATCTAAAAGCTCTACGTTCAATACTTTCCAAGAACGTAAAAAGTCTTTTAGATAACACCAATATCAGAAGGGAGAAAAACTTCTTGCATCGCCTAAGGAAACCTAACACCTTGCAGCATTTTTGGTGACATCGCGTATGTGATCATTCCACAAGAGGTGGTTGGTGACACATATACCAAGAATATCGAGGTGTTCGGTCTCATTGATGCAAGTGCTATCCATGGATAATGGCAATGGGGGTATATCTCGCTTTAACGATACAAGACAGCATTGGATTTTCAAAACATTAAATTCCCCGCGGTTTTTTATTCCCCATTGTACAATGCTGTTTAGGTCGGAATTTAATGAGCTTATCATATTTTGCCGTTATATATTTTGAGATGAACTATGAGATCACCAGTGGACTTATTGCTTCGAAAGACGTATTGTCGGTAATTAACTTACTTACTTAGAACCTCAGACCTGTTAAGTCCGTTGGGAACCCCTTAAGGGGCATAGGGCCTCTACTACGCCTACGCGCCATCGTGTACTGTTTCCGGAGATGTGTTTCAACTCCCTTCAACTATTGCCCAGTGACGCTGATTACTACTCGACTGTCCTGCGCCTTGTGTTTTTCAGTCGTCCAGCTCTTCTTGTTTCTTGTGTGAGCAGATTCCACTGCATTGCTTGGCCTGTAATGCAGTCGTTACCTTTTCGAAGTGTATGTCAAATCCATTGCCACTTACGTCTTCGTATTATAGATTCTATAGGTTCTTGACCTGTCCTCCTATAAAGGAGCTCATTTCAAATACGGCTTGGCCAGAAAGTCCTTAGGATGTTCCGAAGATGTCTATTTACGAAGGTTTGAAGCTTTCTTGTTATGGCTGAAGTAACCTTCCAAGTGCTGCACCCACAGATTCGACATTTGTGCGAAACAGTCCTAGCTTTGTTCTTGAGCTGATAGAGTTATTCCTGCAAATGCGTCAGATGACGTCTTGTTTAGTTCCTCCTTCGATGGAAACGAGGGTCCACTTTTTCCACCGGTTGCTAGAAAATATTTATTTGAGAGGATGGTCGGGTTCCTAGGCTGGTCATTTTTGTTTTGCCGGAATTAATTTTCAGCCCCCCACAACTTCTGCTTCTCTCTCCACACTTTTTATCATTTAATGGAGATGTATGATCCTATGAGAGAAAAAGCAAACATCGTCCGAGTAATCCAAGAGCTTTAAATAGGATTTCAAGGTCCATTGAATCCCCTGCTACCTGACAGAGCTGAGCGCAGAACATCGCTTATCACCAACAAAAACAATATTGGCGACAAAATACAGTTTTCATCTCAAAACCTACCATCGTGCAGAACGTGACACTTGGATCCATTATATGCTGCTTTTATAATATCAATTAGTTTTTCTGGGATGCCTCTCCTCAGAAAAGCTAACCAGATATACTCCCTGTTAACGCTATCAAAGGCCTTCTCGAAGTCGATGAACAGCAGGTGTAGTGGTGATCGATATTCAACCCACTGTTCAATAATGATCCGCAGAGTGTTAATACGATCAATAAAGGAGGATCCAGAGCGGAATCCTGCTTGTTCGGCATCGAGTGTCGCCTCAAGGTGTTCTCTGATGCGTTCTGGTACAACTTTTCCTACTATTTTGGTAACGAAAATTCCTCTCTAGTTTTCGCACTTTGTAAGATCTCCTTTTTTTGGGAACTTGAAGATAATTCCCTTCTTCCACTCATGGGGGAAGCTTTTAGTGGTCCAGGCTTCTTTTAAGAGCGGATGAAGCAGTTCGCTTGATGGCGTTAGCGCTGCTTGTAAAAGCTCTGCGGTAACTTCATCAAGTTCTACCGCTTTGCTGTTTTTAAGTGCTTTAATTGCGGCCAAGTTCTTTACTGGGAGGTGGGAATTCGGGGGATTCGAGGAAAAGTGTTCTTTCCGTTTCTTCTGACTTGCTCATCCACCGAACTTATCACAGTACCGTCTACTTCTTCCACCAGGTGTTGCTTTGAGCTGTGTGTCGAACCTGTTTGCAGCATCTTCTGCTTCTGCTATTACGATACAAAATATACGCATTGGCGTTGATATAGTTACGCTTGTCGCGGCGCACACTGCGGTCATTAAGAAGCTTTCGATCTTCAAGATATTTTTTGAGCTGATAATTTAACAGCGTTTGCATGACCTTGAAAAGAAGGGACGTAAGCGCAATCGGTCGGTAATTAGAGGGTGAAGAAGATTCGCCTTCTATGGGGATAGGCTGGACAAATGCGGTTTTCCATCCGCTCGGAGCGAGACCTGAGGAGTAGGACAGATAAAAAAGCGTACGCAGTGGTTTTGCCAGCGTTTAAGAACACCGCTTCAGAACAACAGAGGGGATAACACCATCCGGACCAGCGGATGGTAAAGAAATATTACTTATTTCTTTTTCAAATTGACAAGGAGCCTTTTGACATAAAAGATTAAATGAAGTTGTGCAGACATGATCAACTGTCATTATGACAGAAGTAGACTAACTTTTTAGTGAACTTTCCATTAAAGTTGTCTTAATTAAAAGGTAGGTAATTTTTTGACAGCTTGCCAATTTGCCTTACTTTCAAGTTCTTTTTGTCGTCTGAACCTGCCCAATGTCGAATAGCTGTTAGCTTAAGATACCTTATTTTAAACAGTTTGAATTTCGAAGGTTTTAAAGAATTGTATGAAACAGATTGACAGATCAAGAGAATAAACTATAAACACAATTCACTATTCGTTCTGACCTATATGTACATAGATTATTCTTCAGAAATACATAATATCATACAAATTTTGTTTTCAGATTTCTGACAGAAAAAAGAAAGAAGTTATGTTTTTAATTTCGAAATTACGCAAATTATAGCTGATCAATTGATGGAGTTGGAATTATTGCGAAAAAATGTTGAACTCATAATTTTTTACCAAAAAAATATAAAAATGTGAATATGTGTCAGATTCTTTCAAAAAGCCACATATACCAGACATTTTTTGATAGCTTTGGATGTCTTTTTTGATAGCCCAACTGTTTTTTAACACGTAAAACATTAACAAAAAGATATCCGGGAAAAAAATATATCAGAGATTTAACGAAACCATTGCAAACGTTGAATAATGCCAAGAAAGCACGTAAGTAGCGAACTTCTTTTGAACTTTCTTGTGCTTAAAGAATTGTTGACATTTTGCCTGTTTCACGTAAATGTCACACATCAGCATTTAGGTGAAATTTAGTTTAAATTACATCGAATTTTACCAGTGTAGGGAATATGCCGTGTTATTGGATTATTATAAACTGTAAAATTATTGTTTAAAAGTTCGGAAAAGATATACATTTTGTGATGATTGTCGCTCCCATTGAAACTGTAAATTTCTTTTATATTTTACCAAATACGAAGTCTAAAGTGAACATTTTCATTTTAACTTATTTTATGAGGAAAAACAGCAAAATGCTTTATATTCATGATTAATGTCTCTCGGAGTATATTTTGTATCTGGCAACTTCACAAATGTCAAAAACAAATACATACTCCATATAAAAGGACTCCATTCCATTTCGATCTTTGGATCCAGTGCCACCATATATCTGGATCCAAATCACTATTGGGGTTCGATTGGGTTCCTAAAACTACTCTTGCATTCGTGATAAAAGTTGAATTGTAACTTGATATCACCATTTGCAAAAATTATAGCACATCCCGTTAGAAAGCTGACATTTGCGTAAACTTCACAATTTCTGACATTCTTGCATTAATAACTGTTAGAATATTTTTAAAGATTATCTTGATGTTATTTTTTACATCCTAAAAAATAATATAAAAATAAATACCATAAAACAGCAACAGTCAACACGAGAATGAAATAAAACAATTGTTGAATCCAACTATAATCCCACATCATAATGTTAAAGTTTATAGCATGTTGCTAGTGTCCAAGCGGAAACACCAGTAATAAACATTAAAAATGCATTTGCCCAACTATTAAAATTTTATAAACGAAATAAACAAAAATCATTATTTTTCTTCGTAAATAATACAAAAACAACGAAAAATTTAAATACAAAAATGAGGAAAATTTTATAGTAGGTATTTGAAATTATATATCTTAACACATTTTGTGTTTTCTTGCAAATAAACACAGAAATTTTCTTTTAAACATGCGATTTTCTGAAAATTCTGAAAATACACTCTTTTCTGATTTCCATTGCATGTTAAATTTGGATTCACTGAGCAAAAATGAGGTCACCCGCTGTGCAACTTAAAATTATAGGTAGCTAAATTATAGTAGAATTTATACATGTAGATGTCTACCTAATGTGAAAATGCAGAACGATTTGGTGCCAGTGAATAAAACTCACTACTTGCTAGCGATGATTCACTGTGTGATGATGATGATGATGGTGTGTTGTGAGAATATCCTTATTCATTGGTGCATAATGAAAACTGACGTTTATCACAAAAATTGTGGGAGGAATTTTCATATAATAATATCTATAATTCAAAGAGATTTTGAAGAAAACCGTGGCATAATAATGTCCACTATGATGAACATTTTTCTTTTGACAGCCAACAAAAAGAAAAACAAGAAATTTGCTATCAAATTGTCGTGACTCTTACTAGCTACTTTAATTTTAAAATGGTTTTGGCACAAATACTGTACAAGAATTATTGTCAAAGAAATATCTCCCTCTGGTTTTTATATCTTGGTGTATGCAATTATTATAAATGGACTAAAGTAATAAAATAACGTAAGTAAATAGATGAATAATTTACTATAAAAATGACTTATTTTATTGTCGTTCTATCTCATTCAGTGAGAGTGTTGTCTTTGTTTTTTTGTATTTGTATTTTTAATTAAAAGCTTTTACATGTTTGTGAGGTGGCAATTTTAGAGTATTTCTGTGTTAACACATTATTGTTGCATCGTGTAAACATCGATAAAATTAATTATGTATAATGTGGCAATTTTTATTGCTGTCATCAATGGAGTGATTTGTTTAGAAATTGTTTACAAGGGAAAACATTATAGGCTACTCCTGGTATTGCTTTTTCTTATTCAAATGGCTAATTATTTGTTAGGCTAATAGTTATTGGAGAAAAACTTATGAGATATGAGAATAGGATAATCAACAAGTTACGAATATTCAAATAGTATTCAATATATGTAGTCCCGATTGAAATGACAACATCAAATGAAAAAAAAAACTCATCAAAGATATCTGTCACTTATTAACAGGCTTTTAATTTGACGTTGATGAATTTGACATTTTTCTGTTCTTCTTTTTGAATTTAGAAAGAAATCGGCTGCTCCAAAAATTCACAGTTCATGTGTTTGACATCTTATAGTTGTCAATTGGTAAATTTTGACTTAAATCAATAAATATTATAAAAAGTGTGTAACTGTCAAATCTAATTAACGAAGGTTAAATTGCTTACATTTGTTTGGACGAAAATGTTTTTAGGGCAATCACGAACCACTTCTTTAAGTTCATAGTACAAAAAGTACCAAACAAATTATTGTCTGCAAAACACTCCTTAGGCAAGCTACAAGTCTATTTCGATTTGTATTTTGTATTGTAAGGAAATATGAGTGATTTCTTTTAAAATTGAAAAGGAATCTTTTTTCAGAAAGCGTTAATTGAAGTTGTGCAGAAAATAATAAAATCATAGATTAATAAAGTTCAGCTTTCAGTTGAATGAAAAAAAGATGATCATCTGTCATTTTGACATAAGTTGACTTGACTTGACTTGAGGGAAGACATCTTTGGTGGAATAATCGGGAAGAACTGCCTGCACGACAACACTTCCGACAACAGATTCAGGCTCATAGATTTTGCTGCGGGGCGAAACGTCATGGTAGCCAGTACGCGTTTTCCACACCTCAACATATACAAGGGAACTTGGACTTCTCCAGATCAATCTACCGTCAACCAGATTGACCATATCGCGATCGACGCCAGATACGCTTCTAGCATCATGGATGTCCGAACTTATCGAGGAGCTAACATCTACTCGGACCACTACCTCGTTGTAGCCAAGGTAGCACTTCGGATTTCCAGACCCAAGGCAAAAGAGGGAGGTGCTGGGAGAAGGTACAACGTCAAACGGCTACAATCGCCAGAGATCACCAAATCCTTTTCCGACCGAGTTACAACTAACCTCTCTCCAAGTTCTCTGCCGCCAACACAATGTATCGAAAACCAGTCGCAAAAGTGCCAAGATGCAATCAGAGAAGCCGTCTCTGATGTGCTGGGTTTCAAACAGCCACCAACAAGGAACCCCTGGTTAAATGAGGAATGTCAACAGGCACTCAAAGCGGCGCTGCATAAAAGGACGATAGCTGCTCGTGAGCTCTATGAGCAGAAGAGGCGAGAGGAACGCCGACTTCTCAGAAGGAAAAAGAGAGGGCATGAGAAGCGTGCGGTCGAAGATGTTGAGAGGTATAAAAGCAGGAATGACGTTCGAAAGTTTTATGAACAGGTGAAACGAAATTCACATGTACATAAACCTAGAACCGAAGGCTTCAAAGACGAAAGTGGAAACATCATAGTGGAACCGCAGTCAATGCTGAGGATATGGAAGGACCACTTCTGCAGACTGTAAACCGGCGAAGAAGAACTGAATTTCGCTGTCAGGCAGGATGGTCCATTCAATATAACCGACGAAAGCCAAAAATCCCGTCCTCCCGACTTAGACGAAGTAAAGATTGCCATATCTAAGTTGAAGTCTAATAAAGCCGGTGGAGCGGATGGCTTGAATGCCGAGCTCTTTAAAACAGCTGGAGATAAGTTGGTTAGGAGCATGTACCAACTTATCTGTAAGATATGGTCGGAAGAAAGCATGCCCGATGAATGGAACCTCAGTATTGTTTGCCCGATCCTGAAAAAAGGAGACCCTCTATACTGCACCAACTATAGAGGAATCAGTCTACTTAACATCGCCTATAAAATCTTCTCTGCCGTAATATGTGAACGTCTAAAGCCCATCGTCAACAACCTGATCGATCCTTATTAGTGTGGTTTTAGACCAGGAACATCCACGGTCAAATGTTCACATTTTGGCAGATCCTGGAAAAAACCCAAGAACACCAAATCGACACCCACCATCTTTCATCGATTTCAAGGCCGCATATGACAGCATCTACAGGGACGAGCTGTATAGAGCCATGTCTAGTTTTGGCATCCCTGCCAAACTCGTCCGTTTGTGTAGGATGACAATGGAGAATTCACGCTGCTCCATAAAGGTTGGAAACAACTTAACAGAACCTTTCGATGTCATAAAAGGTTTTAGACAAGGTGATGCGCTGTCATGTGGTTTTTTAACATCGTGCTTGAAAGAATAGTGCAAAGCTCACACGTCAACACTAGAGACACTATGTTTCAAAAGTCTATACAATTACTGGCATATGCTGATGACATTGACAGCGACGTAGACTTAGCCAGAAGGGTAAAAGTCCAACGACTAAGATGGCTGGGTCACGTAGAACGCATGGAAACCAATGCTCCGGCCCGGAAAGTCTTCCAATCCGCACCCACAGGACAGCGCAGTAGAGGAAGACCGCGGATCAGGTGGCGTGCACAAGTGGAAGGTGACCTCACCCAACTTGGAGTGCGAAACTGGAGACATTTTTCTACGGACCGAGCTAGATGGAGAAGTTTGTTGGGTGAGGCCCTAGTTCACACAGGACTGTAGCACCACCTTAAGTAAGTAAGTAAGTAGTAAGACTTGACTTGATAGTTGGGTAACTTTTTTTTGACTAACTTTCCATTAATGTTGCCTTAATTGGAAGGTCATTTTTTGACAGCTGGCCAATCAGATCCCTTATCAAGTCCCTTATATCCTCTGAACCTGCCCATTATCATTTATTGATACCACAATAAGAGAATTTCATGAGAGTTTTTCTAAAACTTACATGCATACAAGAAGATATGCACGGATACTAGGGATTTGGAGATTTCGTGGTGATTTTGGTAAAATTAATTATTTAGTTGGGGATTTTGTCTATTTGTCTTACGTCTCTGTTTGTGTTTGTGGATATTATTCCGTGGGGATTATATTTTTTGGGGATTCAATACGAAAACCTCTAAATTTGTCTAAAATTTCAAATCGAAAAAAAAACACAATTTAAATATGTCAAAAAAATGTATAAATATTGGTATTGGAGTTTTTGACAGTTTGTAAAATTAAAATGAATTGGATATTAATAACCGGTATAAATACATTTTGTGACAGCTCGTTGGAAACAAGGTCTGAGTAGTAAACATTAATGTCAATTTCTGACAGTTGTATGCTCAACGCTAAGTGTTAATGCATGAAGTTTATTTCGATGACATGAAATTGGTTGAAGTTGTTGGATCGTTTTTCAACAAATGGGTGTCATAGAGGTTTAAAATTGCAGTTTAACGTTTTATGGGTTATACCTACTTTTTTGAAAGAACAGTTTTTAAAAATTGAGAAATATGTACTATTCTTTTTGTTTTAATAAAATCTGCAGAAAAAATACAATCTTATATCAGGTTAAACGAGATGGACGAAAAAACATGTACAGGTATTAATATTCGAAAGTGACAGATGACAGACAAATGACAGAAACGAATCATTAATGCGAAAGTGTTCTGTTATTTGACTATTATCAGATCATAAATTCATAAGAAAATATAAAATAGCAATCAAACCTGGAAGTTAGCAAATGCAATTAAATAATTTTGATGATTCAAAATCTATTCTAATTCGATTTCTTTTAACTTAGCTGAAATAAAATTCTTCTTGCCTTTAAGCAAAATATAAAAACCTAATGTGTATGTTATTCAAAAGCTACATATGTATAATTTCATCACCCTTCTATATCTCAAACGATCACACAAAATATTTCCTTCAGTCTGTCTAATAAAATATTAAAAACAAAAAAATAAAATAAAAATAATTTGTCTTTTGATGATTTCATTTCACATTAAGACATCTAGCCGCCCTGTGTCCCGATCATCGTTGTTTTTTTCGACTATAGGTAAATGTATGTGTATTTGACAGTAGGACAAATAAAACAATATACATACGTAACGTATCTAACAAACAATTAAGTTTTAATACAATTTAAAATAAAATCGCTCAAAGCTACGGATGAACGATTAAAAATAATCACAACTCAGACAAAGTACTTATAATATCGTAAGTAGTATATAGAAAATAGGTATAGTTAAAAGTAGATTCCCTTTGGCATCAGTCAAAGTCTGCTGCGGTGCGGCAATTTTCTGAACTTTCCGCCAAGTCTCATCTTAAAATGTTATCGCTATGCCAAGTAGCAGAAGGCATACATATACATATAGGTACTAGGTATTCAAAGACAATGGCTTTCACTTTCCATCTGCATTGCATGAGCTGTCCGTCTAATGCAGCACTTAAGGCCAAGGCAGCATTTTCATTTTCATTTTTTTTTGGTGTGTAATGCACATCAACTCTATTACGGCAACGAACGAACGGTTGACAGCAATGGCGGCATGCAGAGCAATTTAAATCGAATTGTATAAAGCAGCGTTGTTATATATAAACACACAAAAAAAGGTAGATGAAAGAAAATGTCATCTACTAACGTCAATTAGTTGTCATTTTGTTCTTTTTCTTGGAAGGTTAATTCAAACCTGCAATTTGATTTGCCAGGTTTGTCTGAGCTTTGCAAAAAACCAATTAAGATTTCCAGTATTATTTTCTATAGCAAAATTGTCTGCCTGTCAACTTTATACAGGCTAAAACATTTGATGCCATTAAAAAAAATATTTCCCGTTACCATCTTATGTAACTTTGATTGGTTTGTCTAACCTTCTATCACTCTTGCATCATTTTGAATCCTTTATTCAAAAATGCAACTTACTTTCGATTCATTCGGATGTACGCTTTTTTTTAGTGATCTCTCAGACAAAATGTTGCTCGTCCTGTCATTTGACTAGATACTTGGATGAGAGCAAATTGACAGCCTAGAAAATTCTTCACCATCGTTTTGGCCTAAAGGAATAATAGTTCATGAATTTATGAATAAGTCGAACAACCCTTTTCGTCAGTATCGGACAACGCTAAACCACCGTCAAAGCAGCTTAAAGAGATATTAATCTACTAACGAAACGTAAATGGACTCCGGACAAAGACCAACATTGTTTACAAAACCATTAAGAATCTTCCTCACGATGTCATAATATTGACGGAAACATGGCTCAACAACTCTATCTCGGACTCGGAGCTTTTTGACTCCTCTTATCAAGTCTTTCGACGTGATCGTCATAACTGAGACGATTCAAACGTTGTTGGTGGCGGAATTCTTGTCGCTATCAACAATACTCTCACTAATACCCTGATTGACGACTTTCGATCAACAGACATCGAAATGCTATGCTTAAAAATTAAAATGGCATAATGACATTTATTTATTGTATCAGCATATATACTCGCACCTACAAGATCCAAGAACGAGGTTTATGAAAAACTAAACAACTGTATAGAAAGTATTTATATCCTTTTGGAGCCTGAAGACGAAATACTAGTTGTTGGTGATTTTAATTTACCCAATCTCAATTGGATTCAAATTGTCGACGATAACTTCTACGTTCCAATAAACACGTTTTCTTTAAACGAGTTTTTATTAACAGATGGTATGTCTACATGTGGCTTTAGTCAACTAAACGGTTTGAAGAACCGTTTTGGAAAAACACTCGATCTGGTATTTTTCTCCGAAACAATATGCTCTGGAGCAGCTGTGATTTCTTCTGCTATCAAAATTGAGGACGAAGATCTCCTTCATCCTGCATTAGACATAGCATTTAATTTGAACATGGCTTCACCTCATAGGCTATCTAATAACAACCAACTAGAATTCAACTTTAGTAGGTGTAATTTTAAAAAACCTTTTTAACTTATTATGAACGATCAATTGGGATCACTTATTTTGTAACTAAGCTTGGATAAAGTACAATCAAACAAGAACTGATGATGATTATAGGACGTTCATTATAATAAAACAACTTTTCACTGACTATTTTAACATTCTAAAACTTAAATCTAATCCTGATAGTTTTTTGAAATTCGTTAATTCGTTAACATCAACTAGTAATGAGCCGAGAATAATTGCGAACATGTTTGCAAACTACTTAAAAGATGCTTTTGTAGATTGGAATACTATTAGTTTTTCTAACACATCTACCACTGTTATAAATTTTCCCCAATTAAATTCTATCAATTTCGTTATTAGTGAAGATACTATCCTACAACTTGACGAATGTTTTAGTCCTGGCCCAGACGGTGCGTGTACCATCATCCATTTTAAAGAAATGTGCTGCGTATTTAGCACACCCGTTATGTGTTCTTTTCAACACGTCCTTAAGTAACAGCGAGTCCTTTTATCTGGAAGAGCTCCTTCATAATACCAGCACACAAAAAAAGTTTTTAACGACTATTTCATAAACTGGATCTGTTCGAGTTCATTTTTGTAAATTCTGATGTCCCCCAGGGTAGCCACCTTGGTCCTTTTCTATTTGTTTTATTTATAAATGAGTTGGTTTTGATCATACAAAATTCGCAATAATAATTGCCATATTTTTTTTTATAATAAGCGCACACTCAAAGGGATATATTACCCTTATTATGCAGACACAGTGTGAGCACTAGAAAAGGGAGAGAGGGTTTGAAAGGAGATGACGGTGCACATTGGTTTTGAATTCCTGAATATTGCAATAGCTGGGAAAGACAGAGTGTGGCAATGCATTCCACATTCGCATAGTACTGCTAAATAACGAATCTCCGTACTTAACAGTACGACCGAAGTTGGGCTCGAGGGTATATCGATGAGCATTCCTAGAAGCGAGTATTACGGTTGAACTGTTTAAGGGAAGGAATGCACCTGGCTATTTCTCTAGAGCATAAACCATTAAAATAACGGTAAAAGAGGGTGAGACAAGAAACATTTCGACGATGTTAATGATCTTATGATGGTAATATCACCAATCAATACAAATGCTCTACGTTCAATACCATCCAAGAGGCTTAAATAGGTTGCAGGAGCACCAGCCCAGAGATGGGAGTTATGCTCAAGCTTGGACGTATGTAAGTCATGTAGATAACAGTCAGATCAGAAGGGGTGAAATATTTCTTGCATCGCCTAAGGAAACCCAAACACCTTGCGGCATTTTTGGTGACATCGCGTATGTGATCATTCCACAAGAGGTGGTTGGTGACACACATACCGAGAATATCGAGGTGTTCGGTCTTATTGATGCAAGTGTCATCCATGGATAATGACAATGGGGTATATCTCGCTTTAACGATACAAGACAGCATTGGGTTTTCGAAGCATTAAATTCCACGCTGTTTTTTAATCTCCATTGAACTATGCTGTTTAGGTCGGAATTGAATGAGCTTATCATATTTTGTCGTTGCAGTTCCACATCCGAAGAAGAGGGGTGTGAATCTGAAAACGAATATGAAGAGCTGAGAGTACTATCGTCAGCGAAACAATGTATTGGATTAGATGTTACAGACAGGAGATCATTAATAAAAATGAGAAAGAGCGTTGGAGATAAAACAGAGCCCTGCGGCACACCAGCATTTATTTTGTAGTTTTCAGACTTGAATCCCTCCAATACAACTTGTATTGAACGATTTGAAAGGTAATTACTAATCCAATGAAGGATTGATTCATGAAAACCGAAAGCACGCATTTTCGATAAGAAAGCCTGATGCCAAACCCTATCAAATGCTTTTGAAATATCTAGTGCAATAATCTTCCTTCTCCAAAACTATGTAAAGATTTGTTCCACTGTTCGGTGAGATGAACCATGAGATCACCAGTGGACCTATTGCTACGAAAGCCATACTGTCGGTCATTAAGAAGCTTCCGTTCTTCAATATATTTCTTGAGCTGATAATTAATCAGGGTTTACATGACCTTGGAAAGAAGGGACGTAAGTGCAATCGGTCGGTAATTAGACCGTGAGGAATATTCACCTTTTTGGGAATAGGCTGGACAAATGCGGTTTTCCATCCGCTCGGAACCTGAGGAGTGGAACAGATGAAAAAGCTTACGCAGTGCTTTGGCCAGCGTTGAAGAACACCTCTTCAAAACAATAGCCGGGATACCATCCGGACCAGTAGAGGTATGTATGTTAAGATCTTTTAGGACTCTCGCTACAGTTCGAGTGCGAAAAAAGATTTGCCCCATAGAATCATTGACTCGATCAAGTACAGGCGGAGTCATAACACTCACTGGCAGCGTTGAATTGGCGGCGAACTGCCTTGCAAAGAGATTTGCTTTCTCTAAAGAGTGACAAATGTAAAACCATGAGTTTTACACGCAAAAAAGTTCCAATCGTTTTTAGATACATGTTTGATTCTTGTCCTTTAAGTAGAGTATATGTATTTTCTGTCTTAGGTGTTGTCTTAGATCCTAAACTAACATTCAATGAACATATTAACTTCATAGTTAAAAAAACAAATAGAGATCTGGGTTATATTAAGAGATTTGGCTGTGATTTCCGTGATCCTTATGTTTTAAAATTACTTTTTGTTTCATTTGTGAGACTAGAGCCCACAAGACTCGAAGCCATTCAGAAAAGATCTTTGCGTTTTTGTCTACGATCCCTTCCGTGGCTTCATGATATTCAAACATTACCGCCTTATTCACAGAGACTTTCTCTCATAAATCTTCCTTCTTTGATAAATCAAAGGAAGTACTTGCAGTTTTGTTTTATTGTTGGAAAAATAAACGGACAAATTTCATCACCACCAGTTCTTGGTAGTTTAAACTTTACTTTTAGCCGTTCAAGTATAAGACTCCAGAAACCATTGAATACTAATTTTAGCAGATCAAACTATGGTGTACATAGCCCCTTAAATCAATAAATTGAAATCTATAATAAATTTTACTCTTGTATTAATTCTCCTTATGATAATATAAAAAGTATAAATTGCAAATTAAAATTTTTCAACAGTCTAGTTTAAGTTTTTAGATTTTAAGTATATATTAAGAATTGTTATCGTTAGTATTTAACGAATTATAAGTAAATTTCAGTATTCGTCCAACAAATTGAATATAACAACACTGAGTTTCTGACGGATACGTCAAATGCACGCTGCACTATGTCCGTCTATAATAAAAGTGACCAAACAAGAAACACAGGAAAAGATATGTGTAACCAAAACCGGGACGTTGCTACATTCTGCTCATGATGATGATTTTCCGATCTTATATTTTCCTTATATCAGCACTCGTTCAAGTCAAGTATGCAAGCATAGCCTACACTAGCTTAACGCAATTCCATATATTAATTTCGTTATTTTGTTGGGCGTTGCGTCGCGTTTGCCGTGCGCAATTGCGGTGAGTTGTGAATAGATAGATAGGTATATGTACTATAAGATAATGCTCAAAATGCGCTTTCAATTCAATTTAAAAATAGACCTTTCTCCCGCGCATCACACAAAGATTTAGCTTCATGTAGTTTAAGATTTCAATGCTACACTTATATGGAGGGGGGAGAGAGAGTGCCTTTGATTATTTTCGTTTTATTTTTGCAGCAGAAAGAGCGTTTTTGTAGGATTTATAGCATCCGCATCTATGTACAATTATTTTTCTTGACAGAATCTTTTATTCGAAAAAATAACAAAATTTACTAGAGCACATGAGTTTAGTATATTTTTGAAAACAAATACCCCACCCACTAGAGGTTTCGAAAAGTGATGCTAGAAAGAACAATGCATAATGAAGTGCGTACGATATTAAATGCTTGATTTTAAGATATTTTGCCAAGTTTTCTTTTTATTTTTAAACTTTTTTTTCGAATTGTATGCTGTCATACAGTGGTCTTACTTTCGAAATATAAAAAAGGAGAAGTTTTTTAGAAATTAAAAGTTTTTCAGTTAAAATTTTGATAGGTTTTGATAATAAAGATTGAAATGTATTCCAAAATTTATAATTCGAACTTACCTTCTTTTTGTCTCTCATAGAACCTTTGCCTCTGACCATAATTTTACAACCAGTCTCTTGTTCTAATTGTTTAGCTGTCATACCGCGGGGACCCAAGATTCTTCCAACAAAGTTGAACTGAAAACCATAAGAAAAAATAATAATTATTTTATTTTTAATTTTATGTACACATTTTTCAACAATACAATTATTTTATAAATTGTGCATAAATGAAAACATGTGAAAAAAAAACATGTTCATAATTTAAGATAATTAATTGATCAAGCACACAAACAGTCCTAAATGTCAAAATGTTACTTTCAACTGGTTGAAATGTATTCTGCTCTGAGTAACTTGACTCTGTTGTCTTACAAACTTCTTTAATACAAAAATTCCCTTCGTTTCAGTTTGTGCACATTGGTAAATTCATTTGTCCATTTTCTAACTTCCAAACGTCAGAATTGACATCTATTACTTCGATGGTACCGGTGTGTTTGATTTAGTTTAAGTATTGGTTTTGAAGTTTCAACCATTTTAGAGTTTCAATTTATGTTTGACAGTAGCTTGTGTACAAACATCTTTACGTATAAAACACTGCTCATTTTATGTTACTTTTTGACAAACGTCAACAGCAACAATTCTTTTAGAAAATTGAACCTCAAGTTAACAATTTTTTCCCTCAATAAAAGCTTAAGGTAATTTTCATGATCACTGAACCATAATTCCTTGTATTTTTTCCTCCCCCATCTACTGATCATAAATATCGTTCACTGATTATTCCAGATCAATCACCGGTGATCTTGAATGGAAAACATTTCAAAACATAAAACACACAACACAAATGCAATGCTTATAAACTTATTGGTAGATATACAGCAAAACAACACCCACATCAATATTTATAAATAAGAAAAATCAGTCATTTCGGATTGTGATTGAGATTCGAATGATTTGTATAACCGACAAAAATAAGATATAATAATAATTTCATGTGACAGTTCGTGCAATTTTTTGCTATAAAAAGAACCGATCAAAAAGTAGATTCATGATGTATTTTAAATTTATTGATTTCAACTCATTCGATTGAATTGATCGTTGCAGAAAAATACAACATTTTTGTCCAAAAAAATGTTTATATTTCAAAGTGAGTGAAAAGTAGATTATAATGACGGAAGCCTTTCATTCTCTTTTACTGGAATGAGTGAGTTTGAAAATGAAAATAAATGCATCATGCTTCAGTTGATGCTATAATGGATTGTTGTAAGGGGGCTATAAAAATATGCATTTACACATGTGAAGGTTTTTTTTTGCTCGTTTTATAATAATCAAAATGAAAGAAGAACATTACGTAAGTAGCAAATTGAGAATAGAAGGAAAAGAGGCCATGAATATAATAGAACAAAGAAAAGTTCAGGCGATTATTTAAGTTTAAGGTGCGTCTACACCTAATTTTAACAAAACTAACTACTTCTTAAAAAAAGTTGCGTGAAGAATTAACATAGCTTTTATAGTTTCAATCAAGATTTGAAATAATTAAAATAACATCCTACGTCCTCTGAACTCTAAGAGTCTCTGATTGGATAGTTGTCACAATCCAATGACGTTTCAGCTAAGTGTTTTTGCTATGTGTATATTCTCATCTGCAACCCTTTATTTATCTTCGTCACATGAAATCAAGTTATTTTTTTCTTATTTGTCAAAAAGATTTTGAGAATTGTATTTTCAGATATTGTTGCCGAACGCACCCATTGAATAAGAAGAACGCAAAAAACATTTGCTTCAACTTCAATTTCTTATAAATCGAGTTGAAATTACTCTATTTTTATGCGCACGCTTTGAAAAGGAGTAGGGGTAGAAATGGCTATCTCAACGCAACCTAGCCTGAGATCCAATTAGCGCTGTAGTGCGCCGTTTTGATACCAAAAACTCGTTTGACCTGTGATAGAAAGGGAAAGAATTATAGAGAAGCTTCATAGCGATTATGTTAGAGCCATTTTGTGCATTGAGAAAAAAGATTGGGTCTCTAATAGCTCATAAAGTTCGTGAAGGAATGCTTTTCAAAAGTATTTCATTCTAGTGTTTCTAAAGCAGGACATTTGCAGAGGAAATGGATTATCGTTTCACTTTCTCTTTGGTCACTACAACTACGGCAAAAGGTGTTGTAAGAGATACCCAACTTCTCTGCATGAACTCCTATAGGCCAATGTCCGGTACAAACCGCAATAATCCTGCCTATGTCTTGCCTTGGCCTGCAATATCTTCCTAGATATAATGCAGTTGGGTAAATTGCTCCACCTTCGGTTTGATTCAGTTTGGTAGATAGAAAAGATTTTACACTTCATAGCACCAAGAGTAATGTTAACCATTTCCGCAAGTGAGCTATGAAGGGCCGATCCTTGCCTGGCTAGCTCGTCAGCCCGTTCATTTCCCACGATACCATTTAGGTTTTGGCTTGGGCTTTGTTTAAGTATCTTACATGCCTCCCTTATAGCCAGAAGTTCAGCCTGAAAAACGCTAGCAAAGTCAGGAAGCCTTAAGGATTTAGCTTCATTTAGGGACTCAGTAAAGATCCCAGAACCAACTCGCACTCCATCTTTAAGCCGTCAGTACAGATGGTTGTGTCGAAACCTATCGACACGATGTCATCCTCCCAATCTTCTCTGGATGGGAAATTAACCTTCAAACCCTTACTTAGGCTCAAAGTAGGAGTGCAGTAGTCAGTGTCTACCGAGATAAAATCTGAGGGAATCAATTTCGTTGTGTTGCTGTGACCATAAGGTTTTGACAACCAGCTATTTGATTCCTTCAGCCTAATAGCGCTGCAGGAAACTATGTATTTAATAAAAAGGTCGATTGGTAGAAGATCCAAAATAAAGTTTAAGGCGTCCGTTGGGCAAGTACGCATGGCCCCTGTGGTGCCCACGCAAGCTGTTTGCTGGACCTTCTTTAGCTTACCAATATTATAGGCTTTGCTAAGAGCAGGCCACCACACAATCGAACCATATGTTAAGATAGGGCGTACTACGGCTGTGTACGTCCATAAAATCATCTTCGACTGAAGTCCCCACTTTTTGCCGAAAGTTTTGCTGCAGGCTTAGAAGGCAACACAGGCCTTCTTAACCCGTACTTCAATATTTAGTTTCCAGTTCAGTTTAGGGTCGAGTATAACTCCCAAATATTTTGCACTGGAAGACAATGATAGGATTTTACCGTTGAGTCGAGGTAGCGTGAAGGGCGGTACTTCAGTTTTGGTGGTAAAGAGCAACAGTTTAGTTTTACTTTATTCAACTCCTACTCCAGAACTCGTGGCCCAGCTGCTAACTTTCTTCAAAGCTGACTCCGTGATTTCACTAATCACAGAGGTGACCTTTCCTGACACCAATAGCACCAAATCATCCGCGTAGGCTATCGCCTTCACTCCACATTTCTCTAATTTAACGATAATTGTATCAATGACCAGAAGCCATAGAAGAAGCGGAAGGACACCACCCTGGGGTGTTCCCCTACTCACGTGTTTTGTTGCGATTGTATTGCCTAGAGTGACTCGAATCTTCCTATAAATGAGAATGGAAATAATCCATTCTCGAATGAATTCTTCTACATCGAACTTAACGAGCGATTCTTCTATGATTTTGGTAAGCACGTTGTTAAAAGCACCTTCTATGTCTAGGAAGGTGGGAAGAGTAAATTCTTTATAATGGATTGTTTGTTCTATAGTACGCACTACCTCATTGAGGGCAGTATCCTTAGATTTTCCCTTAAGATAAGCATGCTGAGAGCTTTCGAGAGGTAGTCCAACTAGGACTTCTCTAATATGGTAATCAAGAATGCGCTCCAAGGTTTTAAGCGCAAAAGATGTTATGCTTATTGGTCTGAAATCCTTCGCGGATTCGTGACCTCGCCTACCAACTTTCGGGATAAAAACTACTTTGACCTGTTGCCACGTCATGGGAAATATTTGAGAAGGAGGCATCCTTTAAAAATTTGTTGCAGCCATGGAAGGAAAGCCATATTAAGCAACATAATAGTAAAATTATACTGCTCTTGAATTTAAGAAGCTCAAGAGATTCAACCACAAAGTGACAGTTGATCACATAACGTATTGACATTTGACTTGAAAGAACACTGGAAATAAAACTCAGCGGTGAATTTTTGACAGTCGAAGTAAATGGGACCCTTTTCACAACCAATGTTTGTGTTTGAGTGCTATGATATTACGTGAGTCAGGGAGAAAGCTTTAAAAGCAATTTTAAAGATGGTAGCCACAATCTTTTAAAAATAATTTCCCCTTTTTTATAACTAATCAAAAATACAAAAAAAAAAACTCTTTTGGCTACCGTACAAGAAACCCAAAATTCAAAATTTGCCAAAGCGAAAAAAATTGATTTATGGAAAAAGTTTAGCTTGTATTTTTTTTTGATAACTAAAAAAAGCCGCCTCTTAAATGATACGTAATAGGTTA
Source organism: Eupeodes corollae (assembly GCF_945859685.1). Classification (NCBI taxonomy): domain Eukaryota; kingdom Metazoa; phylum Arthropoda; class Insecta; order Diptera; family Syrphidae; genus Eupeodes; species Eupeodes corollae. Next base: position 51,935,032 of record NC_079147.1, read on the forward strand.
ATTGGGTCTTCGAAACGAACGACAGCCAACCGTCCAACAAATCGAAAATTATACATAATATCTTATCTTTCATTTTGATCATTAATCAAATTTTACTCATTTGCCAAATTAACTTAATTTTGCTCGCCCCGCAAATTATATCAAAGAGAATCACCTACGCATAAGTTCGCATCAGCGCGTGCCACCTCTGGAAGCTCTGTGTTCCTTTTTTTAATTTTTCTTTATTTTTTCGTGTTGTTTTTATATTTTGTTGTTTAGTAATTACAATAAACGATCTGACATAAGTTGAGTTAACATTAATTTAACTCGTTTAAGACTTTAAATAAAACAATGCCATCTTTACGTCGTTAGGTCGCATCTTTGTCGCATCGCATCGCGTCGCGTCGGTCATCGTCTTGACTAAACAAAAGTTTATATTGTGTAAATTTGTCTTGTCTACTTGCATGAACGCTTGAATAAAGATCACAAATGAAACTTTCAGTCAACCGAATAATAGGCAATTAAGGCTTTTGTTTAAATAATAAAATAAAAACAATAAACTTTAAAAAACATCTTAGCTTAATGAAACATAATCGCATTTAAAATAACTATTTTTAGTGTGCGGTATAAAGTGGATATATCTGTTTCTGAACGAATTTTTAAAATTGCATTGCACACCTTTAATTAATTTTATTTATAATTTGCTAAAGACAAGACATTGGTTTTGTGGAAAAACTTCAGATGGCTGTCAACTTTGACTTTTAAGACGTCAAGAAGAATGTATAAAACGCGATCTGTTAAGCATCTTGCACATGAGCTACGAACTGCGAGCATTGGATGTTCACATATTTTGACTTTTCTTTCACATGGGCTTTATTTCTATTCGCAGACAACGAATTGAATTACCTTTTTCTCCATCTTTTTCTCAACCATGATCTTTTACACAAAAACATAACAAGAGTGTGATCATTTTGAGGTTATGTTGAGCGCGAACAATTTATTCGTTGCGCATCTGTCAAAAACATCTGTTAAGTTGATCTTATGTCATTTAACCAAGTTATTTTATTCTAAAAGGAGAGGAAAGTTTAATACAAAATTTGTTTCAATCCTGATTGGATTATATCTTTTAGTAAATCCACACTTTGTAACAATAAATATTATGTTTTTAAATGAACGAATATACTACCTGTCAGTCTTCTTTATTTTTATGTCATTACACAATGGCACGTGTTTGAATAAAGGTATCTAATGCGGGGTGTAATATGAGTTAGATGTGGTTAACAGTCTAGAACTTAAAGGTGTACCTTCATCTTTATGAATAGATACATTATGTGTGACAAACCATATCTAATACAAAAATGTGTGCACATTTATCGAGAACTCAGGTAGGTAATAAGAAACGTCAAATTACACCTCTATTCATAAACTTATAAACCAGATGGTGTTTATCTGTTATAAGCTCAGCTTAAGCTTTCCCTTCAGAACAGAAGCCTTAACTCAAAATATGTACATTAATTTATCAAACTAACAAATTCTCTGAAAGTTAATTAACCAATTGCTATATATCTCTGGTATCTGGTGGTTTGCCAGTGGTAGCGTAGGTAAATTGTATGGCAATATGGCGAGACAAAACTTTAAAAAGATTGAATGTCATTTGTGACAGGAAGAGGTGTGGAGAAAAACAATCATTTTGCTGATTGTGTCAGAGTAGCAGCAAAGATAAATATATATATTGTTGGTTATTTTGTATTGACCATTATTTTCTTCGAATTTAAATGCAAGCCGGGAAGTCGATTTGTGCCAAGAAATTACCTCTGGCTTTTGTTATTTATATAGTTTTTTGTTTTCATTCTTTTTTTTATTCATAGAAGCTTTTGGAAATATATAACAATATCCAAATTCATTAGAGGGCTAGAGCAATTTGCTTTGAATGAATCATGAAGAAATTTAACGGTCTGTTCTATTTTATATCTTTTATTTTCGTGTACTTAACTAAAAAAGGCAAAACAAAATTGAGAAGAAATCATTTCTGACAGTAGTTTTGTTTGTGTGTTTCTTTTATTAATAATTTTGTTCATTGAACTTCATTGAGAGTTGACCTAAATTATCTGACGTCTTTGATTGTTATACAAAAAGAAAATGGCGCCAACAACTGCCAAAAACCTAAACTATTCCGTGTTTAATATTTCTCAATATCTATCTCAAAAACAAATATTGACACGTGTAAATCAAAATTAGATTGTTTATTTTTCCTGTCACTTTGGCAGTTTATGATTTAACACTACTTTTCCACCAAAAATCTTGAGCTTCTTAAAAGTTATTTCAGAACAAGAACTTGATTTTGTACTCTAGACGTTGTTGAGCGCCTTTCGAACAAACTTAAAAGTTTGTAAATTGTTAACTTTTAACTGCCATTTTGTTATTTGGGCAGTAATGTTAAGGGAAAGTTGAAATGATTGTTGGTTGGTGGCAATTCTTTTCTTATGATGAGAAATGCTTGCATAGTTCGAAAATCTAAACCAAATTTCATTTCCCATCAAACAAAAATAAAATGGAGGCCCTAATGTCAACAGGAATTTATCTCGCTTGTCAAATGATATCCAATCTGTGTTATGCTTCCAAATTCAGAAGCAACTTGAATTTTTGTTGACATTAAATAACAATAATCGATAGGAAGTTAAGAGCCATAATAAAATGACAATTATGGTTACTCCTACTTACCTACTGTTATAGGAACCTATATTTACATTCACTTCAGATTTATATAAAAAAAAGCAAACTCAATTGTTATCAAAAATCAAATATAAACATTTTTAACATATTTTCTTCTTATCGAACAAACAGAAAACACATTTAAAATGAAAAAAAAGCAATGTGTCGTGTAGGGGTACCTGTACCTAACTAATTTATCTATATTTGAAGTAGATGACAAACAAGTAATTGCCTGACGTGAAGGATTATGTCAAAGTAAACATCATGAATAAGGTACTTGAAATATTGAAACTACAAGTGAAATTGTCTTCTTTTGACATTTAAAAATAAACAGCTAAGTTTTATTATTTGCGATGCAGGTATTTGGTAAGCTTTGAAAATCGTGGTTTATATTGGATATCCATAGAACTTTGTTGTGTAAATTTAACTTAACCTTGTCCCAAAACAAATAAGTCTTCCTTTTTCGAAGAATGAGCATATTTTGTGTGACTTTTTTGTATTCAACTCATGAAGGTTCGTGTGAACAGTATTATTTGTACGCTTATTTCAGGTTCGCGCAACAATTTTTACTTGTCAAAAATGGGAACGAAATTGACGTTGACCTAGAAAAAGACAGGCCTGGAACATAGATTTCGTGCAACTTGTCTTCATTTAAAGCAAACAAATTTTCATAACTTCTTAAGTTCCGATAAGTTAGAATCTACAGAAACCTTTTGAATCAATGACAAATAAGATTTACATTTTTTTTCAGCACCACACAAGTATCGTGTGTGTCGGATATGATCAAAGTCGTTATTTCAACCATAATAACTCGTTGATCAATATTAACGAGCATCCCGCATTTGCCATATTATGCTAATAAAACCTTACACACAATAAATGCATTTAAATTGCGCTACGTGCAGTTATTTGCTTGTTTTATAGCTTGCTTGGTAGCTTCCAGTGTAAATTGCCACAAAAATATTTAGTTACATCGGTAAATTGATTGTGCTACTAAATGACAAACGGCGAGACGCAACGACGAGGGAGACGACGACGGACGATGCGACGACGTGAAGGAGTGACGGTGTGAAAGTGATGCATTTTCATGACGTTTTAATTGACGATATTTTTGTTGGTTTTTAAATTGCTTTTGTGGTTTTGTCCCGAAATAAACCAAATCTACAGCCACTAAAAAACACACCTGACTGCAATATAAATTACTCAAACTGTGAATTTATTATTGTAACGGCTGGAATTTGAGATTTTACCGTACTTTATACCTTAGTCTTATATATCCTCTATTATTGTAGGCATTTTTCTTTATTTTGCTCTAAGGATCTGATTAATCGGATATAATTATTAAACACACCTAAATGCCGAACTGTCATTTTCGTTCAAATCACCAAATAAATAAGTGAAGTTGGCTTCGCTTAGCAATTCATGCGATTTGCTCTGTCAAATAGATCAACCATTCAGCTAACTCGGATGTTAATTATTGTGCTATGATATATCTGAGCTCACAAAAAAAAACAGATTTTTTGACAGTTGCGTCATCTGCTCATAGCCTAAAAAGAAGAACGCCATATATTACAAACACTGGCATAGTAAAAGGTGAATAAGAAACTAAGGTTAGTAACATTTTACATAATCTACTCTTAAAGTAACTTAATTATCAAAAAACAAATATAAATCTCTTAGATAAAAAAGATATTTCTGCTATTATTAGAATTCTTATCTCAATGCATATAGCATATGCGTGATGTCACTTAAATAATAAAATATATCTATTATACATGCGATGATATCAGACACATAATTTTGATTAACAACTTTTTTTATTGCGAGAATTATATGATTATTTCCTATTAATTAATAATAATTCTAATATGCTTTATGCCAATGGCTTTGTTTGAATACAAATTATAGATACATAGGTATAGATTAAGAAAAAATGCAATTTTTAATGCGTGTATTAAAAAGTCTGGAGGTCAATATTAGCCTAAGGGATTTCCTATTTTTTGTTATTAAATTGGATCTATAAAATATTTGTCTATAAAGAAAATCATCAGAAAAACGCAATTAATTTAGTTTTAAAATAGCAATGAAAAATATATGAATTAATAACAAATTAAACTTAAATTAAAACATTGTTGTTTATCGAAATTTGTATGTTCTTTTTTCTTTGTTTTCTGCATAAACAAGTTTTGTTTTTGTTTTATTCATACAAAAATGAAAATAAATTTCTGTCATCTTGAAGTTTGAGATTCTTTTGAAGGTCAGTTGAATATAAGTATTTGCCTATATTCACAATTTTCTTCTTCGAGTTTCTGTCAAGTTTGTGATCTATGGCCGTTATGTTTGTTATGATTTATTTGAAACCTTTTGAATCGAATACATTTGTTTTTACTCGCTACATTTGACGTAACACGAGCGAGCAATCAACAACGCATCAGAAGTATTTCTAAATTTTTTATACGACTCCTTAAGGCTCTTGCACATGGGAGCGAACAACGAATGAACGAATGGACGAACAAACGTGATTTTTCACATTTCAAAAAGTCAATTTTCAAAAAAACACATCTAAATTATAAGAAACCAATTAGCACTAATGTCAGGATAATAAAATTTGTATTTTGTTACCTTAAATAAGAAAATTTTGTAAAAAGAATTTGGTAGTAACGAATTGCCGTGTGGTTGCTACTAACTGTCAAACTCTATTCGCGTTCCACATACCATCCATACTGCAACGAATAAATACTGCAACGAATAAACGCACTCAACTTAACCTCAAAATTATACCACTCTTGTTTTGTTCGTTGAAAAGGGTAATTATAAATTGACAATTCGTCGCTGTCTGCGAATAGAAATAAAGCACATGTGAAAGAAAAGTCAAAATATGCGCAGTTCCTAGCTCATGCGCAAGACGCTTTATTGTTTTTTGAGATCAGTTCACAGTAGCTAAGTAAGGCTTCAGGAGTAAAGGGCCTTGCACATGGGAGCAAACAACGAATGAACGAGTGAACGAACAAACGTGATTTTACACTTTTCAAAAAGTCAATTTCAAACAAAAACACATTTAAATTATAAGAAACCAATTGACCCTTACGTTAGGATAATAAAATTTGCATTTTGTTCTCTAAAACAAGCCAATTCTGTAAAAACAATTTGTTAGCAACGACTTGCAATGTGGTTGCTACGAACTGTCAAACTCTATTCGCGTTCCACATACAATCCACACTGCAACGAATAAATTGTACACGCTCAAATTAACCTCAAAATTATACCACTCTTGTTTTGTTCTTTGAAAATGGAAATTATAAATTGACAATTCGTCGCTGTCCTCGAATAGAAATAAGGCTCATTTGAAAGAAAAGTCAAAATATGCGAACATCCACACTCCACAGTTCGCAGTTTGTAGCTCATGTGCAAGATGCTTTATTGTTTTTTGAAATCAGTTCACAGTAGCTAAGTAAGGCTTACCTTACATTTTCCTTCATGTAGATAATTGGGTAAATGTCAAAATCATTGAATCCGAAGAAAGTAAGTACATAGGGGAAGTAATTACAAACGGAATGAGTAAGAACTTTGGAGTGTTGATTCAGCTGTCAAAACATATAATGTTTAAAATCTATTGCGAACTTATAAACCATTTTGTGGGTCACAGTTACAGTCGAAATCCTTATGGTTTTGAGGTAGTAATTACAAACAAAATGGGTAAGAAGTTTGGAGTGTTGATTCAGCTGTCGAATTTTCGACTAGACTTTATAAGATGTTAAACATTGTTTTAAAATTGTGATTAAATTTTTAAAGACTCCGCCTATATATTTTAATATGAACAGATTTGAATTCATGTTGAATTAATTGATAAAACAAATTACCCCAGGTGTTGACAATTACAACCGATTCTTAAAAATTTCAAAAATAGTGAACAAATCCTGCTAATACATTTTACAAAAACTAAAACATAAAACATAAAAAAAACGTATAAATTCGAACATAAATAATTTTTATAATGCACTGACTGCATCACTTCGAAGATAGATTTTAATTTAACCACATTAAGAAAATGTCAAACACAAAAGTCAAAAATTATATTAAAATTTTGTGTCGTTTATTCTCAAAAACACATAAAAACACTAAATGTTTTGAAAACAGTCTATCTTTTACCATAATTAAATTTTCTTTTAAAAATATTTAAAATAGAAAAATATACATTAAAATAAAGTCAGAACAGATCTCAAAAACAGCTAATAAGCTTGATGACTGTTCCAAAATACATTAATGATTAATGTTTTTTTTCTTTTCTTCTCAAAGAAATTTAATTTATTTTTAAAACCAATTCTTAACCTATGTATGTATTTTATTTTTGAAACAAAAACTTCTTCTAAAATTTTAAGTTAAAATGGCTGACTTATGTGGGGATCTTAATAAATTAGCTGTGACATTTTTTGGTTTATGAAGATGTTCCTTTTAGAAAATCGAAAAAAAAATAATTATACAAAACACCTTTGAAGAGGAGTGCTCGACGTCGACTTTTCTTCGATTTAACGATCTATGTTTCTGTTCTTCATGTAGGAGTTTATTTAGATCTCAGGTCCAGGGGCGAATACTTTTCAAGAGAATCTGTCACTCATCTCAATTTTTCCATTTTAATTTTATTTGAATATAAAGTTTTTTTTTGTTGATGAAAACGAAGGGAATTTAAAACAAAATATTTTATTTTTGTATTTTCTTTTTTAAATTGAATCAAAAAAAAAACATAGAATGGTTGCCCTGTCTCAGATTATTATAATTTTAATCCATGCCATTCACAATAATGAATAATTGAATGAAAATATTTATTTACGTTTGTTATCTTTTAATTATAAACCAAACATAAATGTTTAAAGTTTTATGCTAATGAAATGAGAAATCGATGACATATTGAAAGAGGAGCTTGTTTGTGTGTCAAGATAAATTTTAGTTTCAATTTTTTAAACAAAATTATTCATTATTTGAAGACAATTTTGAAACAAATAGGTCACAATAGTAATTGATTTCCTGGTATGGATTATCTGTCATAACTATTTTAAACTTTTTGTGTTGCTTGTAGTTGAGTATTTTCAATTATTGTAACGTCACTTATTTAGTCCACACTTTTCAAACTTTCTTGAAAACAGAATGAGAACTTATTTTTTAGTAGAATTAATTTGTGTGGGGATTTTTAAAAGTTAGCCTTAACTTATAACTTATTACTATAATTTGAATGCAGTTTTGATTACATAGCTATTGTGATTCAATTTTGTAAATAGGCTATTGTGAACAAAAAAAGGGTTAAAATAATGTTTCCAACCCGCTTAAGAACTAAAGTCGAGTTGAAATTCAAATTTAGAGACTAATAATTCTCTATGGATAAAAGAAAACTTTGTAATAATAAAATTAAGGATATAATAGAAAAATTAAAGACTTTAAATAGCGTTATTTTCGTTATTTGAATGCAACTTATAGAACCATTTGTTCTGTCAAATAGTGACTCAAGTCATTAGTTGATTATTGAAGATTTTGTTATCATATTGAATTAAGGTTGAAGTCAAATTTAAATATTATTTCCAACAAGTACCATTTTACTTTAACTTTTGAACAAAAAAAAACAACCAAAATATCCAATGTAAATAATTGACACGTTATCAAAATATCATCGTGTAAAGCCACTGTTTTTGTCATCATCGATTTACATTAATTTTAAATTTATATTTTAATCGTACTCGTATACCTATATAATGCCATTGGCCTGAATATGCATTTGTGTAACTGTTGAGGTGTTTAATTTTTGTAAAACGTTAACAAGCTTGAAAATTATTATTATTATTATTTTTATTCTCTTTTGGAATAATTCTGTTTAAATTCAAATTTATGTGAAGAGGGTGTGACTGTGTCTTGTCTTTGCGACAAAAATTGTCTGCATGGTGTCTGCCAGAGTTAAGGTACCTCATATACATTTTAATCCTCAATGCAATATCATAATCGTGCAGCTTAAAACAGTTAATTAAATGAAAACAAAATAAAAGAAAACAGGTAAAACATGCTTTGTTTTATCGATAACTTTGACCTAATTTGCTAAAAATTATTCTCAATAAGTTTTACAAAACAAAAAAATAATAATAACAAAGTTCAATAACTGCGAAGAAATGCATAAATACTGTTATTTTGTGGCTATACCGGATTGGATTCAGCCGAACTGTCATAGTTAAATGTCAAGACACTCTACACGAATTCGCCTAAAGATGGAAATTCATACACTCCAAAGTGTGTTGCTTTTAGATAGGCAATTTATTTATTTATAAAGTTGTGAGGTCTATAACTGAAAAATTAAAAGCTAAGAATCCATTCCATAGATCTCATTTGATGCATCGGATCAATCATTTCAATTCGATCTAGATAAATATAAATCCAAATTAAGATTGAATTTTCCATGTAAGCGAAGTTCATTTCAAGTTAAACATATAATAAGAAATCCGATCAAACGTCAACATTATCCAAAAGTTATCTACAAGAATTTTGACATTAGATTTAGAACAATGGTATCTGTCAAAATAAAATTTAAAAATGGTGGTTTTACTGTTAACTATATCGACGCTTTAAACAGAAATAATCGATTAGAAATAAACTTAAGTCAAACAAAGCTGCTGGAGCTGACTGCATCGCGGCCGAACTATTCAAAGCAGCAGGCGATGGCTTGGTAGGGAGCATGCACCAACTCATCTGCAAAATATGGTCTGAAGAAAGCATTCCAGATGAGTGGAATCTCAGCATAGTGTGGCCGATACATAAGAAAGGAGACCCTCTAAACTGCGCCAACTACAGAGGTATCAGTCTCCTCAACATTTCATATAAGATCCTCTCTGCCGTATTATGTGAACGTCTGAAGCCAATCGTCAACAACCTGATAGGTCCTTATCAGTGTGGTTTCAGACCAGAAAAGTCTACTATCGACCAAATATTCAGAATACGGCAGATCTTGAAAAAAACCCAGGAACTTCAAATCGATACCCACCACCTCCTTATCGATTTTAAGGCAGCGTATGACAGACATAGGGAAGAGCTCTACAGAGTCGGCATCCCTGTCAAACTTATCCGTTTATGCAGAATGACGATGGAGAATGCTGCTCATTCAAGGTCGGAAAAGATCTTACCGATGCATTTAATGTCAAAAAAGGTTTAAGAGAAGGCGATGCACTGTCATGCGACTCCTTCAACGTCGTTCTGAAAAGAATTGTGCAAAACACGTCTTCCAAAGGTCCATCCAATTACTCGGATAAGCAGATGATATTGACATAATTGAAAGCATGATGTCAGTGGAGCCTTTTTTGAGCATTGCGACGGAAGCGAAGAAGATGGGTTTAGTTGTCAATGAGGGCAGGACTAAGTATATGCTGCCATCAAAAAAGGACACTGAACAACTACTTCTTGGACAAAACGTCACCTACACACCGCTATTAACACAGACAACGACACCAGCGCTGAAATCAAACGAAGAATAACTCTTGCAAATCGCTGCTTCTTTGGATTAGAAGGCAAATGAGAAGTAAAGTCCTCTGTCCTGGGCCCTGTCAAAGAAAGATGAGAGCGTCTTAGGATGCTTCTAGAGAAAAATTCTTCGGGTGATTTTTGGTCCCGTACGCATAGATGGAGAATGGAGGAGAAGATATAACGACGAACTGTAAGGGCTGTACAGCGACACTGACCTAGTTAGCAGAATTAAAGTCCAACGGCTTAGATGGCTAGGTCATGTAGAGCGGATGGACATCAAAGCTCCAGCCCGGAAGGTCTTTGAATACCATCCCGAGGGACGGCGCATTAGAGGAAGACCGCGACTCAGGTGGCGCACCCAGGTGGGAGAGGACCTCAACCAACTTGGCGTGCGAAACTGGATACAGCTAGCTAGGGACCGAGCTGGCTAGAGACGCATGTTGGTTGAGGTCTAGGTCCGTCCGGACTGTAGCGCCGTAAGAAAGTTAAGAATTTAAAATTTTAAACTTACATTGACCCTTTATACATTTGTTGGAATGAAGTTCATTTAAATTCTTCATGAATCTTAAAGGAGTCGAAATCAATGGAATATGATTTTAATTAAAATTATATGAAACAATAAAGCCATGAGCAAAACCAATGGGAGCAATTGAAGAAGCAAGTCTATTCCATAGATCTCATTTGATGCATCAAACATTTCAATTCGATCCAGATAAAATAAAATGTATAACAAGAAATCTGTTCAAACGTCAACACTATCCAAAAAATATCTACAAGAGTTTTTGACATGAGATTTAGAAAAATGGTATCTGTCAAAACAAAATTTAAAAATGGGGGTTTTACTGTTATTTATTACGACGCTTTAAACAGAAATAATCGACTTAGAAGCTTGTTTTAGTTGTACCCTTCAATTATATGATTGCTAGTTGATTTGAATTCTAATACAGAAGCTGTCATTTAAGCTCATGTTTTTTTGGTCTCAAAAATCTACAATAGCTTAGTTTCATTAAAATGATCTTAAGTGACAGTGAAATAGTGTAGAAAAAGTGATGATTACTTGGGCACAAACTGAGCCTTTTTGACAATTAGATTTCCAAAAGTAAAGCCCATATCTACTAAGCAACTGTCATAAGTTAACATCATTATTTTTTTATAAAATTGTAAAATAAACTCATAAAAAGACTGCTCTGACTAAAAGAAGAGTTAAAAACTAATGCGGCTTTGAGTTTTGACAGATGCTTGGCATGAAAAATGTTTAATACCTCATAAAATCGTAAGGGTAGTAGTTTGGAACTGTTATTTTTTAATTTGTTTAAGCTAGCTACTGCTTTTGTCCTTTCTATTTGTCTTCGATGAAAATTGTAACAATCTTTTATGCCTATTATTAGGTTTTAACTTTTTTTTTATATTTTTCCATATCATTCACAATAGTACATAAATGACGTTTGAAAACCAAACAACCACAGTTGTATAAATAAATATCTAGACTTAACGCAACATATCAGTTCTCTGACAAAGCGTATCTGACATTCATCATCATTGTTCGAAACCAGAGACCGTCAAATTGTAATCTAAGTAGTTTTTAGCTTTCTATCTGCGATAATGACATTCATATTTGAATCCAACAAAACGATGTTAGCTTTGCAATATGCAAATAAAAAAGTGTAAAACATTATCAGAAACAAAAGTCAGAAGAAAATATATATCCCAACAAAATAAAAACAAGAAACATACCTAGTACAACTCAATGCCATGCCAACACGAGAACAAACGGTCCGTTAAATTGTCTACAAAATGCACTAATTGCATTTAGAAGCAAGGCATGATGTCAGTGAGAATTGTGCCGACGAATTTCATTTCATATCGAAATTCATAAATCCTCCGTCTCAGTCTGATCATCAGCATTAGCATTAAAGCATCAAAGCACAACATAATATCTCTCTAGCGAATGTGAATTTGAAATGTGCAACGAAATTAGTAAAAATTTTGTTTGCAATAAATCGAACACTCGACGACAAGATACGATGACAACGAAAACTAAATACAAGCAACCATATAGTGACAGTTTGTGTATTATGTCAGTGGTTTTGAAAATGACTCGTAAACCGCATGACATAACATCGATGCCATGACAATCGTTGTGGGTGGCATTATGCGACACCCGGTGGCGCGGCTGGCGGCCGGCCGCGGTGGCAGCATGCAGCTCCACCACCGGAATATTATAGCAATAACAAAAATGGCGGCTGTTGGAATAATTTGATTTACTGCCATAAACTTATAGTGTTTAAATTAATTCAAACCCAATACGTACTTATATGGTAAAGTCGATCTAACAGATCGACTGACATGATGCAGCAGTATATTAATTTTTGTTGTATTCTCATATACTCGTATGTAATTTATTTATTGCAAATTGTTACAATCAATCAAGCTATCACGCGGTGAGATCAACACTGCACTATGAACTGATCGTATCGCATCATTTTATTTTTATGACTCACTTTCAGTATCTATTTTCTAAACTCCGAGTCACATTATTATAATGGTTTGATGTGTGCATGTGCACTTAGGCTTGATTTATGCCAATCAGACAATGCACAGCATTGATTACGACAAGCTTAGGTACCTTACCTATCTAAACTACTTGTACTTGTGGGGGCTCCTCCGGGCAACTTGAACTAGAAATATTTTTTAAATTGAATAATCATGTATTCCAAGTGCAAGCGAATAGTCAAGCCGTATCTATGAGTTTTTGTTTGCTTGTGTTTTTGTTTTGTGTTGTTGTTTAAATTAAAACCTTGCTTTCTAAGAGCATAAGTCTATTATGTGGGAGATCATTTGGTATTCTAAACAGTGCTTAAAAATTGTTTCAAGCTTGACAGATTCAATGAAATCACAAAGGAACACATGTGTGTTTTTGAATTGGCTTGGAAGCAAAGAAATTTCATAATATCACCACAGGAAGACTTTTTCGATATTTATATGACTACAATTAATAAGAACAAGATCTTTCAAGTACATTATGTATTTGATGAACCCTGTCAAATGTCAAATATTTGATATAACAGTCAGATTTTGAATTATCATAATTATGTAATAGATTGTACTTTAAACGAATCCTCAAAGGCGCTATGTTTCTATATGTACATATGTCTTCAAATGTCAACATTCTTAGAAACGAAAATAAGAGTCACATCTTAATTATGTACCAAGATATTTTTGATTTTACAACAATTTCAGATCCTAATGGTTGAATCACAAACACGCTTCAGCTTCGGCTTCGTCTGCGTTACAGTGGGCCTGCTTCGTGGTTACTTTTAATGACATTTCTATTATTTTATACCTCCAAAGAGCAAATATTTTGTTTGTTGACATTTTACAGCTGTTGAGCTGTCAGACAAAGCAAATGTTCAGATAATTGAACTAGAGCTTCCATTTGGAGTTACTTTACGTTATATTACGTAATTTCCCTTACGGTTGTCAAACGAAACGTGAGGTCGAAGCTCCATTGTAATAGCATGCATTGAATTCCTATGGCTGAACTCGTAAACGTCAGGTGAAGCCGAAGCTGAAGCGTTTTTTGTGATTCAGCCATAAAGTATTTCGATTTTGGGTCGAGAAACAAAATAATTTTTAACTTTTCTGTATTTCTGGTAAGAAAATGGTGGACTTAAACTTCTCAGAATGACAGTCCTTGTCATTAAAATTAGAATTGTATCTTAAAGTTGTTTGAAGGACCAAGCTAATTAACATTTTCAATTTTCAAAATTGTTGTTGAAAATGACATTGTTTGAATTTGAGTTTGTAGGAAATTAGTGTGGTTATTTAAATATCCAAGCCAGATGTCATCACACCTTAAAATTTTAGGTGGAATTATGACATTCGGGAGTTAAAGGACATACATAGTCATTCTTCATTAAGTTTTGATTCCGGAAGAATTGCTATTTATAATTTGTTTCCTCGCATGGATTTTATAGGGATTCTAAGGGAAACTGAAAAAACCTCAAAAAACTTAAGCAACTACATATTTACTCATTTGCAAGCGCTCAAAATAGTTCAAATTTGTAGCTACTTTATTTTAAAATTCAACTTAAGGCGGTGACAAAATGTAGGCGGTTAATAATTCTCTGTCACGATTTAATGTGAAAACAAAAACCAAAATCACGATTCAACTAAAACAATCACCTATGAAATTAATGCGTTGTAATCGATTAATTGAATCATCGTTCCTTTTAAAAACCATTCATATGAACATGTAAAAGAAAAAAAACAACATGTACAAAAGAAAAAGATGTAAAAATGTAAGTTACATAAATTTAATATTGAGGTTAAGATCAAATTAGTATAAACTATGTTTAAGCTTTATACTCGAATACAATGGAATCTATTCTTGGATCTTAGTTTTTATGTTTGATTTTGTTATTATGAAGAGTAATACAACTTGACGTGTGACAAATGGAACAACTATTTTGCAATCAAACAGATCATTGTCATATAATTGCAATACTTTTTATTTGCTATTGTGAATTGTGATTTTAGCACTTTGAACAAATAATGATGCGGATCCATATTGGTAGTATTTAAGGCAATGATGATTGCAATCTCAATACACGTATTGAATTCAATACTGTGGAGAAAATGGGAAATTTCAAAATGAAAGACATCAATTGTATTTCATAAACACTGCGATATTGACATTTACATTATCAAAGCATAAGCGTTTTGAAGCAAATGCTAATAAAACAAGAGAATGTATTGTCTTTGAACTGTCAATTATTACGTTGCGTTTCATATGCTTTCATGTTTATGGTTTTGGATTTTGGCTCATGAAGTGCGCTCGGTAAAAACTCTTGTCTTGGATTTTGGCAGTTATTTTCTTTTCAAAATAATTGTATATTTTTTTTCCTTAGTTTTGACGTTTCCTATTCACTTCTATAGCAGCAATTCTCAACTTAAAGATTTTCAATTATGTGCAGAAAACAAAGAATTTCAATAGAAACCATCCAGGCACGTTTAAAATGCTCCAAATTGTAGAAGCAACATAAGAGTCAAATGATGAGTTTGTAGTTATGCTGTGTAAAGTTTGACGTCCATAAATTACTCCCCATTTTATCAGAAACTGTCAAAGTTTCTTAAGTAATAGAGACACAATTAATAGACTCTATCTATCTGATTGAAAATTGTGTAATAATAATTTAATTGTTGTTAACGATTTAATCAGTGTAAGGTGCCCCTTATAACCTCAAGTTTTATGACAAAACACAAAAAAAAACTATCAATATCGCATTCGATAATTTTGAATTAACTCTCAAATGCCACCACCTCCACTACTACCATATTTTCAATTATAAATTTAATTTTAAAGAAATCATATTAATCATTGTTATAAGCAATTTGAATTCCTTTATTGGTTATGTTTAAATTAAAAGAAAAAAAAAACTAATAATTATTTCAAAGACCTAAATCGTATGTCTCATGTACGTTCTTGGTTGTTAAATACATTTATGGTCGCTGATGCCAACGCCGCCACCGCCGCCAGTCGTCGCTGTTGTCGACAACAACTGACACTGAGACGGTAGCCATAGTAGTCAACGCGCGGTATTATTCAGATAAAATATCATTCAGAAATACCGCAACCAAGTCAACTAATATACTGGCCCCCCACTTTGAATGAGTGGGTGTTGTACACATATTATTCTTTTATACTTAAAATTTATCACGACGATGAATGTCAGGAATCGGTAATTAAATAAAATCGAGACCAACGGTAAGAGCTTTAAGATGATGGAAGAAATACAAAAATGGAGGAGAACAAAAACGTATTAATAATAAAGCGATCGCAGCGCTGTTTGTTCGGTTGAAGTTGGTACAAAAATAAATTGAAAAATGTTTCTTTAAAAATATCATTCTGACCAATTTGGGCTTTCGGGGGAATTTCAATCACATAATCGTAGGATTTCTCTAGAGTTTCACGGAAAAAACAAAATGACTCAAGCTGACATCTCTGAGTTCAAACGGATGTAAACCTTCAAAAAGATCACTCTTTATGCAAATGGAAACTAATTATATGGATTTCTAGTGTAGTCGATGTGTGTTGTACATCTTAAGATACACCGGATGTTGGCTAAGGTGTGACCGATGTCACTCTGCTTAATGAATATTGACAGTAGAGTCGATTTTTATCTTTTGTGGGAAAGATAAAACATTACTTTAACAGTCACAGTTTAATAACTTGTGCTTTACATGAAATGACACAAACAGCTTCAATTCTTCGCCGCAATGCATTTTATTTTCTATATAAGGAAACAGAACTAATTAACCGAACTGAAAGACATGTTTATTATTATTTTCTTTGTGACAAAACGTTCCGATCTAATCAATCAAGTTTTTATTGAATAGATACTTTGTACCTTACTATATTGGAATATAAAACGCGAAAACAAAAGAAATGCAAATTTTATAAATAATTATACTCGTTAAGAACAAACTTCTCATGTATGTACAGGTAAATATATTATATCATAATGACCATAAATCGGTTCGTCATGCATGACTTAAGGTGTTAATGCAGTAAGGCTACATGGTTTTTCAGTTTTCAGCAAATTGTTTCAGCTGACAATTGGCATCGGTGTGATGTTAAATAAAAGTCATTTATTAATTAATTAAGTGCTGTAAAAATGCTTATTTGGATTGATGACGGGATAAATGTCTCTAAAAGTAATGATGAGTTTTGTAGTGTGGTAAAATGTACAACTGCGTTGCATTGAATTGCTCTTAAAATTTTAAATTATGAAACATTAATAAATTCACCCTCCAACGCGTCTAACGCTTAGTGTTTGAAAAGTGTTAGCCGCTAAGGAACACAAGTGTAAAACTTGTTTACCAGAACAATAAAGATTGTATGCTGTAAATGAAATGACAAAGTAGCTGTCAAAATATTAAAAACACTCACAGGATATTTAAACTAAATTAATTTGCGTTCCACATACAATCCACACTGCTTTGTGGGAAAGGCAAACTAAAAGCATCTTGCACATGCGCTACGAACTGCGAAATGTGGATGTTCGCATATTTTGACTTTTCTTTCACATGAGCTTTATTTCTAATTGCAGACAGCGACGAATTGTCAATTTATAATTACCCTTTTCAAAAAAACAAAACAAGAGTGGTATAATTTTGAGGTTAAGTTGAGCGCGAACAATTTATTCGTTGCAGTGTGGATATTATGTGCAAAGCGAATAGAGTTTGACAGTTCGTAGCAACCACACCGCAATTCGTTACTACCAAATTGTTTTTACAAAATTGTCTTGTTTTAAAGAACAAAATGCAATTTTTATTATTATTCTAACATAAGTGTGAATTGGTTTCTTATAATTTAAATGTGTTTGTGTTTGAAATTGACTTTTTGAAATGTGTAAAATTAGGTTTGTTCGTCCATTCGTTGTTCGATCTCATGTACGCGGCCCTTAACACTTTTTTATAGTTAGTGCGGTTACAGCTTTATTTTTTTTCTTTTGATATAGATTTAAATAAAGATAACGTTTCAAGTCAAACGCAGTTTTAAGATTAAAGTATTTACAGGTTTGAGTTTGACAGTTGAATCATAAAAGGAAAATTATTATTGCATATTTTAAGCGGTTTTCAGAAATGTGAAACTGAAGTATTACAATGTTAAAGATTACAAAATATCATTTTTTTTTTGTAAATCCACGACGTATACTCGCTTTGACAAATACGAGTACCTACGATAGTCAATTATAATTGAATTTGCACAGTTTATTAATGACATTTATGTCCTCTTAAAGTTTTACAGACATACAAAAAAAACACTATTAACATGAGGAAGTCTGGACAGAGCTTTATTTTCCCAACAGGTTATTCTTGAAAATATAAATAAATTTAAATATGCGGAATGCATTTGTAAAACAAAAACTTAGTCCTCCTACTTCTATACAAATTATTACACTCTTCTTGAGTAAATTGCGCGTTTTAATTACAATAATGTTTTTATTTTGGAATAACTATAAAAACATTAATTTACACTTACATCTGGATGTTCTCTTACTGGCACATAGACTTTTTCATTTAATGTGATAGGCGTTCCTTCTGGATCTGGTAATGTGAGTGGTTCTTTTTTGACGCCATTTATTTGAAATAAGGAAGCACGTACTCTGGCAATCTCTGAAATAAAAAATAAAAATTGGAATAAGTGAGAAAAATGGTGAAAATTAGGGATTGCAAAAATTTAAATTTCAAATAACAAAAATACTTTTATGGGTAGCTTTCACTTTGCTTAGAAGTCATAACTAACATCTAAAATCAAAGTTGACTTTTGACAGAACTAAAAGTTAAGCCTGACATTTTGCACTGAGGGCACTTTAAAACTATATCAACAAAAATATTTTTAATTAAAAGTGGAAAATAGTTGAACCCAATTTTCAAAATTGTGAATTACTTTGACAGATGGAAAATTGACACTTTTGATTGCAAATACGACGGTATTTACAAGACGATTTTCACATTAGGCAGGATTAGCCAACATAATGGACTTCATTTGCAGTCAACTGTATTCTTTGTACGTACAGTTTTGCTAAGTTAACTACTTAGTTTGACAAGTGTCATAAATTCGGAACTTTACTTCACTAACCTCTACCTTTAGTTGATCTAACAAACACTAAAAACATTTTTGTTTACAAAAC
Organism: Eupeodes corollae; assembly: GCF_945859685.1. Taxonomy (NCBI): domain Eukaryota; kingdom Metazoa; phylum Arthropoda; class Insecta; order Diptera; family Syrphidae; genus Eupeodes; species Eupeodes corollae. The sequence goes on from NC_079147.1 coordinate 51,953,913, forward strand.
ACTCCTTAGACAAGCTACAAGTCAATCAAGATTTGTAATGTAAATTGTAAAGAAATATTACTTGTGCCTTTTCAAATTTGACAAGGAACCGTTTTCAACAAAATGTTTAAAGGAATTGTGCAGAAAACAAATAGTTTACAGATTAATAAAGTTAATTTTTCAATCAAATGAAAAACATAATCAGCTGTCATTTTGACATAACTGAACTGGACTTTATAAATTAGGTGGTGCAACAGTCCGTAGAGAACCAGGGCCTAGTGACTTACAACTCTCAACCATTCCTGTGTGCGAGTAATTGCAGGGCTGGAGGGGACCTACAGTTTATATGCTGAATCCGAACGGCTAATTTTAGAAACCACTTTTTCATGACAAGAATTCCTCTTTGGGAATTTGTCAATTCCTCGCAAGAGGCAGTACCAGTGAATAAAACTTTAGATAGTACAAGAAGGGATCGAACCCAAGACCTCTCGCATGACAGTCCAACGCACTAACCATCATGCCACGGGTGCTTTAGGGGACTTGATAGTTAGGGAGATTTTTCTTGACTAACTTTCCAGTCAACTTTCCAATAAAATTGCTTTAATTGGAATGCAATTTTTTGGCAGCTGGCCAATCAGATACCAGCAACTTGCCTCACTTTCAAGTCCCTTATGCCGCCTGAACCTGCCCATTGATAATATTTAGATGTGAGTCATTTTGAAGTATCATTTAATTATACAACTCTGCCCCAATAGTCTAACTGTCTTAACCATCAGAACCCTAAGTGATTAGCTTAATATTTTTTGAGGAGACTCATTTTGAAATCTGACAATCTTATCTTTCATCTCTTAATATTTAAACAAGATAGGCAATTAGGGCAGATATTTTTTTTAATACAAACAGAATTATCTGTAAGCGAGATAAAATGTCAAAAAAGAGTCTTATGTTCATTCACTGTTTATAATTTTTGTTTGGCCGATACTTCAAATGGAGACCATCTAAACTGCTCCAATTATATAGGAATCAGAATCCTTAACGAGAGATCTTGGACAAAAACTAAAGAACGTCAAATCGACACCCACCCACCATCTTTTCAACGAGTTCAAGGCCGCATATGACGGCTTTTACAGGGACGAACTGTTTGAAGCCATGTCTAGTAATGGCGTCCCTACCAAACATGCCCGTTTGTGCAGGATGCCCAAGGAGAATTCTCGCTGCTCTATAAAGATTTTAACCGAACCTTTTATGTCAAAAAAGACTTTCGACAAGGTGATGCGAATCGTCCATGAAAAATTAGTACAGAGCTCTCACGTCAACACAAGAGGCATAATCTTACAAAAGTATATTACTTACATATGCTGATGACATTGACACAATCAGAAGAACTCAGCTTGCTGTCAATGGGGCTTTTGAGATTATTAAAACAAAGTCGGCAAAAATGGATGTAGCTGTTAATGAGAGCAAACAAAGTACATCTGTCATCAAAAAGGGACTTTTAACAAAGACGCCTCGGTCAAAATGTCACAATCGACAGATGGCTGGGTCACGTAGAGCACATGGAAACCAGTGCCAAAAAGTCTTTGAATCCACACACACAGGCAGTAGCGTAACCTCACTCAACTTAGATTAAAGCAACTGGAGGCATCTAACTAGCGATCCAGAGCTAAATGGAGAAGTTGGTTGGACCTGGCATAAGTTCGCACAGTACTATAGCACCACCTTAATTGTCCTTTAATAATTTTTTTTAGGTGGAGCTACAACAAACTTGATACCAACTTTTTGACGCACGTCGCCTCCCTTTTTCCAAAAAAGAAAACAGCTAAACAAATATTAAAAACCTTCGCATATATTTCGCAACCTTTATGTTATAATTGTATGACAAGTTTATAACGGAATAATTAGACATTCATAAATTGTAATGTAATTTTATATATTTTTGACTTGTTTTTCGATGTTTTCTATGTTTTTCTTATTATTCTCCATTTCTCCAACGGGCTGTCAACTTGACGCTTATAAACAATTTCAATAAAATGGTTACTTTTTTAAGTTCTACATCCGATACTGACGTTTAACCCTGATTTATTTTTATACCAAACAAAATACTTGCCCTATTTATCAAGTAACAACAAAGTTCGAGATTTGTACAACAAAAATTATTATTAGCCAATTATAATGCAGTCAAACATTGCTTTTTTAATCGATGACAAGGACAAATTCTTTTGAATTTATTCAAAGTGCATTCCTGAAGCGCATTTTCTTATCAGTAGTTTTTAATTCAGCCATTAGCGTAATATCTGCGGCACATCATACATTTGTACGTTTAATAATATTGGCAATAATTCAACAACCAATTTATTCATCATGTCACATATAAAAAAAGAAAAATAGTAGTTTCAATTTAAAATAAATAATAATACTTAATAAATATATAAGTTTACAATTTGCCTGATGTGCAGCACTATCAGTTTTATCTCAAAATGTGACATGCACATGATGCACAAATGGATGACAGCACTCGTTGTCGCTTAACCCAATAAAACACCAAGCAACTTCTACTACAAGTACTTGAGTCTCGAATACTTGAATACGTTTGAATTTGACTGTGTCCAACAACTTTTGCGAGTACTACGAATTGTTGAACAAAATAAATAAAACAACAAAAATATATTTTGCATAATTTTCCAATTTTGATGTGAATTGTGAAGATCAAATTTATTTTGTTTCGTCGTTGTTATTCAAAGCTTTTGTGCACTTCAAGTAGCCGTATCGGTCAACTACTTATATTCACTGAGTTGAGTTGAGTATGCGGTTCGAATTTATGGCGGGAAATTCAAATTGCATATATTCCATTAGATGCAGATCGGGCAGTTAGATATTACTACGACTCGTGTTTCAATGGTCGGTGTTTTCTTTTTGTCATTTTGTTTATTTTAACTTGATTTTATTATTTTCGTTGTATGTTTCTTTTTTTCTGCTATAAAAATGTACATTATTTATATTTTTTCCAGTTCAACTATGGAGGTCAATTGGCAACGATACGCCATAGTTATATGGCAGCAAAAAGCAATAATAATGAGCTCTATTGCACTGCCAGAAACTACTCGTATAAACACCATCATCATCATCCACAATATCATCGACACCATCAAAGTTTTTGTTATTAAAAATTAAAAAAAAAAATTATAGCACCATCGACACTGGACACAATTGTTCGTCGATTATTATGGCGAGAAGTATAGAAGAGTTTTGTTATGGCAGCAGCTTGGATATTGCAATAGCTATAGACTTTGAGTGACAGTCACAGGCGCCACAACAGTCGAAAAGCGACGTGCATATAGTTTAACCTAGTTTTTGGTAAGGAGCAAGAGCATAGCAGGATATCAATTTAATTGGCGTGGGAATTATGTTTTGTTTTTGTGTTGCATCAAAACAAAATGTTAGGCAACAGAGACTTCAAACTTTAGACTCACACAGCAATTTATATAGAGATGACATTGTTTCAAGTTACTGAGAATCAACTCAGAGATTTGTTCCAAATTCAATTTACTCTTAATGTAAAAAACAACGCAAATAAATGTAACGAATTCTATTCCTTCTGACAGCTGTCAAATCAAACTTTTAGCGAGCATTGAATGCCAATTGTTTGATCCAAACAAAAATGTCTACCAGTCAAGTCAAAAACGATATCTGCAGGAAAATACGTTTTTACAAACCCTTCAGAGAAGATTGAATTAGATCGGTAAATGCATAGAATTAAGAGCGTTTTAATTTTTCAAACACCATATGGACATTTTGGGGCCGATGAATTAGCGGAGGCCCTAGACCGCTATAAATCAGACATCACCGCCATCTAGGAAATACGATGGGATGGAAGGGGCAAAAAGAGGATGAAAAACTGCGATATTTACTATGGTGACTGCTACCACGAAAACCAACAGCTCTTATTTGGATGCGGCTTCGTCATTGGAGCCAGACTTAAGCAAGAAGTCTTGAGCTATAGGTGAATCAATGAGCGCCTCATGACCATAGGCATCAAGGCTAAATTCGGCAATATTAGCCTGATATGCGCGCACGCCCCCACAGAAGAGAAGAATGACAACACCAAAGATATGTTCTTCGAGCTCTTAAAATAAACATATGAGCTGTGTCCTAGCTGCGATATTAAAATAGTCCTGGGCGATTTTAATGCCAAGCTAGGAAGAGAGGATATCTTTGGTGGAATAATCGGGAAGAACAGCCTGTACGACAACACTTCCGACAACGGATTTAGGCTCATAGATTTTGCTGCGGAGCAAAACGTCAGGTAACCAATACACGTTTTCCACAACTCAACATCCACGAAGGAACTTGAAGTTCTCCAGATCAATCTACCGTCAACCAGATTGACCATATTGGTAAACGCTGCTGATTTAACATCGTGCTTGAAAGAATAGTGCAGAGCTCACACGTCAACACTAGAGGCACTATCTTTCAAAAGTCTGTCCAAGTAATGGCATATGCTGATGACATTGACATAATCGGAAGAACTCAGCGTGATATCAATGGGGCTTTTGAGAGTATTGAGGCAGAGGCGGCAAAAATGGGTTTAACGGTTAATGAGGGCAAAACAAAGTACATGCTGTCTTCTAGAAAGGACATAAACACCGACGTTTTGGTCAAAACGTCACAATCGACAGACGTAACTTTGAGGTAGTCAAGGACTTCGTCTACCTAGGCTCCGCTGTAAACGCAGAAAACAACACCAGCGCTGAGATCAAACGCAGAAGAACTCTTGCTAACCGCTGTTTCTTTGGACTAAGAAAGCAATTGAGTGGTAATGTCCTCTCTCGAGGGACCAAAGTGTTGCTATATAAGACCCTTATCATCCCCGTCCTGCTATACGGTGCAGAAGCATGGACCATGACAAAAGCGGATGAAAGCACCTTGGGTCGGTTCGAGAGAAAAGTTCTTCGTGTGATCTACGGTCCCGTATGCATCGAAGGGGAGTGGAGGAAAAGATGGAATGACCAGCTGTAGACTTAGCCAGAAGGGTAAATGTCCAACTACTAAGATGGTTGGGTCACGTAGAGCGCATGGAAACCAATGCTCCTGGGCGGAAATTCTTCGAATCAACACCAACAGGACAGCGCAGTAGAGGAAAACCGCGAATCAGGTAGCGAATTAGCACGCACAAGCAGAAAGTGATCTCACCCAACTTAGAGCTCGAAACTGGAGACTTCTAGATGGAGAAGTTTGTTGGGTGAGGCCCTAGTTCAGACAGGACTGTAGCGCCACCTTAAGTAAGTAAGTAAGTAAGTCAGTAGGTATATGGACATTTTTCATTATCAAATCACACATTTGCGGTCTTCAAAAACTTCACTTAAGGTCTTATCTTATCTTTCTCGTGAACCGAAAGGAAAAATGATTTAAAATTCTCAATCAAAAGATTTATGTTACCAACAGCTTTTTTTCCCGCGAATTAAAACGGTCTGAAACATCTTCCTGCTAAACTATGAACTACGAACATTGATCAAAATGTTCACAATTTTTAGTAATGTCATAGTTCTTACCTGACAAATGTCAAAAGATGGCAGCTTTAAAAGTGAAATCTGCCTAAATAGTGTGTTATTCAAAAGAAACCATCCAATTTAATAGCCCTATAGAACTTATAGCAAATTTATTGATTGAAATATTTTTCAGTCTGTCGGGTTGACTTTGTGAACGAAAATGACGTAAAATTGACGACGAAATCTGTCAAGTCAAATCGTGTTATCCTCAGCGAAAAATACTGTCAACTTTGACGCTGGCGTTAATAGACATTTTTAAATTAACGAATTCCGTAAATATCTCAATTATATTGCGATTTTGAGACTGCAGCTGTCATCAAAGAGTGTAATTCATGTGATGGTTAAGGCTTTATACATTGGCTGCGTTCAATCTCAGACAGATAGGATATCTGGATTCCTTTTTGTTAGTGTTTTACGTGTAAAATAACATCTCATTAAAAACAGCTGAGATGTCAAAAAAAGAATCCAAAAATGTTTGGGGTATGTAGGTATCTGACAGAACAGCTGATTCAACACATGGTTGAATTTCAAGAAACTTGAAAATTGATTTGAGCTTTTTGTATTTGTTGGTAAACGAAAAGGTACAAAATGTTAGTTGAAGTTGTATTTGAGGACATAATAGACGATGAAAAGGCTATTTGCCTTCTGAATTTTAGAAAGTAATTATAATCTTTTTTTTTTAACTTCAAAATTGAGTTATTTTGTTCTCGTTTTGTTGAATTATCTATTAAATGTTTTATCCTACAACAATTTTTACTTCGAAGCTTAAATATTTCTCTGTTTTTTGTAAGCATCTGAAAGTTGTTTTTATTTTTTGACAGCTATCCAACTCGTTCAACAAGGTAGCTAAAAATCCACCTATCCAATACGAGATTGAACGCAGCCATTGACATTTTTAACGTTGACAGACAGATTTTTTCGTTTGATAACGTCATAGAGTCACGGGTTGTCCTTTCAAATTGACCATGTACATCTGCATATGTAATTTTAATGGTTTAAAAAAGCTGTGATTTAAGTTTCCACCTATGTTTCTATCAAAAAAAAAAAAAAACCTTTCAAATTATGACTAGTCTAGGATTCAACAAAAAAAATTATTTGTATACATTTTTCTTATGCATTCAAAACTTTGTATTCAAAAATAAACAAAAATGATGTCATCAATTTTTAGAAACCAAAATTAAATTTTCTCTTATATTATAATTTGTGGTTTTTTGAAAAATGGAGACATTATGTCCACTAAGAAGTCAAAATAAATATTCAAATATTTACCAACCCAATAGAGAATTTTAATTTTCATATTAAAATTTAATTATTTGTTTGATCATAATTTTGATTCCATCTCCCAATAGGAGATAATGATGATTCAAAATTTCGCATAGTGACATAAAAACGATGCCATAAATATTTTCTTTTTAAATATAAAAATTGTTTGCGAGAAAATAAAAAATTAATTATAAATTTTGTACAAAATTAAGAAAATGATTTGAACTAAACGAAAATAATGACTAATGAATAACTTTGTTTATAGTTCGGAAAACTGTCATTTTATAGCAAGTATTAAGGCGCGCATTGTACAAGTTTTATTGGTCTATAAAAAATGTCATTTTAAATTATTATTTAATAAAGAAGCAGATGTAAATAACAACTGATTCACTGAATGAATATTAGATTTTCTACTTTCAATACTTTGAACAAATTATTGATTTATTAATACTCAAGTAATATTCACATTTTTTACAAAAAAGTAAACTTACTTCCGTTGAAATAATCTAAACTTAACAAAAAGGGATTCAAAATATTTTAAATAAAGAGTAGTTAAATAAATAATCGTACCAAACAAAAGTTTCTAAATTTTATGACTTTATTTTGAGCGAATTAATTTTTATTTGAATTTAATAGCATTTTTATGATGAAACAAATTTCAACTTATTCTAACTTTACTGTTAGCATCTTAAAAAGTGTAATCTCTTTTTATAGCAAAAAATATGAGGGACATTTGAACGCAAAACAAAATGATACGTGTAAATTATAGCTAACACACTGTTGTTTTTTTAATGAAATTGTAACCTTTTATACTATAATTTAAATAATTAAAACTTCTTTGTTTTTTTTAAGATCGATTTAAAGACCAGGACAGGGTAAAAATATGACAATATACATATATATAAGACTTGAATAGCGTAGTGTCTATGAAGTTAAAAAAATCAATCGGAAGCATCTATTCAAAATATTTTCACATTAACAAGATTCAAGCATGAATGAAGACCTTACTTCTTATTTTCTCGTAAGTTAACATTTTTAAGTTTAATATAAAGTATTCAAGTCAAAATGCATGTTTCTGTTTGTCTGTTAACCAATAGCAAAGGTTTATCATTTTGAGTATCCCACTATTTGGGTAGCTGTCGTCTTTGATTTTGACAGGTAAAAACTACTCCATTACTAAAACATGAAACGCTGCTTGCTTCAAAAATACATTGAAATTGTTAAGGAAATGCTGAACATTTTTTAGTTACAGTTTGTAAGACTAAAGTATTTTTGGGTCGTCATCGTGAACCATCTTCTTCACCAGCAATTATAGTCAAACAGGTGCAAAATTTGATCTTTTGAGATAAGTTGGTGATGTGATGTTTGGCCGGTCACCTGGTAACAACAACAACCGAAAGCATTGCTGTTGTAGCCCGTTACGTTGATGAAAACCCAGGTTTGTGCATTTCTCTTCGATTTTTCGAAATATGCAGTCCACAAAAGAAAATACATTTTGCCAAAAGACTAAAGTGGTATGACTTTCAAAAAGTGCGTTTTTAGATATTCCAGAATGAGAAATTGCCAACAAAACGATCCGCAGTAGACAGATTTTTGTATTTAAAAATTGGTACAACTGAAAGAAGATCTGTCAGAATAGTTATAAAAAAAACACACAAATAGAAGAAAGTTTTGTGAAAATCAAATGTCAAAATCAACTTAGCAAAAAACTAAAACTAATAAAATTGACAATTTTCAAGCAGAAATGGTACGAAGTTCTGGAAATTGAGATTCTATAAAAAAAGTGTATTTAACAATATTGCAGCTTTGACATAAAATAGAAACTTCAAGAAGGGGTTTGTTCGTAGACTACTACATTAACATGTGGTATTGAAGCGAGATTGAAGCTCGTCACAATTATTTATATAACTGAATCGAGTTGAAATGAGCTTGATGTGACTCGATTCCGGTCGGGGATCGGAATCGATTCAAAATTTGTAAAGAAAAACCAGTGTGAAGGTATTGGTTTTACCGATAATGCATTATGGTCTGTTTATTTGCATGTTTGTGTACAAAAAATATAGTTTTCTTTTAATCAAATTAAAAAAAAAATTGCACATGGAGCAAGTAGCGTATTATTATATGTTGCTAAACTATTCAGTTCTTCATTGTTTAAAACGAATCAAACTATCTCACTTGCATTTCATAAGAAACATCGAAACACCATTTGCATTTTAGAAAGTGCTGTCAAACAAAATCATTTTTAAATCTTCTTGTGCGGTGGAAACATCAAAAAGATTTATTTAATCTAAACATAGCAAAACTTAATTATCTTTTCTATTCTTGCAAAATAAGCCCAGTTAGTGCATTTTCATTAATGGAAAACACATGATTCCAAATGGACCACTAATCAACGAACACAGCCATCGAGATACAAATGCAGTAACAACATTTGAGAACGAAATCACATGCCATTCGAGACTCGTATAAATGTCAAAAACCCATTCCTAGTAAGATTCTACTATAACTTTTATCGGTAGTATTCATACTATCTATATTGTTTGTGTTATTTTCCTACTATACTATGGATAATTTTCCAACAAAACACGGGTAAAGTTCTGTAAACACAAGAACTTAAGACCGTTGATCTCCAGCAACGTAGTTTATTCGCTTACTGGGTCCCTGAAATGTATCAAAATGATCCCGATTTTCAATGTTAAAATAATCTCCAGTGATGAGACCCAATAAAAGGTTTTAGACAAGATAATAAATTGTCATGTGACTTCTTCGACATTGTTCTGGAAAGAATTTTGAAAAACTCAACACTTAAGACATAATCTTCCAAAAGTCCATTCAAATAATTGGATACGCCGCTAATACTGAAATATTTAGAAGATCAAAGCCTGATGTAAGTTGTGCGTTTTTGAGCATTGCGACGGTGGTCAATGCGGGCAAGACCAAGTATATGCTGCCATCAAAGAAGGATATTAAACGACGACATCTTCGACAAAATTTAAGCATGCTTATTGAACAGCTATAACTTTGAGGGAGGGACTTTGAAGGATTAAAAAAAGCTTTTAGGTAAGGTTAAGTTAAAGTAGCTGTCCATGATGGAATCGGACACACTCAGGCCAGTTTAATGGCCCATTGTAATACCACATGAATCTTAAGGCTACATCCTAAGCTCAATGGAGCCAGTTTGAGTCCCTTACGAAACGTGAGAGGCTGATTATGCTAATATGATTTAAATCGATAAGATCGTTAAAGAAGAATTCTCCTAGGTAGTTCTTGAGTTTTTGAGCTAGAGCAGGGCATTTACAGGGAAGTTGAAGATCTGTTTACTCCTCTTCCTCGTCGAAACAGCTTCTAAAAAAGCCATTTGAGAATACGCCTATAGTCGCGTGGTGTGCTTTCCTATTAGACAGTGTCCGGTTATGGCACCTATTATCGAGCTTATATGCGATCTGCTTAAAGATAGCAAGCACCTTGAACGTTTTAAATCTAGCGTTGGAGAGATGTTTTTTGTGACCTGACACGTGGTGATGTTGTTCCACCTGGTGTTTGCCTTCTTCATAGCATCTTGCATAAGCAACAGTTTACAAGTAGCGATTGGTATGCCAGTACTTGCCAAACGTGGTAGAATGGGCTGTTCCTGACGAGTTCATCTGCCTTACAGTTACCTGGAATGTGTCTATGGCCCGGCAACCACCAGTAGATCAGCCGGTATCCTAGGCTTGTTGGTGCTTCGCAACTACTACCCGTCACCCAGCAAAGGTGAATATTTAACTGCTGTGTCATCTCCATTAAAGACGATCGACAGTTATGGACAGTTATAGAATTTGTAATGACAGATTCCAAAGATTTTATAGCGGCCTGACTATCTGAGAAAATACGGATATCATACGTCAATATCAAGTTTTCTTTAAGCCATGATAAGACTTCTTATATCGCCAAAAGTTTCGCCTGGAACACGCTACAATGATTGGGAAGCGGAATGGGAGACTAAGCTTCAGTCGTTCAGGGTACACGCCTCCTCCAACACATTCTTTTGTTTTTGAACCATCTGCATAAAAATGGATTGACTCGTCTTCCAGGAATGCCCCATCCTCTTTGAAAGTTCTGGGAGGTATAGAAATGTGGACAGAGGCAATAAGAGGCAGTGCTTGATGTAACTTTAGTAAACAACCGTAATTTATTAGTGGAGAATTGGAGAGTTTCCCCTATGAATTCTTTTTCGGATCACAAGTGGATTCTTTTTCAAATTAATTTCGAGTCGAAAAACCCTCCGCCTTATAGAAATCCTAAAAGAACTGACTGGAAGAAATTCAGTCAAATTCCTAATTAAAAATTAAGCAACTTACCGAATCTCACAGAATCGATAGTAGACCTTGAATAAAAGGTAAAAACCTTTGAAACTTCTATAATTAAAGCTTTTAGAGTCTCTTGACCAGTTAAATATAGCCGTAAAACCCTTTCTTCTTGGTGGAATGAAGAACTGTCCATGACGTGGAATTTTCAACATCTGCCACAAATATAAGTTTTACCAACCGTATAAAGACTCTCTTAAAATGTACAAGCAAGCCCTGTCATCAGCCAAAAGACAAGGCTGGAGAGAATACTGTCAATCAATCGAAGACATATTAGTCTGTCTAAGGGATTTTGTAAGAGTTATTTCAGGGTGTTAAGATGCTTTCCTGAAACTGCTATAGCAACGTCGCTCGTCCGCATAAGCTATCACTCTGAAACCCTCCGCATCCAGACTAGTTAGCATTTCATTTACCACTAGTTTCCAAAGGAGATGGGATAGAACACCACCTTGCGGTGGCCCTCTACTAACGAATCGTCTGCCAGAAGAGCTGTAAAGTTTTGAGTTAATTATTCAAATAGTCAGCATTAAATGAATTAACTCCCCAAGTGAGCTTTCTACATTTAGAGATGTGAGTGCAGATGTGATTGCAGATGTGTCCACGTTGTTAAAGTTACCTTTGATGTCAAGGAAAGCAACAATACTAAACTCTTTATAATGGAGGGAGTATTCGACGGCGCGTACTAAGGCATGTAACGCCGTTTCCAGCGATTCCTTCACAGTAGGTATGTTAAGACGGAGACAGAAGTCTTGTATCAATGCTTGCCCTTAAATGGATATCAATCAGTCTTTCCAAGGTCTTAAGAAGGAATGGTGATAGACTTATGGGTCGTAGATCTTTAGGATTGACTACCGAGCGTTTACCTGCTTTGGATTGAAAACAACTTTAACATAACTCCATGCCGAGGGAATATAGACCAGGTTAAGACAGCTGGAAAAAATGTCCTCAAAGATTGGTGCAATTATGTCAGAAGTCTTTTGTAGCTCGGCTGGTATTATTCCATCTGGTCCTGCAGATTTAAATGGTTTGAAGCTGTTGAGAGCCCATTGTAGCTTGTGCCTTGTGATCAGACCTTGTGGATATGTTTTATGGGAACTTGAACGAATATGATCGTTGCAAGCTTCGGTTAGAGAACTACCATGAAAGTGAGTATCCAGTAGAAAAGCTCTTACATCTTCAACATATCACAGTTTACGATTTCTTGAAAAGTTTCATTCTGAATACCTCTAAGAGGTGATCATAATTGACCACTGAAATCTTGGGGTTAAATACCTATAGACCATTTTCTTTGGAAAGACGTGAAAGATAAGGCTTTACAAAAGTTTGCAATCGTTCAAAGACCTTAAGATCAAACTCGTGAGGTTATGAAGCTCTAAATGTGCGAATATTATAATATATTAATTTAGTCACACAAAAATATCTACCACACATTTCATATGTGTATGGCGCTCATGCAGTAATTTTGTTTTACCTAGAACACCAATAATTATGGTACACTTGGGCAATGGGCACATAGGTACAATTTCACTTTATTGAACATTGAGCTAGAATAGTGCCACTCAATTCTACATGATTCTATCTGTAAAAGCTCTTAATGGCACACAAATTCTCAAGAAACATAAAGGTATCCATCAATTCAAGCCATAACCGATATAAGACTTGAAATAATTTGCACTAAACAAATTAAATTATACCTCTACGTATGCATCATATACACACACACGACCCCAGGGGAAATCAATTTCCTCGCAAAAAAGTCAAAACACCATTTCAATCCAACAACCATCCATCATCGATCGATAAATAATAATTCCGAATCATATGTATCTACAAAAGTTATTTTAAAGGTCAACAAAGTCAATTGAAGCCGCCTTTTCCAAACACTTAACCCCAAACGAAAAGGTGTGGATTGTAATTGGCATCAAAAAATCACCAGAAAGACACAAACATCTGACAGATTGACAAACGTCAGACGTGTGATAAGAAGAAGTTCGGTACATCAAAACTTGGTCGTGCTTGAAGTCTCAAAACAGAAGTAAGAATCAATTTCATATTATTTCCAAATGCATAATCTAAATAGCATCTGATATTCTTCTTTTTTTGTTTTGTAAATTAAATTCCAATGAAGCACGCCTTTGAGATTTAAAAACTATAATCATAGACAAAAATTAAAGTTCTTATCTTGTTTTGCAATTTTTCGCCGCCACCAACGCTGCACTGGCGCTGCTGCTGCAGTTATATGTCAGAATTTGATGTTGAAGATCATTAGATTGTGTTTTTCCAGATAAAAAGACATCACAAAGGAAAAGAGTGAGAGAGAGAGAACATAGGACAACAAACAACTATTGTGACCAATTTAACTAATCAATGATGATTAATGATGGGTTCATTTGAAGTAATTATAATCGGTATAGAGATAAAGCTATACATGCCTTGAGGGCTTGATTAAAGTTGATTGTTAAATCGGAAAAAAGTAAGTATATTAAAAATAGTAGTTTCGAGTGAATAATCAGTTGGGAATGTTGTGAACTTTGTTGTTTATTTTGAACTGTTGTTGTTGATTTATTATATTTTGTTTAATAAAAAAAGCAAATAATATTACCATAATTAGTTAATTAATATTTTAATTTTTAAATATATACAAAATAATTCATTTGATTTGTTGATTTGATTTGAGTTGATTTGAGAAATCAATAATAAATTAACAACTAGAAAGGAATGTCTTACATGAAGTCACTTAACATTGATAATTTTATGGGATACCTTTAGATCAGGAAGAAAAGAAGCTAATTATTAAATATATTCCACTAGGTTGAATCTTTTCTGTCAAGCTGCCATATAATCATTGAACTCTGTCCTAATAAACTCACTAACTAGTGATGTGCGAAATCGGAATCGAAAATTAATCGTTATAAAGTAACGATAACTTCAAGGAATCAAAGTAATCGATTTGAATTTGGATTTGATTTATTTTAGGTTCTTTTGGATTTGTATTTTAAAGATATTTTTGTATTTATTATTTTTGTTTTTTTTTTTTATGAAATACATCTTAATGATACTGAAACTGATTTCGATTTTAGACGTAATTGTATGGAAATTAAATATTGGAAAAGAGAGTGGAAGAGTTTCTGAATTTGCTGATACTGTTAATAATTAAGATTTGAACAAAAAGATCTCGTCTTTTGTCTTTGGATACATGACAATCCACAATAAATATAATTTACTTGTGGCCTGGACTACAATTTTGGATCAAATTAATAATAATTCACAACGAAGGTTATTTATCTACCAAAAAACAGCACAGGAAAATCTAAATCGAATTAGTGGCGCTGTAGTCTTACTTCTTCATTTTAAGCTCAATGAACAATATTCACAACAAAGGCTACTTATTAACCAACAATAGACAAATCTAAATCCGATAGGTGGCACTGTAATCTAACTTCTACGTTCTTAGATCAAACTATTTCATTTGTATATTACTAAATATTGTTATTAAACTAAGAGCTATACATATACTTTCTGAGTGCAGGACAAAGTTTATAGAAAAAATTGTGAATAAAGTAGTTCTTAAATAAATTAAAAACAATATATTGCCAATGAAAGTTTAATTAAACTACTAGCTCGGTTAATCAAGCAATGGTTATGAGTAAAATAAATCAATTTATTATTAATCTGGATCTATCAAAACAGAAATCTACCGTTTTTGAATTCTACGGAAATATAAATGGATTTATTTTTGATTTAAGATCTAGATTTTAAGGCAGATTTACCCCTGTTTGCACTAATACTTGACAGCTCTTGCTCTACCGCTCTCGTTTGTGCGTACACAACGTTAAAAAAATATGCCAATCGTGTTCCATGCGCAACGAAAAGAAAAAAAAACATTTTTTGACGGTAATCAGAATTTACCAATGGAAAACTCCATAGGAAATATGATTGATAAGTGCTGCGTAATTAAACCAGGAATTCAAAAAGTGGAATTAAAATAGTTAAGAACCAGTTGTAACGATGAGAAGAAGAAACTTTTATTGAGTTTTGTAATACTTTTCAATTCAATTTGATAGCCAAATCATGTAAATCGGCAATGTTCTGGTATTACTTTCCAAAACCCTAAAAATGTTTCCTTTTTGGAATATGACACACTTAAATATTTTCAAGATTTAAGCTTGTTATCAATACTTTATTCAATTCAGCTGAAATGTATTTAATAGAATTTTCGGATTTCTTATGAAATTAATGTATTTTAGAATTTGAGACTATATCCAATTATTTTCGGCATCACAGGAATATATTTTAGGGACATTGGCAATGATGTTTTTGGTGAATACGTAGACTTGTGAATATTGATCATTTGAACCTAAAATTGTAGGCCACAAGTAAATTATATGTATTGTGAATTGTCATACCACCGAAGAAGAAAGACGACGTATTGTTATTAATAAACCTTATATTTGCATATTTAAATCATTAAGAGTTTGCAAAAATCCAGAAAATCTACTTAAACCATTGCCTTTTCTAATATTTAATTTTCATACAAATATTTCAGAAATCGTAATCAGTTTCAGTATCCAGTAATATCTTAAAAATTTAGATCCAAAAGTTACTAAAAGTAAATAAATAATAAAAGTAATGATATTGTAATAGTTTTAGATATCCGATTTATATTTAAATTTCTTGAGATTTGAACGATGAAAAAATGATACCTGTTTTAAGTTTTATCAAAATCTCCCTATGACCTAACAATATCTAAAAAAAAATTGTGAAATAAAGTCCTCTTCGAACGACTAATTTACGTATTTTTTTTTTAAGTAATCACAAAGTAACGATTACTTTGGAAAAAGTAACTAAAGTAACGATTACCTACATGTAACTACTTTTCACATCACTATCACTAACACCCCGAAACATTCGATCATCTCTTTTGCAGATGAAATGGAGCAATAAAACAACTTTACCTTTGATGGACAACAAATCCAACATTAATATACTTCTAGCTACTTGTAAACTTATGATAAACTATGATACCATAAAGAAAGCAAACCACAAATGGTTAGATACAACCATTTGATGCTTAATATTAATACTCTTAGCAACTTGTTTTGGTTGGTAGATTGCACATAAGCTCCTTTTAAGGTGTCCTTACAAGCTTTTCAACTTGGATTTCCTCTAAAAGATTTTTTGCAGAAGCTGCTTGGATGAGGATGGAGAGGCGACAGTGTCATAAAGATGAAGACTGCACCTTGTAGAATTGTACTACAATGATCCCAGTGATCTAAGAAATTCCGATGTCTAATGTATCAAATGCTTCATAGCTACCTCTATGGCTCAAACACAAACACGCTTCAGGTTCGGCTTCGGCTTCGCCTGACGTTTAAGAGTTCAGCCATAGGAATTCAATGCATGCTATCACAATGAAGTTTCGACCTCACGTTTCATTGGACGTAAGGAAGTAACGTAATGTTATGTAATGTGACTTTAAACGGAAGAAAGTTGGCTGAACATTTGCTTTGTCTGACAGTTCAAGAGATGTACAAAAGTCAACAAACAAAATACATTTGCTTTTGGAGGGACTCCCATTGGTTATTAAAGGCTGTGTAAGCTAATTCCGCGATAAATTTAGTTTTTGTCCTTTTTAAAACTCATATTTTTTTTATTTTCAGAAAAAATAACAGTTCCTAATGACAGAAGTGCCATTTTAGAAAGGTCATATTGGAAGTGTCATTCGAAGAAACTTCAAAGCAGGCCCAAAGTAACGCAGACGAAGTCAAAGCTGAAGCATATTTGTGTTTCAGCCACAACTGTTTCAATAAGTTAGGTAGATCTTAAGATCCATGTGGTAACACAACGTACTATTGGTCTAAGTGTGTTATTTTTCCAGTCAACAACCACTTTAACATTTCCAAACCTACCCTATTTCCAATTTGGGATGAAGAGTCAAGTATTTAGATTCTATTTTAGCTGCACTTCACAAATGTGGAATTCAGTACCGGATTTAATATTTAATGATTATTGCATTGCCATATGCAGACATACAATACAAATTGTCCCTATTGCATAGCCCATTATTTTGGAAGCTGTCCCTTTTGGCGCTGTCATCTTTTGACAGTTGACAATACAAAACAACGTCATTAGTAAAAATTAAACAATACATTTTTCAACGACGCAATCAAATTGAGCTGTTGGGATCTGATATGAAGAATCGAAGCCATGTACATACTTCTTTCAAGAGCAGCTTAGAATACTGCTGCAGTAGCCCATGGCGTGGGCAAAAATCCAGTATGTGTTGTCAATCGGAATAAATCATACTCTAGAATGACGATAGACCGTTTTTTCAATAATGACTAAGGTCTTACGACTTATAAATTTGGTAAAGCTTTCCAATTGATCGATCAAACCGTCGTATCTTCTCTGATTGGTTTTGACAGGTGGTAAAAGTGTTTAAAGTGTAATTTTATACAAACTCGAAAACTATAGGTTTATTGTAAGATATTGAAGATAATTATTGTAAAGATTTTATTATATTTGTTCATAGATATATGGTAAAAACTGTCAAAAACATCGGAAAGCAGTATGTTTCAGTTGTTGAAAGACATTGTCTTTTATCTGGTGTCTCCAAATACCTTTGGATCTGTTTTTTGATTATCTTCGAAACCATTTTTGTAATACTGTACTGTGTTTCAAGACACACATTAGACCTTATATTTTTTATCGATCATGCCACATGGAAGACCGGTACGAAGACGATTGTTGTCGATATCTGACCTTGAGAATGGATTACCATTTTGTGCCTCATTGAAAGACCCTTCACGCTAGATCAAGATGTAGCAAGATTATCGCAAGAAAAGAAAAAGTGTGGTGTTTTAACAAATATGCAAAAATAAAAAGACTTAACGAATATATTTAGTAACTTTAATATGTTCCCAGTTTTCTAAAACATTAGTTCCTAAAGTAAAAGCGTTTTTGGCTAAATTTGTTTGTTCTTTGTTTTCTAACCCCCAGTTTCACAATAGAAATTTAAACTCTACGTTCGATTTAATCTTTCATCAAGAATTTATTCGGTTTCAAAGTTTCGTTTAACCCTTGAACTCAGTTCAATTTGCAGTTCAAAGTTAACCGACACGGTGACATTTCAATTTAAAATTGAATTTGAATTTCTTTTTTCTAAAGCTGAATTTGTTTTTGCTATTTTTCTTAAGCTGTCGTATTTGGTTTTCAACGCATCCGTTGTCTGATAATGGGATCCATTCTTCGTATTGAACCCATTTGCAATGGAATCCCATGCCGCGGCTTTTTCTTTCCAATGTACTTTGTCAGATTTTTTGTTTTCCAGAAAATTCTTTCTTTTCAAAACTAACTCCATCTCGTACTCGTTCTTTTTTTGGAACTGCCTTTTGCTTTAAAATTTATTTCCATTTTTAAAATTACACAAAATAAAATAAACCTCTCGAGTTTGTCACCAAAACAAAATATTTGTTGTTTTTCTTGTGTTCTTTGCCTTAGAGGGAGAAAGAGAAAACAAGTAAAGACAGTTGAAAAACTTCATAAAAGTGACGCTCTGGATACGTTACGTCACATTACGCAATAACAACGAAAATGCTGCCAAAAATCTAATTGAACGAAAATCAAATGAACTGAAGTTCAGATTTCACTATGAAATCGGGCTAGTTCAACAAAAAAAGTTAAACTCATTTTAAGGTTCAGCTGAACTGAAGTTTAAACCTTCACTGTGAAACTGGGGGTAAGAGTTCCAAATGAATTCAGTGAAAGCAAAATATTACCAAAACTGACGAATCCATTCATAAGCTTAAGTTTCCATATCTTGCCATGACAACAACTTATGAACAAAGACCATAAGTATGAATACAACTTTATCCAGCTTGAATCTGACCAAAATAAGGAAAAATGTATGAGGGTTGAATTTTATTAGAAGCAATAAACAAATAACACTTAATTTCTTTGTAATTATATGACTTAAGTTGTTTTCTCAATCAAGTTTCGCCTTAAGTCAAACCTACACTTTGTTTCTTCTTAATTCGCATCCTCATTTGGTTCGGTTCGATTTGAATGCAAAGCTTAAGGTTCCAATATAGGTATTTTTTAACCTTGGAATATGGAGTCATCGGCGATAATAATATAAATGACAATGACGAATCCCCCCCTCTCACAATATTTTCCATCGAACCAATGAGTGGGGTGTTGATTATAATTTCTTGCCTACCATCAAATAAAAACCTACTCACTTATCACCAAAACAGGGAACAAACCTCAAAAGTCAGCAAACCTATAAGCTTCTATAAGTCTTCATACATTAGCAATAGAAAAGTATGGCTATAACATTAAATGCATGCCTCCGCGTTTTACTTGACGCGCACTCGGTACAGTTGAGATAGAGGGAAAGGGGAAAAGAACAAGAAAAGCTTTAGGTTATCTTTAAAAGGTAAGCAAGCATAAGTACAGCGCACAATACTTGTTTCAGCAAAAACAAAAAAGTTCGTCTAAAGAGAAATCCACTTTGTTTCTGTTGCTAAGATTGGCCACCTACACTGGACTTGACGTTTACGAGTATAGTCGGTAAATAATTTGGCGTGGTAGAGATCCCTTATTTGGAGTTCCGATTCCGAGACGTTGGCGTCACTCTAATGACTAACAGATTGATATTATAATAATTGTGACTGAATAAGCACAAGGTTTTAGAGCTTATAACATGTTGTAGGTTGATGAAAAGTCTTAAATAGATACTTGATGCTTAGGTACATAGCTTAAGCTTATGTCTTATCTTTATTTATGCAAGGTTTTGATTTTAGATCATTTGAGAGACCTTTTATATTTCTGACAACATGTTCCTAACAAAAACTTTGAGTATTATAGGAAGTTTTATTAAATTTATCCAACTATTATAGGAAGTTTTATTTGACTTTAAAGAAAATTTAAATATTCAGTGAAAGTTGTTTCTTTTGTTTCTTGGAAAGTTTAATACAAAATTATAGATAGATATACAAAAGTGTAAAAAAAAATAAATACATTCAAATTAATTGTTTGAAAAGTTGTTCCATTTGATGGATTGTTATTTACATTTAAATATAGAATGAATTATATAGTGATATAATGTCTGATTGATGTTTAACAGATGCACCATTTCAAACAGACAATATCAACCTCAAACGTCAAGTCAAGAGAAGCTACATACGAGTTTACCTTTCAACAGATAACTTATCTAGTTATTTGCAAGCGCAGGTGCGCAAATATTTAAACATATGTATTATGAGGTACACTATATTTAAGATCATTTTGCATCTACGTAAATCTTTAATGACTGAAAAATGTCAGTGATAAATCAATTATTTTGTGTTCATTGAGTGTCAAATGAATTTATCATAATCTTCTTTTTTATATATAATTTAACACTATAATGATTGATTTATTGCTATTTAACGATTGAGTTATCTAAGAACTTAATTCACTATTTCACAAAATAGTCATTTTTCCAACTTTCAAGTGTGTCCCTACTGAGCAGCTGATTGTGAAACGTCAAAATTTGTACACTACGTCGCGTAGGAGAAAAAATTCTAACTCATTTTTTAGCCAATCTGAATGATTCAACTACGTGCTCATCACTAGCTTAGTGAATGTCCCCAATGACACACGGATTGAAAATAACCTACAGTGAAGGCAAATGTCAAGACAGCCAGTCCAAAGTATGGCCAACTTAAGATAATTTAAGTTTCATTTACTAACCCATTCTAAATTGCATGCAACTTTACACAATTAGTTTCATATAAAAGCTTATTTATTCAATTTTAGTCAATAATCACCCTATCACCACTTTTTTCAAAATTATATTCTAAAACTGCTCTAAGGCGTTTTTCATTTTAGGTTGCCAAGCAGTAAAATACTAAATAGTGTTGCAGTGTGTCACCACCTTCAAAGTAGAATACAAACAGCTCCACAAAAAATACGGCGCTGTTTGTGTAAAAAGCTGAATACAACAAATGTCAAGCGTGCAAAATGAGGAAATCAAGCGTGCAAAATGAAGCTGGTTCTTCTGATGGCTAAAAGAGTGCATTTTGTAATAAATAAACTCTATCCTCATTGATTTTGTTAAAAATAAGTCCAAAGTTTGTTAATTTATTTGTCAACTAATGTCAATTATTGGCAACACTAATGTCAACTATTGGCAACAGATGGATTATCAAATGCATCACAATAAGAAATTCTAATAATCAGATATTGAAAGAAAAGCGTGCTTAACATGTTCAGAAGATTTAGATTTAAAATATCTGATCAAAAAAAGAAAAACGCTGCATTATGTTTTGTTGAATAGAAAAATCTCACCTCTCAGCAAATGTCGGATCCAAAACGGATCAATTAATATGGACTTTTTTTTTCGAACATCGAATTCGAACTAAATTTAGGAGGTGGTTACATTATCATTGAAAATAAAAACGATCTTCTTCATTTTTCTATTGAGTTTCTAGACAAAACTTTAATAAATTGTAATAAAATATAAGATTAATTAAAACAAATTATAAACAAATGATAGTTATAAAAAATGCTGCAGTTATTTCCAAATTTAAATGATTCGAAGAACGCTTATAGTTTACTGTCAATTTCATGATTTGCGTAGATCAAATGAAATGCGTTTTTGACAGTAAGATATGAAAACAGCTGCAAAGAACTCAGAAGAACCGAATCACACGAGGCAATTTGGAAGTGTTTAGAGTACATTTTTATATTCTTTTTTCTAAAGTTCTTAGACTTGGATAAACAAAAGTGTTTATGTTAATTCTTCACGATGGGTTACATAACTTATAAAAGTTATTTCTTTTAATTTACTTAGGTCATACATATTCATGAAGTTATCAAAATGTAACACTTTCTTTTATTGGATTTAAGACTTTTGTATAGAAAATAATAAGAAATTAAAACAATGTCAACTAAAGTTTTTTTTATTCCGCCCACTTTCAAGATTGGACTACTTGAAAGTCGTCTTTGTCATCCAGGGAACTATATAACTTTCAAAAATATTTTTTACCTGAGCTTTTTATAGAAAAGGTTTCGTCAACCAAATACCTTTTTTAACCCTCATTTAAATTCAATGTTAGCAAATACAAAAATTATACCTTTTAGATACGTCCAATCCGTCACTTAAGAATTACCTTAAAGCTTCATAAAAACAAAACGCCCCTAGTTATAACAGTTCTGAAAGTCAACCAACACCGCATAAATTAAATACAGTTGACTTCCATTCAACATTAAAATAAATAAACAAACAAACAAAAGGAACAAGAAAAGAGTCTTTCTTTCTTTTCACATTTTTGGTTTCGTTGACTTTGGACTTTCTCCGTTGCGTCGTGACGGTCGCCAAAAAATCTGCTCCATAAAACCAATTTATTCGTACCTACTTTGATCCCGCATTCAAATGAAAAAAAAAAACGGATCCCAGATTTTATTTCGCTCGTCATCATTATCAGCAACATCAACACAATTCTGTGCACAAAATGTCCCTACCTCAAGACATACCACCTCATTCATTCTCCCATGTCCCATCACCATCATCATAAGAGAAAGACCGAGGTGATCGTGTTTTCTTGAAAACTTTCGATTTCACTCCAGCCATCATCCAGTCAGCCAACGACGACGAAGACGTAGACGACAAGAACGACGCGGGACAGACTAAGTACCTACTCCAGATTCAGTCTAGCATGTCCACCATTCATACAACAGAAGACAGGCTAAAGGTAGCGCTAACGGCTGCAAACGCGCAACGAAATAAGGAAAACATTGATGATAGCAAACCCGTACCAAAGTGGGCCAACTGTGAGATTAAGTACCTCTTTGTGTATGTCTCCTCATTGAGATGGTAATTTTAGACTCTAGACCGTACTACGCTCCGAATCAACAACAATGGATTGCGTTAGAAAATGGCGGGCGACTCCACTGCCGCCTGCCGTCAACAAAAGCCAAGTACTCATTTAAGATTATTCACAATGACAAATGAACAAATAGCTTCGTATTTTGTTGTCAACGAACTCATATTTTTGGAATAACAATCTTCTAGGGGGGCTGCGTCTTCTGAGACTTCTGAGGCTTGCTTGACTTTCTAATTACCTGCGTGGAAACTAAGCGCAAGTAGATTTCATTTAATTGTGGTTACGAGGTGTAATTTGGCATTATTATATTATTTTCTACCATAGCCTCCAAGGTTTCAGTAAATTCAGACACGAAATCATATTTGTCTAGCAAGCAATTTACGAAACTTTAATGTTTTATTTTAAAAATCAACAAAAATGCAACATCTTAAATAACATCTATAAAAAATAATTACTATAGACGTTTTACTTAGACTTGTTAGTAATAGCCTATGATAGATATCACAGCGGTGGTGTAGCAGTATAAACTGAATAACGTCAAACCAACTGAAAAAGCCATTAAAATACAATTTATTGACAGAAGTCTTCTAATTTTATACTTTGAGGTGCCTTTACGATGAAGCTGAAACAGGACCAACGCACATGGGAATATTTTGTTGTAAGTATCGGTCTTAATGTTTTTCATTGAAATGCATGATCATTGACTTTAAGAACTTTCATGGAATGTCAAAATTTATTTAAAACAATAAACAATTCATATAAAGTCAGTTTCAACAAAGTGACCATTTTGATATTTGTGAGTAAGTGAGAAAGACATATGACGACTTTATGTTGAGTTCTCACATCGAAATATGTGGATCAGTAAAGATGGTAGACCACCCTTAGAATAATATTTAAGGCGGACTTTGCATCTAGGTAAAAATGACTTTGCAGCAGGTCGATCTTTCAATGAGTGTGATCTGGTCTCTTCGTCATTAAGGGTCCTCTTAAACAAATTGCTCTTTTAATTAATGTCATTTGAACTGGTGTGGCTGTTTCTTGTGTTTTTTTTTTAAATTTATTCTTGAGGAGAGCTAATAAAATTTAATTAATATTTCTTCCTACACAATATTAATGCATAATATTTAAGATTTTTAATGCAAGCATTGGATGACAGCCAAATATATAGATAGGATACTTTCTTGCGTGTTCTTACACTTTTGCTTTGTTTTTACATTTGACATGATAAAAGTACTTTGTTTTAGTTTGCTACTTTGTATTTTTTAATAAACAACCAATGAGCCCTTTAAAAATAATAAACTTACGCACATTATATTGTACCTTAGTTTTTCAAGCGTTGGTGGAACTTTTTTAGTGGAAAATAGCCAAAATAATAATGCACACAACGTGCCTTTCTACCTGGTTGTTTAGGAATCAGAAATGCGTGAAATTTTTCGATTAAAAGAACTTAATTAATATGCAAAATAAATAGAAGTGGTGTTAGAATAAACAAATAAAAAACATACGAATTAAGTTTAGAAAGCGTCATTTATACATTGCACCATAGAAAACAATTTGTCCACGCAATAAAAACAAAAAAAGTGTATCTTTTTGTTTAATAAGAAAAAACTCAACATTTACTGTCAAATTTGAATTCATAGAAAATTCGAAACAAATTTCCGATTCGTATAGTGACAACTAACAATTGAGCAGACAAACGGATCCAATTTGATTCTGAAATTATGATTTTGCACATGCAAATGCTTACTAATAATTTAACATGGCGGACATAGTAAGCATGTTCCATGAAATAAAAGTATAATCTTATAAGACTCGAATCCATGAATAAAACAAAAACGAATTCTTTTTACCTAATCGAAAATGAAAATAAAACAAAAACTTAATAAAATATTCAATCTGTCATATACTATTAAAATATATTAATCCTTCTTTAATTGTTAATTTTTGGGAATCAAATGTCCGAAATGAATTTGTATTTTATTTTTACAAAATGTTAATTTAAGTGAGAGAAACTAAAACTGTCAACTATTTATGTCTCTGAGTTGTGTTTGAAAATGTAATTTCTTAAAAAAAAAATATCGCTTTGAAGAAATAAGTAATTATTTTAAATTTGTAATTGCTGCTTTTAGGTGTTGAATATATTTGAAAAGTTCTCTGTTGAGAACTAGGGTCTAGTGACTTACAACTCTCAACCATTCCAATTGCCAGGGATGAAGGAGACCTACAGTTTTGTAAGCACTTTTCTTGACAAGAATTACTCTTGGAGAATTTGTCAATTTCTCTCAACAGGAAGTACCCGTAAAAAAGAATTTAGGTGGCATAGGCAGAAATCGAACGCAAGACCTTTGGCATGACAGTCCAACGTACTAATGCCACAGATAGTTAATTACAAAGAAATCATTGGATGTTATAAAAGTGCAACATTAAATACATATTTCTTTATATCATATCTGTCAACCCATTTAATTGTCAGAAAATTACGTACAAAAAATAAAACAAAAAAATGCGCACTATAAGTTGCTTTAAATGAGCAATCAATGTCAAATAAAAATAAAGTCTTATCAAAAATTTAACTGAAAAAAAAGTTAAAAGAAATGCATTTTTATTTCTTCTTAGTCTTAGCCTCGGTTTCGGTTTCAGCACCTGCAGAGCACAACACAACAAAACAAAACCACTTGATCATCCAAAAAGATGCAATAAACAAATCGTTTAAGCGGAATATCAATCCCCACCTTAATTTTTTTTTATTTTATTTTGTCCAATTCAACGTCATGTCAGTATGTCACACTTTAAATGTGTGTCAACTTTGTGTGTGGAAACAAGTTGCTTTGTACCTAGATACAATTATTTGATTGTCACTTTCCACACCCAGTTTTTTTTTCACCAACTGCTGGTGCTGTCATTTGTATAAGAGTTACCTGTATCTTAATTAATTTTTTTTTTGCTGGACATTAAACAATGTCGAGAGGCTACTTACTGACTCTCTAAGTAGACTTATTTAAGGTTGGTTTCTTGTTTAAGAAAATCTTTTACTTCCTCTGTTTATAGAGGAGGAAAAAAAAAACAAAAATAACACTTGGGATTTTGACAGACTCACTGTTTTGATTATACGTACATATGCGTCAACTTAATATCAATAGTGTTTCTTTTTTTTGTTTTCTTATTTCATTATTTTAATCACCAAATTATACTTTGTTTTGGTTTTGGATTCACACATGAGGTTTCTGTTGTTTCTTTTTGCGGTCTAAGTTTTGGTTGTCAATGACATTGCGTCATTTTTGTGACCGCCCGCCAACCGGAACCCATTCTACAATCGAATACAAATTTAAAATAATGACACACATTTTCAACAAGAAATATATTTATGAACATACCACAATAATAACAGTGAAACACCAAACTGGAGCTTAAAGTCATGTAAATACATAAATGGCGCCTGACAGATCTAAGTTTGACATTGAAAACGGAAAGGGAAACAATCACAGAGACAGACGACAGCACCGCAAGTTATAGTGAGACAAAATGTGTCACAACAATAATTATTATTTTTATTTTGAATTTGTTACTTAGTATTTTTACCTTCTGTGAATTTATTACTGGATTTCACTTTTTATCTGGAGGCATTTTGGAATTAAATTATGTTATGCTTATGGATTGGAATGAAGTATGGTGTCCTCGAAATAAGAGGTAGAAATTAATGAACATTGTCAAGTGTAATATGGAACAAATTAATACCATATGGCATTTGTATTCTGTATAAATATATGAAAGTGAAGTGGTTATTAAGCTTAGAGGCTGCAATCCAAAGAAATAAAGAGGGAATAGAAATCAAAAGCCTTATTGGTAATATTTTTATATCGTAGGTCGTAAAAGTCAAGGAAAAAATAACTTATAGATTTGTTATTTCTTTATTTGGTTTATTTTTTTTAAATTTTAGTTGAAGTTAAGTTAAGTGAAGTTAGACGGAAAGGTTTGTGTTGGATTCAAAATAATGTATAAGAGAGATAATACATCCATTATTGTGATGCCTGACAAAACCATGTGGGGAGTACTTAAAGTTCTTTATTTTGAGTGGAAGCTCTGGAGGATATTTTTACAGCTACCTCAGAAACATTAAGATATAATAAATTAAATATGAAGTCGAGATATTGATCATATCTTGTATCACTGTGAAAAAATTATGGATTGAGGTTTTTTGCTGGTTAGATATTTAAATAAAACTTTTATTTAACTGTGAATATGATTATCTTAACGTCAAAAATAATTCATTTCATTGCTAGAATTATGAAAATATATCCTGCATTTTCAAAAAAACATTAATCTCATCGTGCGTAATGATCGAAACTTTTTGCCGAAGATATTTCTTTCGTTAAATAAATATTTTCATTGCTTGAAAACATTTCTGGTTCATTATTGTAAAGCCCCGACTGTTAAACCCGAACAAAAAGTTATCAGAAGTTATCGTCAAATCAAGAAGTAACCATAATGGATTCAAGTAACTTAAGCAAATGTCAAAGCAAATGCGTTTCAAATTTGACATTTTCTTAAGCTGAAGCTTAACGAAACTGAACAGATTTTGAACTAAACTTTGGTTGAACCTTCAATTGCAATAACTGGTTGTAGATTTATGAAAAAATATTGCGGTAATTTAGTGCATGTTTGCAATATCTATAGACAGTCTCTTCTTGGAGTATTGGAGTAGAGGACATGGTGCAAAGGAGTGTGTGATGTCTTCTGCTTCTCCGGTATTGCAAAGGCTACAGATTTGTGGATGATCAGTTCGATGCGGCATAGAGTTAAGATTTAGTATTTCGACTCGGGCTCTAAATATGTAACTTATAGCCCAAGGAGAAAACTAGTTACTGAAATGATTATCCTGTGATGTTATTTGGTGGTTCCGGTTCTATGCACATTTCTTGATAATGTTGTTGAGGCGAAAGATGTTCACTGGAGATATGTTCCTCAGTTCTGGCGATAAGATCATTGAACATCATTGATTCAAATTGGACTCCAAAAAGAATAGATTACTGACATTTGAAGAAGCTATATAGGTCCATGCCTTCAACGGGGTGGCATTTGTTTGCACAAGCTTGTCATAATAGATTTGTGAAGGCTTCTTTCATCCTTCCTCATTACTTTCAATATGTAGTCTGAGTTGGTTTTAAGGTTTGTAATGCAAGGAGATGTTATGCCAGACTCTACATATATATCGTAATTGGGCGTTGAAGAAGGTAATCGGAACAAGCAAGTTTGAAGAAATACCTTTACACGGATTCAAACTCGTCCAGTTGTAAATATCCAAAAACTTGGGTACCGTAGCACATGCAGCAGTTCACAGTTGCTTGAAAAGCCCGATATTTGGGTTTAAGATCGATTTTTGGTTAGAATAAAACTTAGGCCACAACAAGTTAAGAGCTACTTTGGCTTCTTTGCTTTTTTCTTTCACGTGTTTCGAAACATTAAGATTGTAAGACAGCAAAACTCCAAGTAGTATTCCACGCGGAAGTACATCACAAACGTCATCAATAAACAAGGCGAACAATATCGGGCCTAATATACACCCTTGAGGTACACCTGATGTTGTTTCAAACCATTGAAAGAATTTAGGTCCGTGCACACTGATGCAGCAGATGAGGCAAGAAAGTTGAAATAAAACATTAAGAATGTACGTGAAATTCCTTAGGATGACAATTTGTACATCAAGGCATTTTTATTTAGTTTGTTAAAGGCTGCTTAAAAATCAAAAAACAGACAAATAATTTCTTTTTCTGCTCAATCGATCTCCTGGCAAGACTTGTCAGAGCGAATATATCATCTGGCTTCGAGAAAATCAACCGAAATAATGCCTGGAACATGGTGAGTCGGTTGTTGTTCTTAATCCATTTTGTCAACCTTTCATAAACAATTGAAGTTAGAATCTTTCTTAGCGAGTTGAAAATCGAGATTCATCTATAGTCCTCTGGCTGATTGGGAGTTCCGTTTTTGAAGATTGCGAATATAGCCGCTTTGTTGAAATTGTTGGGAACAAAATAATTTTCATAAAGTTTGTTTAAATATACTAGAAAATGATTTTTAAACCGTTCCGTGCTATTCTTCTAGAATTCAATCGAAATGCCATCTATGCCAGGAGCCTTATTATTTTTCATTTTTTTGTTCGTTTTTAAAAATTAGGTCGGTATAAAAAGGTATACTAAATTTTTGTTCCTATTTTAAACTGTGTTTACTTTTTGTGAGAATAAGCTGTCAAATTCAAAAAAACGCTAAGTGACTGGAATAACTCTAGAAAATTTTAACGAAACTTGACGAATCTAACCTCAGTTAAATTATTTTCATTTTTAATAAGTGATGTGTGTGTATAGATTTTTGAGACAGCACATTTTTTAATTCAATTTCTCAGTCAGCTATTTTGACATCTGTCATAAATACTATTTGCTTTTTATTTGTGTTTCTGGCGGAAACAAACTTACAAATTCAAACAGAAATATGTACATAATGCCTAATTTCATAAACAGCTTTTATTCATTTGACAGGATTTTAAACTGTAAAATGGGATATGTTGGTTTTACCAAGCGTTTTAAAGTAAACAAGCTTTTAACCACCTTTTAAAACCCATGTTTTGTTGGAAAATCTATCCATAGGATAGAAGTATTTTACACGAATAACAAAAACAATATCCACAGTATGAATAACACCGATGAAAGTTCGGGTAGAATCTTACTATGGATGGTTTTTTGACATTTATAACAGTCTCGAATGGATCTTTTGAGATTTCGTTCTCAAATGTTGGTGCGATTGATATTGCATTTGTATTTTGATGGCTGTGTTCGTTGAGTAGTTGTGCATTTGGAATCATGTGTTTTCTATTGGGGAAAAAAATCAATATGTTACTGTTGATATTATTTAGTTTTGTTAATGAAAATGCACTAACTGGGCTTATGTTGTAAGAATAGAAAATATAATTAAGTTTTGCTATGTGTCCACCAAAGGTTTATCTCAGTTTTGATTAAATAAATAATCGCACAAGAAGATTTGAAAATGATTAAGTTTGACAGCACTTTCTAAAATGCAAATGGTGTTTCGATGTATTTTATGAAGTGCAAGTGAGATAGTTTGATTCGTGTTAAACAATGAAGAAGTGAATAGTTCAGCACCATATAAGAATATGCTTCCTACTCCATGAGCAATTTTTTTTTGATTTGATTAAAACAAAACTAAATTTTTTGTACACAAACATGCAAATAAACAGACCATAATACATTATCTGTAAAACCAACACCTCCACACAAGTTTTTCTTCGCAAATTTTGAATCGACTCCGATCCCCGACCGGAATCGAGTCAAATCAAGCTCATTTCAACTCGATTCAGTTATATAAAGAATTGAGACGAGCTTCAATCTCGCTTCAATACCAATGTTAATGTGGTCTACGTCTACGAACAAACCCCTTCTTGAAGTTTTTATTTTATGTCTGCGATTGTTAAATAAACTTTTTTTTATAGAATCTCAATTTCCAGATGTTTTCTTAACATTTCTTCTTGAAAATTGTCCATTTTATTAGTTTGAGTTAGTTTGTTCG
Source organism: Eupeodes corollae (assembly GCF_945859685.1). Lineage (NCBI taxonomy): Eukaryota > Metazoa > Arthropoda > Insecta > Diptera > Syrphidae > Eupeodes > Eupeodes corollae. Next base: position 51,984,492 of record NC_079147.1, read on the forward strand.
TAAGGAAAAGAACGTAATGTAACGCAATGTGACTCCAAACGGAAGCTCAAGCTCAATTATCTGAACGTTTGCTTTGTCTGACAGCACAACAGCTGCAAAAAAATGTCAACAAAACAAAATGTTTGCTTTTTGGAGGGATGAAATAATAGAAATGTCATTCAAAGCAAACTCGAAGCAGACCCACCGTAACGCAAACGAAGCCGAAGCTGACGTTTCGTTGAATGGAACTAATCTAATATTCACCTCGTTCGGAGAAAATCGTGGTGAAATAATACCTGACAGTAAATCTTTTCTCTATTTCCTATTTCCTCAAAAAGTAAGTATGTTACCATTTCAAAAAAATGTCGATACATTTTGTTTTTGACTAGTTATTTTGATTTTTTTGACTTTTTTCAATCCAAAAGTTTAAATTGAAGTTTTTGGTATATTTTTAAGAAATACATCAAAAACTTCTATAAATATGTTTCTTAAAGTAATTGTATTTCAGGTATCCTTAAGATTATATTAAAACGTGTTATCTGACAACTCTCAGTTTTCAGAAGTTGAAATCATTAACTTGAAAATGTCTAACCTCAACTTCTTATGGCCTAAAGTGTGTTCAGTAACACACTAATTTTCACCTCTAATGATTCATAATGGAGGAGCTATTTTATTTTGACTGATCTACTCAATTCATCATACTCAACTTATGAAAAGAATTTTTTCCATTTTTCTTTAAATAATTTTAAACAATGGAATTGCATTCATTCAACACCTTTTTGAAAATGAAAAGGTCTGCAACTGGAAGCACACAACAATGCAAAAAAAAAACACCATTAAATTCATTGCCGCCTAAATAATTTTTAACAATGATGAATTTTAAACTTTAATGAGAAACTTACGTTTTGACAATATCTTAGTGTACCTAATATAAAATCTTTTCAAAGTTGTAAAAGGAGAAGTATTTTTGTATGTATTGTATTATGTGATTGTGTCTAGACAATTTACCTCATGCACCATGTCAAATCAATCAATATAAAATAAGACACATAGGCACATTGAATAAATTGTTTTATTGAATTTTTTTGTTTAAACAAAGACAACAAAAAAAAAAACGTAACTACCTTGTCTTGAAAGACAAATAAAAAAAGATAAAAGAATTATAAGTAGCAATTATAAATGCTAACCATGAAGTTACAGTTAATTAGATAGTTAAAGGTTTGCCAGGCTCAAAACCTATCTGAAAAATATGAACAGAAAAAAATAATTATACAATTTATTGCTTTTAACTTTTTCTTTTTTGTGGCGGCAACTGTGGCGTATGAGTAATATTTTGGGTTATCACAAATGCATCGTATTTTGAATGTTTTAACTTTGCGTTATTGATTGATTGATACAAAAGAAGTTATGAGTTTTTGGAAGCCTAGTTTAATTGAATACAAACCGAAGGTTTTTTTGAAAACCAAATCTCAAATCTTGTTGTTAACATACCTGAAAGTAAAGGAAAAAAATGTAATATTAATAACTTCAAGACAATTTTATTTTGAAACTGAAAAAATGAGCAAAGATTTTAACTAATAATTTTGAAAAAAAAAATTTATTTTCAACAAAGAGTCACCTAAGTTAAATTTGTTATCATCATTTTCGGGCAATATTTCAAAAACTTTGTAAATTGTGTTTTTGAAATTGATTGAATTTCAGGTTTCTCAAAGCTTATATCTTAAAACGCTTGACGAAAACATATAAACTTATTAACTTCAAATAAGAAGTTATTGTAATGGGTCGGAATTGTCAAATTTTTGACATTTCTCGGCGTTTCAGGGTCCCTAGAGTCGAAATAAAAGATTTTTAGAGACGTCTCCGCGTGCGTGTGTACTTACGTATGTTCGTTCGATATCGAATTTAAATAATTTTTTTTTACAAACAAAAAGGCAAAAAGATGCAGACAGGGGCTCTCAACCAAATTGCGTGGGCGGATTTTTACCATAGCAGTTTAAAAATTTTGGTAAATCCTTAATATTTTACGAGCCAAAAATGTTAGAGACTTGAATCAAAGAATATATTGTAATGTGATACCAAATAAATATATTTTTTAAAAACAATCCAAATAACGGTTTTTTTATAAATCGAAAAAAAACTGAGAAAACAAATTCTGTCGCCTTGAAAATTTTACGAATAGAAAATGATTTCATCTCCAAACGAATTTTGTACTAGTAAAATTTTGAGAAAAATCTAATTGACAGTTTTTTGACAAAAAATAAAAACATAAAAAACATTACTTTAAGTTGGTAAAAACTGATTTTCGACTCAAATATCTTTTGAAAAATTTTAGATTATTGGTTCCAACTAATTTTATCTTTAAAGAAATATTGTTTTCAACATTCGAAAAAAAAATTGAGAAAAATCGAATTGACAGTTTTTTTTACAAAAAATAAAAGCTTAAAAAAAATCAACAAATTTTTGTAAAAAATGGTTTTCGACACAAATATCTCTTCAAAAATTTTACATAAAAGCTTCCACCTACTTTTAACTTATAAAAATTTTGTTTTCAACATTCTAACAAATTTTGAAAAAAAAACCTAATTGACAGTTTTTTTCTAAAAAATAAAAAACTAAACAAAAAAAATAATAAAAGTTGGTAAAACATTTAATTTCGACTCAAATTTCTTTTCAAAAACTAAAGATTATGACTTCAAATATATCGTTACTTATAAGAAATATTATTTTCAACCTTCGGAATTTTTTTTAGAAAAATCGAATTGACAGTTTTTTTTACAAAAAGCTAAAAACCTAAACAAAAATATTCAAAGTTGGTAAAAATTTATATTTGATTCAAATATCTATTCCAAAAATTTGAGATTATGGCTTCCAACTAATTTTATGTAATAAGAAATATTTGTTCAACATTCACAAAAATTTTGAGAAATATATAAGTTCCAGTTTTTTTTACAAAAAATAAAAACCTAAACAAAAAAATTCATAAAACTTTTTAAAAATTGATTTTCGACTTAAATATCTTTTCAAAACTTAGAAATATTGGCGTTAAACTATTTTTATCTTTTAAAAAATATTATTGTCAAAACCCCGTAAAATTTTGAGGAAAATCTAATGGACAGTTTTTTTTTTACAAAAAATAAAAACCTTAAAAAAAAAACAATACTAAAACTTTTTTTTTTTTTTTTTTATAATTAGCAAACACTAAAAGGGTTTTTTTATACCTTTAATATGCCAAAGACACAGTGTGAGCATTAGGAAAAGAGGGAAGGGTTGGATAGGAGGTGTCGGTGTACATTGGTTTTAAATTTCTGAACATTGCAATGACAGGGAAAGATAGAGCGTGGCAAGGCGTTCCACATTCGCGTAGTACGGCTAAAAAAAGAATCTCTGTACTTCATAGTACGTCCGAAGTTGGGCTCAAGGGTAAACTGATGGGCATTCCTAGAAGCGCGGGTATTACGGTTAAATTGTTTAAGGGGAGGAATGCAACTGGCTATTTCACTAGAGCATAGTCCGTTAAAATAACGGTAAAAAAGGGTGAGGCAAGAAACCTTGCGTCGATGTTCGAGTGATGTAAACGAGTTTATGATATTAATGATTAATGTCACCAATCATTTTAAAAGCTCTTTTTTGAATACTGTCCAAGAGGCTTAAATAAGTTACTGGAGCACCAGCCCAGAGATGAGAGTTATATTCAAGTTTCGGACGTATATAGGTTTTGTAGATTGTAGCCAGATCAGACGGAGAAAAAAATTTCTTGCAACGTCTCAGAAAACCTAGACATCTTGCGGCATTTTTGGCAACATCGCGTATGTGATCGCTCCACAAAAGGTTGTTGCTGATGCACATTCCGAGGATGTCAAGATTTTCTGTTTCGTTGATGCAAGTGCCACTCATAGATAGTGGCAAAGACGGTTTATCTCGCTTTAACGAAGCAAGACAGCATTGCGTTTTCCAAGCATTAAATTCCACACGATTTTTTAATGAGCTAATCATATTTTGCCGTTGCAGTTCCACATTTGAAGAGGAGGGTTGTGAGTCTGGAAACGAATATGAAAAGCTAAGAGTGCTATCGTCAGCGAAACAATGTATTGGATTAGAAGTAGCAGACAGGAGATCATTTATAAAAATGAGGAAGAGGGTCGGAGACAAAACGGAGCCCAGGGGCACACCAGCATTTATTTTATGAGTTTCAGACTTGAATCCGTCCAAAACAACTTGTATTGAACGGTTCGAAAGAAAATTTCTAATCCAACGAAGAAGAGATTCGTCGATACCGAAAGCACGCATTTTCGATAAGAGAGCAAGATGCCAAACTTTATCAAATGCCTTTGAAATATCAAGTGCAATAATCTTACTTTCTCCAAAACGATGTAAAGATCTGTTCCACTGTTCGGTGAGATGAACCATGAGATCACCAGTGGACCTATTGCTACGAAAGCCGTATTGCCGGTCATTAAGAAGCTTCCGTTCCTCAAGATATTTCTTAAGCTGATAATTAATCAGCGTTTCCATGACCTTGGAAAGAAGGGACGTTAGTGCTATCGGTCGGTAATTTGTGGGAGAAGAAGATTCGCCTTTTTTTGGAATTGGCTGAACAAATGCAGTTTTCCAACTACTCGGAACGAGCCCAGAAGAATAGGATAGATGGAAAAGCTTACGCAGTGTTTTTGCTAGCGTGGAAGAACACCTCTTCAGAATAATAGCGGGGATACCATCTGGGCCAGCGGATTTATGAATGTTGAGATCTTTAAGAACTCTCGCCACAGTTCGAGTACGAAAAAAGATTGGTCCCATAGAATCATTTACGCGTTCAAGAACTGGAGGAGTCTTGACACTATCTGGTAAGGTGGAATTTTCGGCGAACTGCCTTGCAAATAAGTTGGCTTTATCAATAGAGCTAACTAAAGGAGTGTCATTGACAACAAGCGTAGGAACCGAGGAAGAGGAAGAATTCTTCATGTTTTTTTACAAATGACCAAAAATTCTTACTGCCTTTGGGACATTGCAGTATTTTTCGCCGTAATTTTTGGTCATGTAAAAATTTGGTCCTTCGAATATAGGCGTTGCAGGCCTTCCTGGCTTGCTTAAACTTTTTCCGGTTTTCCTCAGTTGGGTTTAAAACACCGGAAGCTCACCTCTTTCTCCTTGATAACCTTTTTGCAGCTCGAATCGAACCATGATTTATCTTTGGGTTTAATACTTTTAACCCTATTCGGGATAAACGTTTCCATTCCCAAATGAATCATACTAGAAATCATATATGCACTGGAGTCTACGTCGCTATCGAGGAAGCATAGCGACCAGTTAAAGATCCTGAAAAAATTATTGAGACTGTCCCAGTTGGCTTTCTCGTACTGCCAAACGGTTCTCTTTGGAGCTCTTTCTTTAACTGGATTTGTTTGACACGAGAAATTAGCAGATATAACACTATGGTCCGATGTGCCTAGAGGCGTCAATACACTGATTGTGTACTTATCAGGATCAGAAGTGAGAAACAAGTCAAGGGTATTTTCTGCTCGGCCGTTAACGTCTGATATTCGAGTAGGCTCATTGACAAGCTGAGTAAGATGGTTAAACTCAGCAAAAATCTCAGCACACATTCCTTCGGGCGTTGTCTGGCCCGAATGGCGAAGCCACGAAGAATTGTGAACATTGAAATCGCCCGTAATAACGATTTCAGTGTGAGGATACAGGGAGACAATTCTTTGTATGGAGTCAGACAGAGCATCAAATTCCTGAGAAGTTGAAACTCTGTCCAGGTTTGGGCTCCGATAAAGAAAACAATAGTGAATGATGTGCTTATTCACGGAAAGTTTTAAACACTTGAAATTAAAAAGGGAGTTGGTACAATGACCGTATTGTGGTAAAAGTTGATATGCAATATCATTCCTAACTTGGTAAAAATTTACTTTCGACTCAAATAGCTTTTCAAAAGTTAAAAATATTATTTCACAGAAAATATTGTTTCGTATTCATTGTTTTTTTTTAATCCAACAGGCCGTTTTTTCATAAAAAAAAAACAATACGCAAATTTGGTAAAAATTGATGTTCGGTTCTTGATATCTCTCAAATTAATTTCATTCATCCAATTTGTAGAAATGTAAAAAACGCTGTAAAATTGATAACAATTTCTTTTCGACTAAAAATCTATTTAACAAAACTAGATTTTCAAACTAAACTATTTCTTTATATAAAAAATATTGTCGGTAATTTTAATTTTTTTAAGAATAATTTAACTGACAACTTTTTTAACCCAACACGAAAACCTTTAAATTTTTGAGCAAGACAAATCGACAGACGGGATGGAAAGTTATAAGTGTGGGTCGCATCCCTCTTTTTTGGATTTGAATAGAAGAGAGTGATGAAATAAGAGTGTTAGGCACGATTAATAGCTACTTCCTCAGACCTGTTAAGTCCATTGGGAACCCCTTAAGGAGCATAGGGCCTCCACTACGCCTACGCGCCATCGTGTACGGTTTCCGGAGATGTGCTTCAGCTCCCTCCAACTCTTGCCTATTGACACTGATTCCGCCTCGACTGTCCTGCGCCAGTTGCTTCTCGGTCGTCCAGCTCTTCTTCCTTCGTGTGTGATCTACTGCATAACTTGGCCTGCAAGCAGTCGTTACGTTTTTGAAGCGTATGTCCAATCCATTGCCACTTACGCCTCCGTTTTTTAGAGTCTAAAGGTTCCTTTCCTGTCTTTCTATGAAGGACCTCGTTTGAAATACGGTTTAGCCAGAAAGTCCTTAGGATGTTACGAAGACATCTATTTACGAAGATTTGAAGTTTTCTTGTTATGGCTGAAGTAACCTTCCAAGTGCTCCACACATAACGAAGCACAGATTCGACATTTGTGCGAAACAGTAATAGCTTTGTACTTAAGCTGATAGTTATTCCTCCAAATTTTTGACAGCATACCGAACGCGGCTTTTGCTTTGCCGATGCGGCAGATGACGTCTTGTTCGGGGTTCCGCCTTCGATGCAAACGATGCTTCCAAGGTATTGAAAGCTCTCCACTCTTTCCACCGGTTGCTAGAAAATATTTATTTGAGAGGATGGTCGAGTTCCGAGGCTGATCATTTCTTCTGCTTCTCTCTCCACACTTTTTGTCATTTGATTGAGATCCATGATTCTATGAGAGACAAAGCAAATATGTTCCGTGTAATCCAAGTGCTTTAAATAGGATGTCAAAGTCCATTGGATACCTCCGCTACCTCAGCTTAGCGCAGTACATTGCTTATCACCATTAAAAACAATATTTGCGACAGAATACAGCCCTGTCTGACTCCACTTCGGATTTTAAAATCATCTGACAACCTACCATCGGGCAGAACTTGGATCCATCATATGTTGCTTTAATAATATCAATTAGTTTTTCTGGAATGCCCCTCCTCAGCGAAGCTAACCACATATACTCCCTGTTAACGCTATCAAAGGCCTTCTCGAAGTCGATGAACAGCAGGTGTGGTAGTGATCGATATCCAGCGCACTGTTCAATAATGATCCACAGGGTGTTCATATGATCAATAAAGGAGGATCCAGCGCAGAATCCTGCTTGTTCGGCATCGAGTGTGGCCTTAAGGTGTTCTCTGATATGTTCCAGTATAACCTTTGCTACTATTTTGGCAACGGCTGGTAAAACGTAAACTCCTCTCCAGTTTTCGCACTTTGTAAGATCTCTTTTTTAGAAGCTTGACGATAATTCCCTTCTTCCACTCATTGGGAAAGCTTTCGATGGTCCAAGCTTCTTTTATGAGTGGATAAAGCCGTTCGCTTGATGACGTTGGCGCTGCTTGTAAAAGCTCTGCGGGAATTTCATCAAGTCCTACCGATTTGTTGTTCTTAAGTGATTTACCTTTAATTACGGCAACGGTCTCATCTTTACTGGGAGGTGCGGTGCGGGATTAGTTTCACGATGAATGGAAGGGACTTTAATTTCTGTATGAAAAAGAAAATTAGCCTAGCTTTTCAAAAACTGATCATCATTTCGCCTTTCGTGATCAAAAACTCGAAGAAGTTTGTTGTCTCTCAAATAATTATTTTTAACCAAAGCACAACTAGCCCCATTCTCCCCTATGCGTACTCATAATCCATATAGCATTATTTTTGAAAGTTTTTTGAAACATCTGTGCGGTTTTATTTCATTTCAACACACACCGGATTACTAGGTCTTAATAAATTTTAATTTAAACAAATACAAAAAAAGAACTATAAGACGATTCATGTTTCTATTTACGGTTCTTTTCCTCCTATAAACTATACAGGCTATCGTATGCCTTTTAACTCCCTTGCACTACAAGTTTATTATGCCTCACGTTCATCAAAATAACTATTAAAAACAAAAATTGTGATTTGAATAATAAGTTATGGAGAATTTTTTTATGTTGCAATATAAATCACATACCTAAAGTATATAAACTTCTATATCTACATGTATAATACCTGCCTGTGGCTTATAGTTTTAGCTCAAGAGCTTATAAGACAAGCCAAGCCAACCTTTTTATTAAACTTGTCCAAATGTGGGATTAGAGAGAAAAAAATGCGTTGGTTGAGTTTGAAGTAAAAAAAGAACAGAAGAGACAAATGAAAACCGTCAGAGTCCACCTACTTCCACTGCATGAATATAGAATACTCAGTTGGTAAAAAGAATAAGCAATCTGACAGCTTACAAATTAATTTTAATTTATTTTTATATCGATCAGCAAATATCAATTCATCGGGTTTGAGACTTATCATTTTAACAAACATCATTTGTATCAAAAAATATTGAATATAAAAAGAAAAACTGGATTTTTTAGCAAAATAATAAAAAAAATATTAAATAATAAATCATTTCTATTTTACAACGAACATAATATTCCAAAAAATCGATGAACGCTATCACTCATTGCCTGAAATTCTCACAGCTGTCAATTATTTTGTGTCCAACCGATCTAATAGTTTACCATAAAATTTGACATTCCACAAAAGTAAAAAATGATTTTGCAATAGAAACGGTTTGATTTTGAAAGCTCGCGACGGCCATATTGTTTATTTTACTTTCTGTCAAAATATCTTATTTTAATCATACACTAAAGAAAAATCATCATGGCAAATTACAGCGTTTAGCAAAACGTGCAAATGACAAAACAATATTGGATTTGGAGCATTTGGAAGTTCACCCTTAAATTGGTCGAAAAATCATCAGCAAAATTGGCAGATTTGGGAAGACTCCAATCGCTCCAAGATTCGCGAGTTGCCAATACACCAAAAAAAAGTTACTTTTTGGTGTTTTGTTTGACTTTAAAAGCTCGTGGCGGCCATATTGTTTATTTTACTTTCTGTCAAAATATCTAATTTTTATCAGTCACTTACCATAAACCATCATGGCAATTTACAGCGTCTAGGAACATTTGCAAATGATGAAACCATATTGGATTTGGAGCATTTGGAAGTTGACCCCAAAATTGGTCGAAAAATCATCAGAAAAATTGGCCAATCGCCGCGAGATTCGCGAGTTGCCAATGCACCAAAATAAAGTTACTTTTTGGTGTTTTGTTTGACTTTGAAAGCTCGTGACGGCCATATTGTTTATTATAATTTCTGCCAAAATATCAAATTTTTATCAGTCATTTAGCATAAATCATCATGGAAATTTACAGCGTCTAGCAACACGTGCAATTATAAATCTATATTGGATTTGGAAGTTGACCTCAAAATCATCAGCATAATTGCCGGATTTGGGATAACACCAATTCACGGAGATTCACGAGATGCCATCCAAGTTACCAGTGTTTTGTGAATTTAGGGCTGGAGACGTCATTGGTCCGTATTTCTTCCAAAATGACGCTTGGCCTATCCAACCTGGCCGTCAACGGCGAACGCTAAACGTCGATGATAACCAACTTCATGTGACCTGAATTGGATGCTATGGAAACTCTAGACATATGATTTCAATAGAATAACGCTACATGCCACACAACTTAAGACACAATCGATTATCTGTAGGAGCGTTTTCGTGGCCACCATGATCGTGCAATTTGACCCCTTTAAACATTTTCTTGGGGTTTTCTTAAGTCGCAGGCTTATGCAAATAATCTTAAATCTACCGTGGCCCCCAAAGTATAATCTGTCAAAATTTGTTCAGAGCGAAATAAATTCAAATTCTTATCATCCAAGTTTTATTCTAACTTTCGGTACATTAATGTTTTATTTAAGGCTGTATCAACACTATCCAGAAATTATAAAAATCCTAATGTAAAAAAACGTTATTCAATTGCTAAAATTCTTTTAAATTTCTAATTAATTAGACATTTTAACCGTATAAAAGGAGAATCAGAAGTAGCTGCTGTTAAGAGAATTGTTGTAGTACAAGCTTTCATTAAAATCGATAACTGTTGTTGCAAATTCCAACCGCAATGATGCAGCGTAACAATAATTCTATCTGTCAAAGTTAATGTCATTTAGGGCGAACTTCATTGTTTAATTTACTTATTTTAAACACAATCGCGGACATAGTTTTCACTAAAAATAGTGTAGTGCTGAACGATTTCACCTATCATTTAAAATGCACTATGTAGCAGCAAAAAAAGTTAAAGTTAGGTAAAAATTGTATAGCCATTTTTTCGCAGAATTTAAGTTAAATACTTGAACATGCTGTAACTGTACCTACACCATAGTTTTTAACCAAACTACGAGTAAGTTAAAAGACATTTAATTCCCTGAAAGTTATAGATTTACGTAAGGACTGTTTACCTACTTGCTTTGTAGTTTCTAATAATCTGCCTCATGATCGATTCAGTTTTTTACTGCTAGAACATAATAATGGTATCGGAGTCGGAAAAGCTGTCACAGCTTGACGTACGTTTGAAGGATGATGTCATTTGGTATAGAAGGTGGTTGTCATATCCTTGGCATATCCAATTGTTCGGTAATTGCTTCACACTCCTTCACTTTAATTTTATTGTTTTTATAATTTCTGTTGGTTAAATTCCATTGCACGTCCCTTTCGATAACCGCTTCTCAAATTTTTTTTTTCAAATTCGTCCATTTTTATTCTTTATTTTTAACTATATAGGTTTTGCTTTTTATCAAATAACTAACAACGCAAAATATTTAATGACTACGAAATCAAATTTGACGTATGTAAATTAAACGATAGACGTCAAATTTATCATACCTAAAAGTAAGTCAACTGTTCCGATTCCAGCAGTGGCTCCAATCCAGTCCCGTCGCTTTGTGTCCGTGCATTAGTATTGGTCTACATTAAATACTTTTACAGGTATTTAAGTTACGATTCCTACTCCGGCTCCGCCACCATTGTGTTCCAGCAGTTAGTCCTATCAATTAAGGTCAGATAACAATGGAAGGAAAAAATAGTTAAGTATTTGTCAGAAATGTCAAATATGTCCACATTTGTGGATTCTATTTTGACTACTTATTTTGACGTTTCATCATTTGATCTCGCTTTCACAAGTTTTTTTTTAACGGTCTCACTTTCTTGTAGCTTTTAAACTATCAAGTGGAAGGATATAAAATGATCAGACTTGAAAATGATTCACCTCAAAGGAGTCCAATGTAAGCACTTTTTAAGAATTCACAATTTCTTGTAAAATGTTTTGAAAAACAACTCAAGCTATTTTTGATTTTTGAAATACCTAGTTAAATATTTTACTTAAATAAAATTAGAAAATTTTTTCGTTAAAACAGCGTGTAAAAGATCATCCTCCTCATCATCATCATGTTTTACGTAGTCACCTGTTCCCCCCTATTTATTATTCCTTTCAAACAATGATGCATCATTTCAAAAATAAAATTACCCAATTGCTTTTATGAATACAAACCTATAGAAAATTCGACACATCAAGTCGTGCTGGCTTATAGAAATATGTAGGTATACCTTCCTAGTGAAATTAGCTGGACACTCATTTTATTTTCTTGGAATCATTCCAAGAACCACAATGAAAACTAAAATTAACAAATAAAATAAAAAGACAAAGCATACCATCAGCAACAACAATAACATCAAAAAAAATGTAGGATAAGAGAATAAACAATGTTCAAACATCTCAGCGTGTAAACGTAACAAAAAAAGGTGGCAAATGTAATATAAATTAAAAACTTAAAGAAATATTTACACGAACGAAAAGCATTCCGGTGACGGTGAGGTGTAAAAATTGGCAGACCATTCCAAAGGTATTTCCATAATAATAATAAAAACAAAAACTTTAAACTACACATTTTTTGAAATGTGTGTCAATTTTTTTGTTTTAATTTGCATATTCACAATTTTGCTGACCTTTTTGAAAAAAGCTCAATTTCAAGACATTCATTCATTTATTTTCCCAAAAGAACAATATAGACATTTTAAAAAAATATCTTAACATAATAACAATTAATAATAATTCTCCCTGTTTGGATGAAGATATTAAAAAAAAATGTGGAGTTGATAAATAAAGGCGGGGATAAACTATGATCATTAAGAACCATAAAATAAACCCCAGGAGTGCTTGAGAGTAATAAAAATGTTTATTTATCGCGATTAAACTAATTTTATTATAAAACGACAATAAACTATTTATAACAAAAAATTAAACAAAAATTTGCATAAATTTGCATTAATAAATTTAAACTAATTGCCAACATTTGGTTTTTTTGTTGTTTTTAGAGCGAGATGAAGAGATAAACAAAAATTCGTTAAAAGTGAAGTTTCAAATGTGCATACAGATACATTTCTTTCATTCACAATAATCTATAAAGTTGTGTCTCTGCGGGAATGGACTCACTTCAATATACGACAATATTTAATGACAATCTTTATTTAATACTTCATAATGCGCTTTGTCATCTGTCAAAAATTGTAGCTAAAAGTCAACATTAAAAAAAGAACAATGTCTGTGGTTGATAAACTGTTAAAAAATACATAATTTGATAGACAAGGTAATGGTATTTGAAAACCTAATTTCATTCTAAATTCTTAATTCTATTCCGGATCCGGATACACTCTGCTAAATGTCAAGCGTTTATATACATAATACAAATGTGTTTATCTTGATGCACGCTGCTTTAAGTAGTATCAGTGCTGTCGAAAAAGTACACTTTTTGATTTGTAGTTTTGGTCGTGTCACAAATACATTGAGCTGTCAAAATATTTGTGTGATTTTAGTATTAAACAAAAAATAGTTAAATTTTTGGATAGTAAAAATAAAGATTCTAGTCATGATATTTTTAATTTGATCTTTAATGGCAACAATAGTGAGGTGATAAAATTAGGTTGATAAATTCTTTTTGTCAGTCTGCCTCTTCCTTGATCAATTGTTTATTTATTAAATAATTCTGGAAGTTGTGTTATGTCGTTTTTATTTGACAAAGATTTTATGTCATTTATATAGGTTTTGTACTCGATTTGACAGTTCTGATACCCAAACGTAGAAATTTTAACTCAGAAATACATTTGTCCTTCAAACGTCAAACTTTACACATGTAATTTTTTGTTTTCTAGATAAGTGATTTTCTTAAACAAATTTATTTTTGGTTATGGAATGGATACATTTTCAAAATATGTCAATAAGATTCACATAAACAATCACGTAAAATTAATAACTAAAAAAAGTGTTTATTAGGGATCCCAGATCAAAGAGTAATTCCAAGTTTCCAAGTTAACATAAATATGCATACATTTGTAGAAACAAACTCAAGTTGGAAGAGCCAATTTGATTGAAGGGCATACTGTTGACAGGTGTATAAATAAAATGGGATCAGTTTATGGTTAATTTATAGGAAGGAAAATTGAATTTATTTTATCTTAATGGAACATAAATTATTTGTACCCTTTAGAATATTTGATTTTTATTTTTGAAAAGGCAGATAACCTTGGACAAAAGTTAGTCCCTTTGATATTTCAGACAGCTAATTTTTCTAATTCTTAATATAAATTAATAATAGTTTGTTAGAGGTTATGGTCAAACAAATACAAAAAGATGCATGTCCCAAAACCATATAAAAACCTTGAAATTCTTGGTTTAGTCAATACAAAACAAAATTAACAAACAGGAAACATCAAGGGTTTCCTCTATATTTGAAATAAATATATAGCGATCTAAATATATTAAAATATACACTTTCATATTTCCTGAAAAACAAATGCGTAGATTGCATGCAATAGAATTAAAAACACCCTTAAGCAAAAACTCAAAGCTCTATAAACAGATACACGCAAATTAGTGATAATTCAAAAAGTTATACAATATAGGCCAAAATAATCAGCCCTGTGGTATACAAGAAGACAAAGTGAATGAAATAAATTTTGACAGCCTAGAGCGCTCGACATTTCACACCATGTGTCGAAATTTTGTCTACATAATAAATAAAAACAGATAAACAAACCCGATTGTTAAATCAATATTAGATAATTATAGGAACAACAAAAAAATAGCTTCTAGCAACAATCTTTCAATCAAAGAAGAAAAACATTCAATCATATGTATTTTTGTTTTTCGCTGATAAAATTAATATGTTTTTGATATTTACAGCACTTAAACACTCGTACGAATATTGATTGAATGGAAATGGCGCTCCTTCAAGTGGTTATTTGATAATGATCATCCTGTTCAGAAGAAGTCTGCCGTCAAACGCACCTATACAATTTTCCATTTAAAAAATGATTTATAAATGTACTTTGCAGGGTACATTTTAACTTAACAGCATGGCGATGATTAAATTGAAAATTGTGCACACTCAAAAACAAAACGTATGTATGAACTGGCCATCCATCACTGTACAAATAGTTCTCCTATCTGCCACACAAGTGGCATTACAATTACCAAATACACAGGATTGCCAGATTGTGGATATTTATCTAAACAAAAGTTGTATGACAGCTCTCATTTACGGCTTAAAACGTCAACAGTGTCTAATTGAAATTGGGCTATTATTTGGGCTACTTTTTCGGCTCCGATTTCAGGCTATAATATTTTTAAATTTGGCTATTGAGCTAGTTCAAGACATGGCAACCCTGTAAACATACACAAGACCGCTTGATACATCCAACGCTTATTGCCACAAGCCCAGCCACCACCGCCATTCTCCACCACATGCACCGCACGCAGAAATTCCAGACGGTTTTGGAATTTTATCTGTTTACTGTTGAATTTCCACACACATTACCATTTTCACTGTACAAACATGGCGCGCCGACAAAGGGGCAGACAAACAGTAATTTTTCGCTTCTATTATGCTTCTATAGCCATCCATAGCCGCCATCAGTGTTGTTACACTGTTAAATCTACAAAGCCGCCAGCAAGCAGGCCAATTGATTACAAATCAGAAACTAACCATAATAAAAGTCCAAAGCACTTGTTCGTTGAGTTTCTTTTTTTTCTTCTTCTATCAAACGTTAGGGGGCTTAATTTAATAAAGTTGCATTAAAAGTTGTTTGTACAAATAGTTTAATTCTCCAAAAACTTGTTCTCCAAAAACAAAACATAACCTACAAATAACGAACCGCACACAACAAATTGCAGAAATTGAATTCTTTAAGCCCCAAACAGATGTTATGTGTCTGAAACAACAACTAAAGCAGCCATGTTAATCGCTAAAAATAGAAATTTTAAAATATTTATTCTAAAAGCAAAGATAAAAGCAAATAAAACAAAACCCAATAATAAAAATCTTCTCTTGTTTTAACGGACATCACACACTTTAAGAAACACACAAAAGACAAAAAAAAACCTAAACCTTCCAAAGAATCTATGACTGAGCTTCAAAGATCATGTGGAATTTGAATTTTAATAAGAATGGCGGTAATTTTTGGCGGAAGGAATGAGATCATAAACTTTGTTATATTATTGTTTGATCGGAATTCAATGTTTCACTACATAATTTGTTTGGTTTGCTTTGCGGGAATTTCGCGCCATTATTCATCCTTATTTTGTCTCTTCTCTATTCTACCTAAGACAATAAGTAGTGTAACAAGGCATTAGGTTAGGTTTTTGATAGGTTTATGTATTTTAAAGTGTTAAATCTTTTAAATAATAAATAAGTCTGCTCGAACTGGAATGTCGTTAATTTGGAACAAGAATTGCACAACTTTTGTGTGTGAATAAATTTTGTATTGAAATTTTTGACTGCGAACAACGATAACGGCAACGACGACGCTATGCGACGCGTCGCGACAATTTTATAGCCAAAACAACCATTTTGTTAATATAAAATAGGTTGGGCTCATCTGCATTTTTTGTTTTGTTTTCGTTAAATAAACTGATCTACACCGGCCAGCCATTATGTGTCAATGAATTCACACGCGGCGTTTCACGCCAAACTAATTTGTAGGTGTTTTACTAGTTTTGTTTTTGGCTCATTTATTATATTTTATTACCACATCATTAGGAGTTATAATTTTATTCACAAAAGTTGTGAATTAAAAGTTACAATAATGCAATCGTTTCCGGTTTGTCACTAATATCTGGTTTATAAGTTTTGAGGGATCAGGGATTAGAGTAATTATATATGTAAATATTTGTTAGCTTATCTAGTTTCATAATGTTTCTAAGTTGCCTCATTGTGTTTATTAAGATATTTACCATAATTTAGAAAAAAAAGTTGTTATTTTTAACCACAGGGTGATTCGCATTAAAGTGTTGTTGTGAGTTTATGTCATTTTATACTTTTTTTTGTTCAACCCAGAAAAGTCTATCAAAAATGAAACCTTCATAACTGGAAAGACTTTCTTCCAAATCGTAAATGAGTTTTTTTTTAATTTTTGGCAACCTCCCATAAAATTGTGCGATGTTTTTTTTTATAGATTTGACACTTTTAGATCTGTCAGTATAAAAATATAACCCCTTAAAAAACTTTTAAACTGATGAGGTTAAGACGACATAAAGGACTGGGACGTAAGGCAAGTTTCTAAAACTCTATTGGTCATATACCAAAAAAGTGCCCATTGTACAATGCTGTTTAGGTCGGAATTTAATGAGCTTATCATATTTTGTAGTTGCAGTTCCACATTAGAAGAAGAGATATGTGAATCTGAAAACGAATATGAAAAGCTGAGGGTACTGTCGTCGGCGAAACAGTTTAATGGATTAGAAGTTACAGACAAAACATCGTTTATGAATATAAGAAAGAGAGTTGGAGACAAAACGGAGCCCTGGGGTACACCAGCATTTATTTTATGAATTTCAGACTTGAATCCCTCCAGTACAACTTGTATTGAACGATTCGAAAGGTAATTTCTAATCCAATGAAGTAGGGATTCATGAAAAATGAAAGTACGCATTTTGGATAAGAGAACCTGATGCCAAACCCTATTGTTGATATCTAAAAATACATTAAGGAAGGCTTCTTTCGAAAGTCTAAAGTTTTGAATGAATCTAAAAGCGAGCCAAATCAGATTTTGCAATGTAACTAAAAAAGATCTTTTATTTACATACATATGTTCAGCCAAATCCATCAGATTTGAAGCATCCCGTAGTTTTCTTCGAATCTTTGCTTGCTCCAAAGAATTTTCTTCTTCAATTTCATTTTCACTGAAAAATAGTTCAATAGCAGACATGGTTTTGGCTTTCGCGATCCGTAAAATATTTTATCAACAAGGAATTTGTGATTGACTTAAAACTTGATAATCAACAAATATTTTGACAACCATAATACCAAGACTGTCATTTTGAATCATTCACAATAGATCTAATTTCTGAAGAGCGTTCACAGTTTATCAAAAATTTTGATTGCTGACAACGATAATAATAATTCATCAATTTTATTGAAAAACGTCAACTAGCGAATTGCTAATTGACAACCGTAATAGGGCTGTTACTTTCTGCAAAACTATGTAAAGATTTTTTCCACTGTTCGGTTGGATGCACCATGAGATCACCAGTGGACCTGTTGCTGCGAAACCCGTATTTTCGGTCATTAAGAAGCTTTCGATCTTCAAGATATTTCTTGAGTTGATAATTAATAAGCGTTTCCATGACGTTGGAAAGAAGGGACGTAAGTGCAATCGGTCGGTGATTAGGAAGATTCGCATTTTTTGTCTGCTCGGAACGAGACCTGAGGAGTAGGACAGATGAAAAAGCTTACCCAGTGGTTTTACCAGCGTTGAAGAACACCTCTTCAGAACAATAGCGGGGATACCATCCAGACCAGCAGATTTATGTTTGTTAAAATCTTTTAGGCCTCTCCTATAGAATAACTAACTCGCTCAAGTACAGGGGGAGTCATAACACTCACTGGCAGCGTTTAAGATGCGGCGACATGCCTAACAAAGATATAAGCTTTCTCTAAAGAGCTTACAAATGGATTGTTATCCTCAACGAGCGTAGAAACCGAGGAAGGAGAAAAATTTCTCATGTTTTTTATAAATGACCAAAAATTTGTACTACCTTTGGGACATTGCAGTAATTTTTTGGCGTAATTTTTGATCATGTAAAGTCCGTCGAGTATGGGCGCTGCAGGCCTTCCTGGCTTGCTTGAACTTATTCCGGTTTTCCTGAGTTAGATTGGCTTTAAAACAACAGAAACTTCTTCCTGATCCTAATAACCTCTTTACAGCTCACATCGAACCATGCGTTTTCCTTAGGTGTTAGTTCTCATTCCCAGGAGAATCAAACTTGTGATCATATCAGCGCTGGAATCAACGTCACTATCGAGGAAGCATAGTGCCCAGTTAAAGATCCTAAAATAATTATTGATACCGTCCCAGTTGGCTTTCTCGTATTGCCAAACGGTTCTCTTAGGAGCTCTTTCTTTAACTGGAGAGTTTTTACACGAGAAATTTGCTGATATGACACAATGATCAGATGTGCCTGGAGAAGACAGAACACTAAAAGTGTACTTACCAGGGTCAGAGGTAAGAAGCAATTCAAGAGTGTTTTCTGCTCGACCAACCACGCCCAATATTCGAGTGGGCTCGTTGACCATCTAAGTTAGGTGGTTTAACTCAGCGAAGATCGCAGCACACACTCCTTTTGGTGTTGTCTGGCCCGAATGTTGAAGCCATGAAGAATTGTGTACATTAAAATCGCCCGTAACAACGATTTCAGTGCGAGGTAGGACGAAACAATTCTTTAAATGGAATCAGACAAAGCATCAAATTCACGAGAAGTTGATACTCTGTCTAGATTGAGGCTTTAATAAACGAAGCAATAGTGAATGATTTGCTTATTCACGGAAAATGTAAACCCCATAAAATTGAAAAAAAAAGAAGAAAAAAAAACGATAAGCAACATCATTCCTTATGTATATGGCGCCAAGTTATACCCTTGAATAAGGAATTCAGTGGGATCGGAATCCTCACCTACTTGGATTTCACTTAGTGTCAATACAACTGGCCTGTTAAAAGTAGTATGGGAGTACACAAAAAGTAAATTCGCTCTGAGCCCACGAATATTACAATAATCTACCCTGAAATTTCCAGCCATTGCAAATAAAAGAAAAGCAAAAACCAAAACAGCCAAGGACTATAAGAAAAATATAACTGAGTAGAACCTATTCGATACACGCCACTATTCTAGTGTTATGCCTTAGTAGTGATAAGAATCGAATCCGGCCCTGTTAATGCAAAACTGTGAACAACATTTTGTCAACAATCTGTTATCAACGATGAAAGTTGACTGGAAAGTTAAAAAAGAAAAACCTCTCTAACCAACAAGTCAAATCTACTTGTGTCAAAATGACAGCTGATCAAGTTCTTTTTATTCAACTGAAAGCTGAATTTTATTTACTCATGATTTATTTAATGTTTTGTGTGAAAGGGTTCCTTATCAAATTGGAAAATAAATAAATTTCTTTAAAATACAAAACACAATTTATAATGGACAATAACGTAGACCGCATAAGCATACAAAATACAGCAAGAAAATTGTCACATCTGAATAAAAGCTACTGAAAAATATGTTATTAACCACTAAGTTTCAGATAAGACAATTTAAACTAAGTTCCAAGCAACAAACCTACCAAATTCATTGGGATTACGTACGGGATTTACGGGATTTTTACTTAATTTTTGTGTTCCAATTTTAATTAATGATAAAGCTAACACCGTTATCGTCTTATGACCAATAAACTGGAATATTCTTCAAGTGCTGAGAAAAAAATAACAGAATTGATTCTGAAAACAAGAGAAATTTGCGTCTCAGTTTGAACTCAGAATCCAAATTCACAAATACTGAAATGTCAAACCTGACAGTTGTATTGTTTTGTATTCGAATTATGCAGTGTTTTTTTTACAACTATTATTTTTGATGTTGATGTCTATTATTATTGACATACTATACGTGGACTGCTAGTAGCCAACTTCACTATGGTTCCACTTTTAACTGACAAAACACTAGCGCAAAGAGGGCTATGCGGAAAAATTGTATAACATTTACATTAAATACTCACAGCCACTGCTGTCGTTCTTGCTACTATATTTTACTGCTACTCTACCCACGGACGAAAACTACTCCCCAAAATAAAACGGAAAAGAAATTTTGATTTGGTTTACAATAAAAACCAAAATTTAAAATATAATGCCCCAGTAATAGTGCAACAGCAGAAAGTAAATTTTCATATGTAAGCCTTATAAAAGATAAAAAAAGAAATTCACTCAAGGTAGAAACGGTGAATGCTCAACTAACTGCTAAGGAACTTCTTAAAAACAATTTCGCCGAAAAATGGGAGCCATCGAAAACTTTAATTGAGAATAACAAAACATTGTTTAAGGCGCCAATCATATCTATCATTGATTTTCATCATTGAAAACAAACATAGGAATTTTTTTGACAGTTCGTTTCCCGATTGAAATCCACCGACAAAATTTTACTGACATAAATCTATCATTGGAATTGTGTGAAATGGGAACACAAATCAGTGGAACGATTTGAACATAAAATATAAGCTGTTCAGGAAAATGAATTTCCGTCCGTTATTCATGAGCCAAGCATGTGTTTGTTGTTTTTTTGTTTTACTTCTCAATTTAAGAAAATACTCCCCAAAATGATAGAAAAATACTACTCTTGAAATTTTCAAAACGACAGCACTGATCACAGCAAAAACAACATGGCATCATTTGTCTTCAACAAATTCTACTAGATGTCAATACTTTCTATGTCAGCTTAAAAAAATAAATAAATTGGGTGACGCAGCAGTCCGTTGTGAACCAGGGCCTAGTGACTTACAACTCGCAACCATTCCTGTGTGCGAGTACTGTTGTCAGGAATGGTCAGCTTATCTCAAGTAAATACAAACAGATGTCGCTAAAAGTTTCATAACTTTTTTTGCCACTGCGCCTGGAAGGGCTAGTGTATCTAATTTGAAGTGGAACCATTTTTATTCACATTTTGTATGGAAAATTCACACCACTAGCAGTCAATGTATAGTTTGTCAATGTCTATTACAATACAAAAACACTGTCACAAGTTTGACATTTATAATTACATTAATATTTAGAATTGTCAAAATAAAACAAAAGTAGTTCAATACGATTTTAAATACGATATTGAAAAGGTGAAATCTTGAACTTAATTTTTTTTTCTAAAATAAAGTTAAGTAACAATAACACTCGAGAAAAGTAACTTATTTAATGTTAGTCCTAAAAACAGGGAATATAACCCTTGATCCAAATGCGGTTTTGTTTTTATATTGATTATTGTCACCCTGTAAAGATCTCTTTTTTTAAATACAAAATCGATGCCATTTAGTGATTAATTTATTGCCATTAATGTATTTTGCATGAGAAAGTTATTATTTTAAACACTTAAGTCAAATAAAATAAATTTTGCAGAAATAGATTAACCGCATTATGCACTCAAACTTACATTAATCGATGAATGAATTAGATATAAATTATCATGATTGAAAAAGTAGAAATAAAATAACTTGTTATTTAACACGGTTAACATAATATTAAAGTTTAACTTTATTACAATAATTTATTGTAAAAGGGTCAAGTAAAAACAAAAATAAAAGAAACCATAAAACAACAGATCTTATATGAAAAAAAAAACGATATAGCCGACCAAATAAATAATTTCCGGTTCCAGTTAATATTTTTGGTAGTTTTTATTATTTAACATATTTTTTTATTTAAACAAGCAGCTTCTTGGTATTGAATGTTAAATTTTAACCAAATTAAATATTTCGAATAATATTAATTAGCTATGAATATTTAAATTGACATCGTAAAATTTAAACGTTAGATATAAAGTTAATAGCTGTTATGTTATGTTATGTTAAAGTTTATGTAAAAACAACTAAGGAAGATTTATGTTTATAAGGGTGGCTCTTTTTTTAACAGAAATTATTATTATGGTGCCTCAATTTTCAGAATTTAACTGATACTTTTTAAATAAAAAAAATAAGTTATTTAGGATCCTTTATATTTAAACGTCGTCGTGGGGAGCATAAGAATCTTAGGTTAATGTGAAATTCAGGAATTAGTTCAAAATCGCCGAGTTTTCATTTGGCGAATTTTAATAAAAAACTAACTGTCACCTAATTTTTTTTCTTTTTTACAGGTGACATGAATCAATTTCAAAAGTAGTCATTTACAATATTTCAAAATTAAGCCCACCCTAATACACATAAATTATAAATTTGATTAAATCTCGTTTAAAATTTGTATTGACAATAAATGTATTTCAATATTGGGCATTAAAAATTATTATTAATAAAATTAAAGTAAAAATATGCACTTTACTGATGTTATAAATTAGGTCAAAGTTTTCCAAACAAATTAATTACACAATCAAAACCTTGGATTTAAAAAATTCAAAAATTATTTAATTTAATTTGAGTACTTCTTATTCCTAGCACAAAGACAGCGTCTATTTCGGTGTGGATTTGTTGTTGGAACCAGACTCAGGCAAAAAGTCTTGAGTTTCAACAGTGTGAGCAAGCCCATTCGCCAACATAAGCCTAATATGGGCACATGCCCCAACAGAGGAGAAAGATGAAGACACCAAAGACATATTCTTCGAGCTCTTGGACAAGACTTATGAGCAGTGCCCTGGCTATGACATTAAAATTATCTTAGGAGATTTTAACGCCAAGCTAGGAAGAGAAGACATCTTCGGTGGCACAATTGGGTGAAACAGCCTACACGACACCACCTTCGACAACGGATTCAGACAGATCGATTTCGCTGCGGGACGAGACGTTCTGGTAGCTAGTACGCAGTTCACACATCTTGATATCCACATCAATCAACTGTCAACCAGATTGACCACATTGCGATCGACGCACGACACTTCTAAAGTATACAGGATATCCGAACATTCCAGAGGCGAACATCGATTCGGACCACTACCTCGTTGTAGCCAAGATACGGCTACGGATATCCCGATCCAAGCCAAGACAAGGAAGACGGCTACAATCGCAAGAGACTGCCATTTCCTTTTCCGATCGAATCTCCAGTAACCTCTTAAGGAGTCTTATGCTGCCTGCATTAATCATTGAAAACCAGTGGCAACATTGCCTTGCAGCCATCAGAGATGCCGCCTCTGAAGTGCTAGGTTTCACACGGCCACCACAGCGAAACCCCTGGTTTGACGACGAATGCCGGCAAGCGCACTGCGAAGCAAGAGGCATATAAAACGGTTCTGCACAAAAGAACCAGAGCTGCTCGCGAGCCCTACGAGCAAAAGAGGAGAGAGGAACACCGGCTTCTTAGATGGAAAAAAGAGAGGATTAGAAGCGTGCGATCGAGGAGATAGAGGAATGCCACAACAGGAAAGAGGTTCGTCAATTTTACCAAAAGGTAAAAACAAACGTCCCAAGGTTACCAGCTACGAACAGAAGGCTGTAAAGACGATCAAGGGAACATCGTAATAGAACCGCAGTCTATCTTGAGAATATGGAGAATATTCTCCAAATTACAAAACGGCAATGACGAACCGAATTCCGCTGTAAGGGAGATAGAACCACTCAACCTCGGCGACGCAGATCAAAAATTCCGCCTACCTGACCTAGACGAAGTGAAGATAGCTATATCTAAACTTAAGTCAAACAAAGCTGCTGCAGCTGACGGCATCGCTGCCGAACTATTTAAAGCAGCAGGCGATGACTTGGTAGTGTGCATGCACCAACTCATCTGCAAAATATGGTCGCAAGAAAGAATGCCCGATGAGTTCAATCTCAGCATAGTGTGCCCAATACATAAGAAAGGAGACCCTCTAACCTGCGAAAACTACAGAGGCATCAATCTCCTTAACATTGCATAAAAGATCCTTTCTGTATATTATGTGAAGCCGTTCGTCAACAACCTGATAGGTCCTTATCAGTATGGCTTCAGACCAGGAAAGTCCACTATCGACCAAATTTACACACTAAGGCAGATCTTGGAAAAAACCCAGGAGCTTCAAATCGATAACCACTGTCTCTTTATCGATTTCTAAGCCACGTATCACAGCATCCATAAGGAAGAGCTCTACCGAGCAATGTCTAATTTAGGCATCCCTGTCAAACTTATCCGTTTGTGCAGAATGACAATGGCGAATGCACGCTGCTCTATCAAGGTCGGAAAAGATCTTACCGATGCATTTGATGTCAAAAAAGACAAAACGTCACCATAGACAGCTATAACTTTGAGGTAGTTAAGGACTTTGTCTACCTAGGCACCGCTATAAACACAGACAACGACACCAGCGCTGAAATCAAACGAAGAATAACTATTGCAAATCACTGCTTCTTTGGACTTAGAAGGCAATTGAGAAGGAAAGTCCTCTCTGCAGCATCTAAAATCACCATCATCCCGGTTCTCATTTATGGCGCTGAGGCCTGGACCCTGTCAAAAAAAGATGAGAGCGTCTTATGATGCTTCCAGAGAAAAATTTTTCGGGTGATTTTTGGTCCCATACGCGTAGATAGATTATGCAGGAGAAGATATAACGACCAACTGTACGGGCTGTACAGCGTCACTGCCCTTGTTACCAGAATTAAAGTCCAACGGCTTAGATGGTTGTAGGTCATGTAGAGCGAATGGACATCAATACTCCAGCCCGTCTTCAAATCCAATCCCGAGGGACGGCGCAGTCGAGGAAGACCGCTTATCAGGTGGCGCACCCAGGTGGGAGAGGACCTCAACCAACTTGGCATGTGAAACTGGAGACAGCTAGCTAGGGACCGAGCTGGCTGGAGACGCATGTTGGTTGAGGCCCAGGTCCGCCCCGGACTGTAGCGCCACCTTAAGTAAGTAAGTATTTTGTAAGAATTAGCACAACTTTTGAAGTATGGAACGACTTTGAAATAAAAATGACTTAAACTTACAGTATGGAACTAGGTCTGGAACGCTGCAATTATGAGTATGACATTTGACAAAAGACGTGTTCACAACGTTTTTTTTGGTTCCTGTGATATTATAGTCATCATGTTTTTAAACATGCCCCTAAGTTTGAAAATATAAATATAAAAAATTGGCAGGTAGAATTCGTCGAATTTTTATTCACCATACATAATTTGACATTTCATTTTCCAAATGATAAACAAATCCAAATGTTATACAAACGGGTCTAGTTCTGTACTACATTCCATGAATACCGTTTAATTTCATCTTATATAGCAGAAAAATGGCTTAAAGTCCTTATGAAAGGATACATTTTTACTATGACCTATTCCGATAAAAGAATGCTGTTCATTTGCTATTAATTATATATTAAAAAATCGTGACGCCATGTCCGTATTTATAATGAAACTATAACATTCCATTGTCAAATCTAGTGTAGGTACCCCTTTAAAATGTCAAAACTATTCACGAAACCACCACCGGCGCGGCAGGCTTTCAAAATAAAGTAACAAAAGTAAATTAACAACATCTGTATAAGAAGTACATATCAAGTTTTATTGCAAACTGAATAAAAAGGAATTCTATTGCAGATATTAAACGAGATATCAAAGATCAAAGTACATGTTTGTCACATAAATTGGCATGTATGCAATAGTCTATGGTAGATTTAAGCTTGTTTGCAGTTTGTACCTTAAATTTGTATCATAGTTTGCAATAAACTGAATGAATGAAGGCCCCATGGGAACCTAAATGTTTGCTGTAAGTTTAAAATTTGAATTAAATTTTGGTGATGCTTCAATATAGTTAGAAGAAAATCCTTAACTAGTTCACCACATTATGCTTTATATTTTTATTCACTTTGTGTGGTAAAATTTTTACTATCTTGTCTGCGTTCCCTTTAAAATCCAAAAGGAAAATAATATCAACTTAACAATTTTACGATTTGTTGTTGAGATTGTTCATATTTATTAGTCCATCCATTTAGTTTAGTTTTGATGAAATTCATGAAGGCGTCGTCGTCGTCTTAAGAAAGGCTAATCTAAGTTGTTTATCGGTGACGGCGACACAGCGACCGGTGCCGACGACGACAACGCAACGGTGGAAAAACAGTGAACTAACATCAAACAAGCCTCGATTATTTGTACCGATTATGGAAAATTTATTCGGACTTAGTTATAATATTATTTTAAGACAATTCGCAGGCGTGTTTCACTCCAAATTTAAGGAAAACACAACAACTTTATATATAGGATCTAGCACGATGATCTAATTTGTTTTCGTTTTTGGATAGAAAATTGCTGTGGGAATTTTTACCGCTATCAAATTGACAACTCATTATAAATCGATATTGGCATAAGAAATCTCTGTTTAAGGTGAAATTGTCAGGCTGGTAACGCCTTTAGTGCAATAGCTAAGTTTATATATCTTGGGACCACACCTTAAATGCATAGAACCTATGGAGTGTGGGGAATTTCTAATTACCCCCTTATTGGTCGATCGTTACGATATACTATGTATTTACTTTATTAGAAGATAACACCACTCAATTATAAATTATCAATACCCACGTTCTAAAAGTAATGACGGTGAATCGATTAATCATACACTCGAATCGGTAGTTTAGATAAAAGATAGATAAAGTTTACTCCTCCCACTTTAACCAGCTCAAGAGATTTGTAGCTTTTCTTACCTGAAAATAAAAATAAAAATGCATATGAATTAATCAAGAAAATTATACTGGTTGTGCAAAATAAATAGTAAAGGAAATTTTTTAATAGTTAATTCTGGAAATATAAAAACCTCTTTTAAATTAGCTTTTCCCACTCCCTAAATATGCCTTCGTAATGTGAAAGCAATATTTGTCACAAGTAAGCCAATAATAAATGATAATTTTTAACGACTTTGGTGAATTATATCAAAGTCACAGTTCATTTGACAGTTCTCGACTCTTTTTTTGACAATAGTTTAATTTGGAAATATGATCACAAAACAAAATTTAACTAATGTCAAAACAAGAGTCGGGAACTGTGACTTTGAAATAGTTCACCAAAGGCTTTAAGAAGACCTCAGGATTGGTAATTGAAATGACATAAGTTAAATAACTTCGATACAAAAAATTTCTCCATACACTTATCTTGTCTGGAACTTTTGCGCAATATTTATGGGTGATGGTCAAAACAGAATTGTTTTAAAGCCAATATAAAAATGTATTCAAAAGAGAGAAGTTTTAACTAAACGTCACATAAAACAGCCTGTCAAAAGTACTGTTTTTGCGTGGCGTTTTTTTTTGAAAACCTTTTATGGGCAAATATCATGACGGCTTTTCACTATTGACATTCGCATTACTAAAGAAAACCCTGGAAAAGATAAACGATTTTTTCTTGGAGACCCACCATGTTTTCATTGACTTCAAGCAACCAAAATGTAAATGTTTGCAAGAAAGGTCAGTTTGGAATGACTTTAAGAAACATTTAAGAATTTGAACAGGGTTTAATAATAATTGTGTTTGAAAACGTGGGGCTCATAGATACTCTCTTCATTCACCTAGAAACGTATCAGTAATTTTTTTTTAAGGCTTAAGGACTATTCACATGAGACTATGAGAGCGACCAGCGACTAGCGATAGCGAATTAACGAATATTCTGGTTCTAAACGTCATTAGAGATGCACAGCCAATACTAAAAAGAATTTTGTAGGTTGAAACGCGCGTGATCATTTTATTTGTTGAAATTTGGATTGTATGTGGAACGCGAATTGAGTTAAGCATCTTGCACAGCAGCTAAGAACTGCGAACTGTGGAAGTTAGCATGTTTTGACTTTTCTTTTACATGAGCTTTATTTCTATTCGCAGATAGCGACGAATTGTCAATTTATAATTACCCTTTTCAACAAATAAAACAAGAGTGGTATAATTTTGAGATTAAGTTGAGCGCGAACAATTTATTCGTTGCAGTGTGGATGGTATGTGGAACGCGAATAGAATTTGACAGTTCGTAGCAATCACACTTCAATTCGTTACTACCTAATTGTTTTTTTTTTTTCAAAATTGTCTTGTTTTAGAGAGCAAAATGCAAATTGTACTATCCTAACATAAGTGTCAATTGGTTTCTTATAATTTAAATGTGTTTTTGTTTGAAATTTTCTTTTTGAAATGTGTGAAATGACGTTTGTTCATCGATTCGTTAATTCGTTGTTTGCTCTCATGTGCAAGGCCCTTAAAGCACTATTCACATGAGCACGACCAACGAATGAATGAATATTCGTCGATTTTGACATTTCTTTGACATGAGAGTTTTTAATTCGAAGCGAATGAACACCAACCAAAACAAGAATTATTTTTCAAGGTTAAGTACGCGCGATTATTTTATTCGTTGCGAGTGTGGATAATGTGGAACGCGAATTAAATTTGACAGTTCGTATCTTAATATATGATATTGAAAAGTAAAAGTATGCATCATAACTCAAATAGAAACTATATTGCTATCGTTTTGTTAAGAATTCGTGTGAAAATATGTCTTCAAACGTATATAAACTCAAATTTTGTAATTCATTCGTCGTTCGTTGGTCGCGCTCATGTGAATACTACTTAAGACACCGCAAATAAAAGAAGGACGATCTAGTAAAATGTCAAAGTCATTTTATTAATTTACTAAGTTGAAAAGATGATAAATTTAAAATTCTTAACAATTTATCTAATTTAAACTTACAAAATCCTGCCAAAAAGTTTCCTGGTAAGATCGTTAGTACTTATCATTGTGTAAGATTATTTTTCAGACTTTCAAAAGCTTTAGTTTTACGTGAAAAAAACTCTTGTTTGCAATAATTCTGTTCATTAGACCAATTAATTCGCCTGGGGATTACTTAAATGTCTCCTATTTTACTGAATTGAGTAACATTGGAATATCACAAATTTTAATTATTCTTAAATTAAATGTTCTGTGCCAATCCAAAAAATAAAACAGTATACCACTTGAAAGGTAACACACATAAAAGTCAATTCATTCATACCCTATAAGTGGTATAATAATGTGACATTTCTGTAATGCCTGTCATCGAATTAAGAAATAGGTGAATTGTTACACTAATGACTTTCATTGATTTATGAGATCAACTTATCGATGTTATGTATGCACATAATATAAACTCTCTGTAGGATACAAATCAATGTAAATGTATATAAGTACAGTCTGGATAATATGTTGTTTTCTTAACACGCCCCTATTGACTCCACCGTTTGGTTTGTTCGTCATCTTCGTGTTGTAAGCAATAACATCATCGCCTTTAATATCTAAGCTAAATACGCCATCTACATGCATTTACGAATAGGTATATTTTACAATCAGTCCGAACTAGACAGTTATTGACGTTTGGCGAGAGCGCCTTTTTAGAGCGACATTGAACGACGTGCGTTCAGGCATTAAGATTTATCTTGTATAAAAAACAACAAAATTAACTTGTTGCAGTTGAGTTTTTGTTTTTTATATGCAAAAAATTCAAACATTGCAATAATAGTTTAAAAAGTGCAACATTCAGGTTTAAAGTTTGCATTTAGTCTGATATCAACAATTTACACGTGCAGAGTAATTTTTACCAACATTATGAACTAAGATAAGAAATAAGTTTAAACAAGAAAATAAATAAACTTAAACAAAAAAAATCATAAGTGTCAATGTAAATTTTTATGGCTTGCGTACTAGTTATAGAGATCTTAGATTTTCTTCACTTCTGTCAAACTGGTTATTTGACAACTTGTTTGGAGTACTTTGAAACTTGAAGGTATAAAAAAGAGCCAATTGTAAGATATTTGTTGAATTGCTTCTTAAAAAATCTATTCTCAATTAATATCTGTGTGTACATAGATATTGCTTGTTTGTTTAAAATCTGACAACCATAATTATTTCAATTAGGTAAATGTCAGTTGGTATTCACATATGTAATGGATATGCCTGTGGCTATGATGTTGATACCAAAAATTAAAGTTTTATTGATTAATGACTTGTAAGACCAATAAAAAAAATAGATTGTCTGAAATTATTTTAAGATTTGTATAAAGATGTTTAATTTAAACAAAATAAATGTAAGTTTTAGTGAAAACGCAAATTACAGCTACTGAAGCTTAGGAGCTTAAACATGTATTTTTTTCAATTATACCTCCGTTTTCAACTATTGGTATGTATAGAAGAATGGAAGCTTTATCATTTTCAACAAGTTTATGTGAAAAGACTGAAACACATGTAGTGTATGTAGAAACCTACATAAGATTCCAAACTTTTTGAATATCATTAACACAACGAGTAAACTCTTGTAAAATATTGCTTAAAATTCCAACTTTCATTACTTTTTGACGGACGGTTCCCATATGGTAGAGCTGAAACTCCAACAACAACTCTTTACCATTTCTGTGTGCTGGCAATGTTGTCAGAGATGGAAGGGACCTACAGTTTATATGCCGAATCCGAACGTTTAATTTAAGAAAGCATTTTTTTTTAATGACAAGATTTACTCTTGCAAGATTTGTCAATTCCTCGCAAGAGGCAGTACCCGTGAAAAAAGTTAGGTGGCACAGGCAGGGATTGAACCCTTTGCATGACAGTCCAACGCACTAACCATCACGATACGTGTACTACAAACTCTGAAACTCCTACATTATATAAAAAAATGTCTTCACCAAAACGCAAGTTAAGCACTTTTCAATGGGGGCGCGTTGAGTTTGACAGCTCGTGGTGAACGAATTGTTTGTTTCACTTTCTGTCAAAAGTTCTTCCTAATCGTGTCAAGGTAAAGCGTGTTCTTTAGTAGCAACGATGCGCGCGTTGCCACCTTTTTGTGAGGTACATGACCATTCTTCTAACTCGTTCAACAATTGGTGAACAATCAGCAAAATTCGTGCCGAAAAAATCGCCGCTGTTCGTGAAAGTAAAATCCGAGGAATTCTGAGTCGCTCGCAAAAGCTAGGCCTGTTCTAGACCACAAATTACCAAACAAAATTTTATTCACCACACTAGTGTCAGAATTTAACCATGGTAGAAAGTTCAACCAGTATATTAACATAATTTACAAGTGGTTAAAATTGAGCAATTTCCTCTGCACCTAGTCACTTTTTTATTTAAACAAAAGTTCGCCATTGGAACTATACATTTTTTTCGCTATCATCCAAAAATTTAAAACTTTATCACTTAAAACAAAAAATCATTCCACTGATGTCATCATAGCCTAAAAAATTCAAAAAATCTATACAAGATATCTCTATTAATTTTGTTTTAATTAGATTTTTAAGTTTCAGGAAGTCCAAATACCCGCCATTTAAACTAAATACGTATGGATGCGTTCTGATCTAAACTAGTCCAAGTTATAAATCTTGTACCAAACTTTCAGCTTTTCTTCATTGTCATTCTAATCTACCACAAAAAAGCAAATTTTCTGTGGTGGAACTGACAGAATATAGTATTTCAAGTTCTAGTTTTCTATAATTTAATTCCTATAAACGGATGACATTTCCTTATACTATATGCAAAAATTCATCTTTAGTCAAAATGAATTGTTTTGATATTTAACGAGTTATCATTTTAATCTATTGACAATCATATTATATACAATAAAATACAAAAAAACCCACCCAGTCAGACTTGATGCCGATTGAATCGATGCCGAAAAGTCTTTGAAATAAAAAATAAATTAAGAAGACAACAACTTGTCCGAACAACCACTATAAATCTCAAATGGGTGCATTAAGGTGTTAATCTTTATTTTATACAGATTTACTTTATTTTTTATTTTGTTTTGATTTTTACATTTTGTTGATCTGAAATTCAATACCTGATCATCATGCGTTTTTTTGTTTTTATTATTTAAACATAAGTTTTCCTTATCGAATTACTAAAAGTCTTAAAATGCAGAAAAGTTTAACAGTTTAAAAAATCATTTAATAATTTATCTGCTGGATAGGCTCATTAAAATGCAATTAAATTGGTTTTTATTATTTTTCTCTGCTTCTTTAAACTGTCCAGAGAAATCTGAAGATTTGCATATCACCTGCGAAGAGAATTTGTTTCTTTTTTATTAAGACTCAACATTCAAAAGAATCTTAAAACTTTAGTTCGATAATAAAAAACCAAAATTCGCGCACTGAATGTGGCCATTCTGGATGTCACTTATGGATGCAAAGTTATTGTGACATAAGAAGCAAATAATGATATGATGACGCTGATACGGTGTGTAATTTCATAACGGACTTTTGACGGCTCCTTCTGAGGAGCTGGCCTTTTGTCCAAACGTTTTATTTTGTTAAGTCTTTAATTTGAATTGCTAATTAGCACAAGATTGAATTATATTATTTTTGTGTGAATTTTTTCTTGAAATCATTACCGATCGATTCGTATCGGGGGAGAAGATTTTCATTTTAGTATATAACTGACAAGCAAATACGTTCCACATCTTTGATTATATCGAAAAGACTATTTTCCGGTATTTATTTTTCTTTTTTGAACTCCCACACTGGCTAGTGCTACGCCAATTGGCTTCTGCGAGTTGGATGTGGGAATGGTGGGGTTTCGCGCGCACTTCATCCAACAAAATATAAATCAAATCAAAATAAAAATAAAACCGTTTCTACACCACATAATTAGACGCAATGGCTGCTCTGTGTTCGATTTGCCGTTGCCGGTTGCCGGAAGTCGATGAAGAAGATGAGAAATAACTATCGCAACGCGCATGAAGACACATTCATGTGTACCTAGCTTTAGTTGGAGGATCATCTGTTCATCTGCTCATCTGCTGCTGGTTTCGTTGAAAGTACACAAGAGTATGTTCTAGTACCTACACTTTTAGTTTTGAAAAATGAATAATTGCGGCAATCTTCGACCTCGATGAAGTGGGTGGGTGGTAATTCGTAATGAATGTTGTTTCTTTCTTTTTTCTAAATTTTTCTTAAATTTCCCACAGAAATTATTAGAATCGTGCCAAATGAATCCGTCATCGTCACGTATGGTTCGATAGTTTTAAGGAATTTTCAGATTGAACAGGCACAAGCCAAAAATAATGATGCGGGTCGTCTTCTTTAACCCTCATATAGAATTTAACTATTTGAACTTATGAAAAAAAAGGGTCCGATTGTATCTTTTATTCCCTCGTTTCAACGGGTCCTTATGAATAATGCTGGTATCAAGAGCATATCCTTTCTTGGGTTACTTAATTACCACGTTATTATGTGTTTTTTTCCACTTTCTGTGAATTGTATGCAGAACGAAATTGACTTTGAACCCTGATTAGAAAAGTGAAAAGTGAAGAGAACATAATAAATTAGGGAGGGTTGTTTTCCTTTGTACCTTTATTTCACTTTTTTTTCAGGATTCTTTATGGGGTTACCTGTTGTACGTCAACAACTGAATGACATATTTGTACTTTCTTTTTGTTCTGTTGAAACTCAAACAGTTCTTTAGGATGTGTTTACATCATAAAATCTATTTGTGGCGACAGGAAGTGTGTGAACTGTCAATTCAAAACTAAATATTGTTCTTTTGTTACTATTTAAGTAAATTTTTGTACATTTCTTCACGATATTTTGTTTTTTTTTTAAGTTAGCTCTTAAGTTAATATCTATTATTTTTTTTTGTTGTTTTAAATTTCTATAGATTTATAAAGTTGTTGTTCTTAAGTTTTGGAGCAATGACACGACCGACTAACATGTGAAAAAGTGTGTTGGAATTTGTTTACATTTTCCTCAACGAAAAGTGTTTAGAGAATTTTAAATGTGTTTAATGCTCGGTTTGACCATGTGCGAATGATTATTTATTGTATAAACAGAAAGTTTTTCGTTTTTTCTGATTTATACATTTGAAAAATGAATAATATGTTTTCTATAAACTATTTTTGTTTTACTAATTGAAATTTAATAGATTTTTATATTTTCTTTTTTTTGTACAAATTGTTTCTTTTAGTCTGGTAGACAATTAAAAGCACGTAATTTTTCAGTTGAAGGGGGATTTGGTTTTTAAAGGGAGCATTTTTTTCTGAATTATATTTTTTAACAAACCTAAAAGATCGCAGTTCTTGGCTGACAAGCACATTCAAAAATATATTTGTGTTATCTTAGTTTTCAAATAAGAGGTTTTGTTTTGAATAACCTGCTATTGGTGCAGCTGTCACTTCTAAAGAGTTCGCCTTATGTCATTTGACTAATAAAAACTATGCCGTTACAATAAATGAAACAATACACGCTTCAACAATGCATTTGA
Organism: Eupeodes corollae; assembly: GCF_945859685.1. Lineage (NCBI taxonomy): Eukaryota > Metazoa > Arthropoda > Insecta > Diptera > Syrphidae > Eupeodes > Eupeodes corollae. The sequence goes on from NC_079147.1 coordinate 52,018,947, forward strand.
ATGGTGAATATTTGGCAGCCACAGTTTGAAAAAAAAAAACAAAAGTAGTAATAGTTAAATTGGTGAACAAATTTGAGCTGATGGAACAACAAAGTGATCTAAAGAATCAATACCGTATATCTGTCATATGATTCAAATCCTTCAAGATGGTATTCTTGAGTTTGCCGTGGAAAATTTACATTATAAAAATATGGTGCTGGACCCGTAAGCATGGCGGGCTTTTATATTAAATCTATTAATAATTTACTAGCTATTTCAATATTCAGCCCAATTCTTCTATTCACTCGAAGTGAATCTGTGTATGTCGGTAATGTCGGTAATACTAAGCGGTATTCTTGTATTCACGTGAACGCGTTAATCTATACAATTCAAATAAAAATAAAATAAATTGGGTGGCGCGACAGTCCGTTGAGAACCAAAGCCTAGTGACTTACAACTCTCAACCATTCCTGTGTGCGAGTAATGTTGTCAGGAATGGAGGGGACCTACAGTTTATATGCCGACTCCGAACGGCTAAATTTGAGAAAGCACAGTCCAACGCACTAACCATCGTGCCATGGGTACCACGGTATACAACTCAAATAAGCATACGAAATATAGCGACTTTATTTATTTGATGCCTGGTTTGTTAATTGGTGTTAGCAAAATGTGAGTAAAAACTAATTTATTGCTTGATTTAGAATATTGGTTTTTAAATTGATACACAAGGAACAATTTTTCAAACATTTCTCCGAAACTCTCTGTTTGAGGATTCTTTTATTACTCTGCTTAAAATTGGAATAAAAAGTAAAAACAATTTATCCAACATTCTCAAGATTATCCCATGAACAGCTGTTTACGTGATTGTCAAATTGGTTTGGGATAATGTAGTTCACCCGATGGGTAACAGAATGCAAAGGCAGTGTGAAAGAGAATCGAATGGGTGAGTCGAATATACGATCCATGTGAATAGCCGAATAGGGCTGGTTATCTACGAAATGACAGTTCATTAAGAATAAAAACAAAGCAAACAAACCCAAATTTAAATATAAAATGAATTCTTTCTGAAAATTTATTTGGATTTAATACTTTAGTAAACGTAAAAGTTACCATTTTGTGTTTTTTTTTTTGTATTTGTATCTCCTTCAGTGGTCCAATTTTAGCTGTCATTGGTTTTTGTCGTTCATTGGAACTTTTTTGACAAGTCTTCATTGAAATTGGTCGAAAAATTATGCATTTTGAAATAATTTAAATGACCCTTTGGAATATTTGGCGAAAATGCAAAAAACTTGCAGGGCCAATCACTGACGTTTTGTTGACGTTTACGGTCGCCTCAAAAATTGATGAATATTTTCATTAAACGCTATTGACAATTTACGGATCCATATACATTGTATTCAACAGGAACAAAACACAATGGATAAATCTCAAGCAGGTTAAGAAAAAAACATTCTGTCAATAGTTTACAAATGTAAACCACCAGAAGATATCCATATATCGCATACGCTACGCATCACACTACCAAAAGTGACCTCTTTCTCTTACTTCAATTCAAGATTATTGTTCATATCAGATCAGAAAACGTCACAGGTACTGGTACTGCATAAATATCCAGAACAGAGAGGCTTAATTTCTACTCGCACACAAGCCAAAACAACCGAATCAAGTGAAGTCGAGCCAAGCTGATCGGAGCGGGACGGCGAGCACATGCCAGTCCAACTTCGACTTCACTTCGACAGAACATGTGCTTCTCGTCTGCCTTAATTGCCATTTCTGTAAAGTTTCTTATACCTCGTTCGTCTCCTCTTTACATTATATTTATAATAATTTATAATCTGATTCACATAACATTTACAATCGCACATAATATTGCGGTCATTTATTTGTATTGGCATCACCATCAGTTAAAGTTGGCAGTACCCAGAGTACTCGTACCTATAGTTGTCAGTTTGGTATTACGAGAGCAAGATCGCCAAATGCGAGAAGCCAGATTAAACGTCATGCCAGTAAGAGCTTGGTGTGTGCCGGGGGTAATGTCATATATAAAAATGTATAAAAACACACCATAAACATACAATATACTTACAATATTGTTCAAGGGAGTACACAGAGTATAGAGACACTCTGTGTATTGAAATCGAATGAGTTAACATAAATGCCGACTAGTGTAGTAGTGGACTTAAAAAATTGTTTGCTTTTGTAAACAAATAATAACACCCGATTTGGTTTTGGACTATTTTCCTGAAAATCCCAATTTGCAACAGGACTACTTTGATCACAATTTACTATTTGGGTGCGAAACATTTCAATTAGTTGAAGAAACATTGGGATATCTGACAGGACATGCGATTAATATGCTCTAACGGTATCAGATGTCATTAGTTTGCTGTATGCAATTATATACAATCTAGAGCGAGAAAGAGAGGGAGAGCAGGAGTAGCAAGAGCAAGTAAATTTATTTTTTTTCTTTGTTTTTGTTTTTTATTTTTTATGTTATTTTGGTTAGCCAAGTAATAACTGCTTTTTGCTGTCATTTGTTTTTTGTCTTTTTCTTCTCGTTTCTATACTCTTGCCATCTTGTGTTTTGGACTTAAGCCGGGGAGATCAGCAACAGCAAGACAATCACCATCGGCTAAACGACGACAGCGACGCGACGACGACGACGTCTGTCAGAAGCTGTTTATAGATGAATTCGCTTTGCAGTAATTTTGCAAGATTAGGTGTATGTAGGTTTGTTTTTACCTTTTTATTGTCAGTTTTTTTTTTTTAAGCAAAGAATTATACGGTTGATTTATGTGGATGTCAACAGGTAATGGAAATGGTACTGGAATGGAAGTACGAGTAGCCAACTAACTGGCTTTCTTTTTTCATTCATTCTAAATCTGATTGTGATCATTGTGAATGTTGAATCCAATGGTTGGCGATTGACCCTCATTTCTTTATACAGGAAACTGAAATAACATTCAAATGGGCTGACTTATGTTGAATTCAGACAGTGACGTAAGCTATTCAGCTTATTTCTGATGGCTGTGGTAGAAAATATAATTCTTCGCCTAACCCATTGCCATATGGTTCGTATCGTTGGTATAAACTCAAAAATTATTTCTGTTCTATTTCTATCTCTCTCTTTTTTTTTAAAGTTCTCCCTCTTGTTTTTCAAATCATTTAAACATAGGCACCAATATATAGAAGGTAGGTATATATGGTATAAATAAATTAATTTAAGAAGGGAATCACCAATAAAAAAACAAAAATAATAAAAGGGGTTCTCCCCTACTATAATTCACCTACCTATTCATAGTTTAAAACAGGAAGACATTCGGATCTGATGACGTAATGGTGGAACTTGGAAGGTTTATATTGATGCGATCGAAGCGACCGTAGCGACGCGCCACGACAGCTTTGTGTATACACGGAGGGAGGTAGATATAGAAAATTTAGTGTTGCTAATAAAATAGACAATTAGATGTCTAATTTTGGTTTAGAAGTTGAAAGACTTACTTTGAATAATAATGAAGAGGGTAGCGTGAAGAAACACAAATTTAAATAAACTTGCAGTACATATAAATGTGTGCATTTGTCGACTCTTCATTGAAACTTTCTGGAATAAAATTCAAGTACTGCAGTGAAAATGATAAAATCATAAGTTTGATACCAGCCTAAACAAAATCTTTGAGACCCTGTTTACATATTCACTTCCAAAACAAAAATAAAAACTGTTTGTTGTGAAGAAAACAACATACAAAAGCTTCAAGACGCAAAGATATAACAAAAATAAGTTTTTATTTAGGAAGAAAGAGTAATTAAAGGGCCTATTATGGATCACAACTCAACTTAGTTGAGTTGTAATCAAGACAACTCAATTTGAAGACAACTGCAAAAAAAAATTGTATTATGGGAGACAACTTTTTCCAGTTGAGTAGACCAAATAAATTGCCTACTTTTATCTGCTTGTTTTGTGTCAAAATCAGCTGTGTAAAGTAAAATACCTCGGAATTTCAAAATTTTGAATTCAGTGCAAAATTTTATAAAAAAAAAACAAAATAATAGGAAATGGAGAGTTCTATTGGTTTGTTTCTTGGAAATTCGGAAGAGGAAAATCCCCTGAATGTTGCGCTGATGAAAAAAAAAATTCGAGATCACTCCAATCCATTGGAACTTCCTAACAAAAAGTATTATTTATAAACAAATTCTTTGATGAGTGTTGATTTTAATGTCTTCGTTTTGTTTCAGATTTATAAGTTATTTTAGACTCAACAAAGACGCATTTGTTTATGTGCTAAATGAAATCAAAGATCATTTGAAACAACCACAGCGTTCCTCCGCAATCCCACCAATTCTTAAACTCTGCGTTGCCCTACGTTTCATGGCAGAAGGAAGTTATCAAAAGTGCAGTGGTAATGATTTTAATTTAGGCCTTGCTCAGCCAACAGTTTCGGTAGTGTTTAAAAAAGTGCTAGACGTCCTCAATGGATTAAGGCTCGTATGACAAATGATGAGATGAATTTATCAAAAATTCATTTTTACCAAAAAAACAGATTTCCTGGAGTAATAGGATGCATCGATGGAACTCATGTTCGAATCATAGCACCAAAAAATGGTGGTCTTGATGGTGGTCTTGATGGTGGTCCAATGCTATTTAGTTGAACAGCTATATATTCCCATTCTTCTTCGGTTCTTTTTGTGGAACCGAATTGACCCTTGCCTCTGGCCAGCTCAGGTTTCTGCTGCAGAACCTCAATCAACCTCTCAAATTGGGCAGGTTTAGTTATTTTTAGTCTAAAAAAATTATTTTCTTACACATGTTTATATTATTATTTATAAAACTTAAATTTTTTGCTCCATTTTCTTAAAAAAATTGGTTTTCAATGAACTGTTGATGCCTACCGTTATTTTTTTGTACACACAAATGCACTACACAACTAGTAAATATCAGTTGCTGAATTTTGACAACAATCACAACTGAGAGACAACTCAACTGGCTTACATAATACCCCGAACATACTTAAAAAAGTCAACCATTTTTTAGTTGACTACTGGTTGACATGTGACAGGCAACTAGTTGTGATCGGTAATACCGATTGCCGGATTACAACTCAACTTTGTTCTTAGTTGTCTTACATAATAGGCCCCTAAATTATTAAAATGATTAAATCCATTATTTTAGAATTCAAATGAAAAAAAAACATTAAAAACCCCATCATCCGTCATGACATAGACATTTAATTTTGACAAAACAAAAACTCACGCCACAAAATGATGAGATGAAACATTGCCAAACGAAATCTTTTATACAAAATGACACATAACGATCTCTGATATATTATTGTTTCATGATAACTTAATTAACAGAGAAAAAAAAAGAGTAATTTTATTGAAATATTAAAATTAATACATTTGATACTAGTTTTTATTTTGTTTATATACATTTGTACATATGTACATACGGAAGCAGAAACAAATAAAAGACATTATTTAATATTTAATTAAAAGAAGAAAACATTAAAAAAAAAAACATAAACAAGTTTTTTCCAAACAATAATTGATAAAACAAATCAATTTGATCGAAAATATTATTAACCTGTTTTGTTTGAAAAATACATTTAATACTGGACCTGCATTAAGGGCCTTGCACATGAGAGCGAACAACGAATGAACGAATGGACGAACAAACGTTTTTTAACACATTTCAAAAAGTCAATTTCCACAAAAACACATTTAAATTATAAGAAACCAGTTGGCACTAATGTTAGGATAGTACAATTTGCATTTTTTCTCTAAATCAAGAAAAAAATTTAACAAATACTACAATTTGGTAGTAACGAATTATACTGAGGTTGCTACGAACTGTCAAACTCTCTATTCGCGTTCCACATACCGTCCACACTGCAACGAATAAATTGTTCGCGTGCAACATAACTTCAACATTATACCGGTCTTGTTTAGTTTTTGTGTGAAAGATCATGGTTGAGGAAAATATGGAGAAAAGGGTAATTTGCTTTCTGCGAATAGAAATAAAGCCCATGTGAAAGAAAAGTCAAAATATGCGAACATCCACAGTTCGCAATTTCTAGTAGTTAGCTCATGTGCAAGATGCTTTAGGTCTCACACAAATAAGTTTCAATATTTGATTTTTGATGCGGGGATCACTAATCAACTGAGGTTCAACATTGGTTTGAAGTTCATACTAAAAGTCAATCATTACTAAAAGTCAATTTATATATGTATACAAGTAATCTGTTAAACGTCAAATAAATTAAAGAAATCGGAATGTTTAAATTGCTGAATTATTACGAATCAAATATTGTTTCACAACTCTGCTCCTGGTCGTAATGTAAAGGTTCCATTTTGAGTAGCCCTCTTGTTGGATAGCTGTCACTTTTTGACAAGTTAAATGCAAGTCATTACTCGTTACTATTACTGAAACGATAATCGCTTTTTTTTTGCAATTATTCACAAAACTAACGCACTTTTAGGTCGTTCGTTAAGCACTTTATCAGCCATTTATAGTGAAACTATTGAACAGAATTAAAGTTTTGTGAAAAGTTAGTGATGCAAGGAATTAAACCTGTGAATAAAAAGTAACTGAGAGCATTGGTAATGTTGCCCGTTGATTTGACGTTATGTGGATTAGTCTTTTCTAATTTTTTTGCAGCAAACTTGTTCTTATCACTTCTTAATAGTTTTTCAATAAAATTGGTGCAAGGTTTTAAAGGATTTAGTAAGATTTCAGAGCCATATTATTAAATTACACAGTTAGAAACATTTTTCGGAAATTTCAAATGCTTAAGCAAAAAAATGGCTGCTTTAATTTTCAGTATTCAGTACACTTGCGTGGGTTGTCAACAGTGAATCCGTCCGTATCCAAAGCTTGTTGGTGATTCGCAAGTGCGGTATTTTTTACGTGGCTAGGAAGTCACCCCGACGGAACAACCCCAAACCTGTAGGGTCAGATCCTTAGTATAACTCCAAGGACGGGGAGCCGCTCCTTACAGGCTAGGGCTCCGAATATGTCGATGAAGCCCTATAAGGTGTTCAGTAAGTAGTTCAACCTTACTGGAACTGTAGACACTACCGTTGATTCCATCTCGAGAATTCGTCTGCCGTCTGGATAAGGAGATGTGCCTTAGTGGAAAAACCTCTCCCCCCTCTCTCGTTTGCATCACCCAACAATTTTCCACTGGGGTTAGAACCCAATCTCCAGTTGAGGTATAAGGCACTCGATGTTCACCGCGGAGAGGTGTGAGTTGGAGTTGATAGACAGAGGTGGGTTTTGAGAAAAAACCTGTGGACACTTGTGTTCTCTTGAATGCAAATGTCTACCATTTGAAAATTATCAGTGTGGCTTCAGACCAGAAAAGTCCACTATCCACCAAATATTCACACTACGGCAGATCTTGTAAAAAAAAACCATCAGGAACTTAAAATCGATACCCACTATCTTTTTTTTTTGATTTTAAAGCCGTCTAGTTTTGGCATCCCTGTCAAACGTATCCGTTTTTGCGGAATGACGATGGAGAATGTACGCTGCTCTATCAAGGTTGGAAAATATCTCACAGATTTATTTATTGTCAAAAAAGGTTTTAGACAAGTATGCACTGTCATGCGACTTTTTCAACATCGTTCTGTAAAGAATTGTGAACAAACTCAACCGTCAACACTAGAGACACAATCTTCCGGAGGACCATCCAACTACTCGGATACGCAGATGATATTGACATAATTGGAAGATCAAAGCGTGATGTCAGTGGAGCGTTTTTGAGTATTGCGACGGAAGGGAAGCAGATGGGCAATGCCGTCATCAAAAACTACATTAAACAACGACGTCTTGGACAAAACGTCACCATAGACAGCTATAACTTTGAGGTAGTTAAGGACTTTGTCTAACTAGGCACCGCTATAAACATAGACAATGACACCAGCGCTGAAATCAAATAATGAATAGCTCTTGCAAATCGCTGCTTCTTTGGACTTAGAAGGCAATTGAGAAGTAAATTATTCTCTCGAGCATCTTAAATCACCATCTATAAGACACTCATCATCACGGTTATTATTTATGGCGCTGAGGCCTGGACACTGTCAAAGAAAGATGAGAGCGTCTTAGGATGCTTCGAGAGAAAAATTCTTCGGGTGACTTTTGGTCCCGTACACATAGATGGAGAATGGAGGAGAAAAACTGTACAGGCTGTACAGCGACACTGAACTAGTTAACAGAATTAAAGTCCAACGGCTTAGATGGATAGGCCATGTAGAGCGAATGGGCATTAACGCTCTAGCCCGAAAGGTCGGTAGACCGCGACTCAGGTGGCGCACTCAGGTGGGTGAAGACCTCAACCAACTTGGCGTGCAAAACTGGAGACAGCTAGCTAGGGACAGAGCTGGCTGGAGACGCATGTTGGTTTAGGCCCAGGTCCGCCCGGACTGTAGCGTTAACTTAAGTAAGTAAGTACGTATTTAGTACACTTAATGAATTTTTGACATTTCAAATTAATACGTATGTTCAACAGATTAAGTTGTATTGGCTTTCTTGTCCTAGGAACTGTCTCTGTTTCGACCTTTCAGAAGGTTTTAAGGAAAAAGCATGTGTTTCTTACAAATTAGCAAAGATTAAAATCTTAAAGTAACTGATAACAGGTGAAAGGCTTAATATTTAGAAAGTTGACGACTAGTAAAATATTAGACAAAAGCAATGGGATGTTTAAAAGTTTAAAGTGTATCGCATTAACTTTTGGGTTTGTTCCAAAACGCTTTTAGCTTAAAATGTCTAATTAAGCTTTGATAAACTTAACTTTATGGCGCTAAGAGGCACTGTTACTTTACTCAGCATCTATTCAGTACCTAAAAACACGTTCTGTACTTTTTTTATTTTTGTAATATCTAATTTTGACCATTCTTTCACTTAAATAATTACTCTTATACAATTTAACAGTATTTTTCGTGTCGGAAATGTCAGCTGAATCATATAAGAATCAAAATTTCCTAAAGATAAGCCTTACGAAATTAAATAAGAAACAAGATATGGATATAAAAAAATGTGTAGATAAGCATATATACGAGTATGTATAAAAAACTCACGCATGTACAAACAATTTTATAATTACCTGAAAAAGAAGAAGAAAAAGTAAAATTAGTTTTTATTAAAAATCAAATAGATCTTATGAGAATTAATTTTAATAAACATTTAAAAACTAATAAAGTTATTCATTATTAAAGATAATAACTAAAGACTATAATTTAACATATACTCGTAAAAATGACAAGCTGTCAAAATAACATAAATCTCTTTATTGAAAACAGATATGTACCATAGTTGTTAACTTGCAGTTATATGCTGTCATCGATTCTGACATTTGATGGTATAAGTCAAGGTCATTTTAACACATAGTATATTTAAATACTAGTAGATTTATTCATAAAACCATAAAATATAAAGTATAAATAATTAAGAAATATCGAGGTCACGCCCAGAAAACCGCAGAAGATACAAAAAAAACCTAAAGCCTTTATCTTAGATATCGTATAAGCCACCACAACAATAAAGCAACAAAATAAAATACTAGATAATAACATCTGTATTTATTTTATGAAAGTCTGATGCAAACATTACACAAAAATTCCAACGAAGAGATAACATAGTAAAATATTTTTCTTCTTACGTGGTGGAGCCTCATCATCTTCACAAAATCTCCTCCATCATCATTTCATATTCTAAAGCATTTTTCATTTCGCATTGAACAAATCCAAAAAACAACAAACAGTATAAAAGTTCTGTTTATTTGAAAATTTTAATTTAAAGCAATAACAAAGAGAATATAGAAACTAATCTCATAATACGATGGATGTGGTAGCGGCTGGCGGCTAGTGGCTGACGGTCGGCAACGCAGCGCATTGGCAGCGTCGGCAACGACATAAGCAAAGCATGACTGCAAAAAAGTGCAGTCAAACATAAAAACAATCATAAGCTGCTGCAATTTAAGAAGCAAATCGCGTACAAGCGATCTAAATTAAAAATCTCTTATCACGCATCTTTACACACAATGAGACAAAACAAAAATAGCAATATACACAAAATTTTAATAGTCATCAATAGTTGTAGTGTTGCCAGATGTACTGAAATGAAATGAAATAAAGACGGGATTTTTTCAAAGCACTGAATAAATGAGGAAATTCACTTAAAAATATCCTATTTCAAAATTATATTCTCAGATTTTGTGAAAATCCTAAGTTGAGGGCAACTCTGGGCCATAGTCTACACACCAAAACAGCCTATCGCATGTGGCTACTACTATTTTCTAGATGAACATTATGTGCACTGAACAAACGGCACTTATGTACTCAAAAAGTTACAGAATTTTCTATTCTAAGGAAGGGCCAAAACCACATCACCATAAAGCCGACACTTGTATCGCATCACAGAGGGCGCACTGCGCATGATGAGCGAACTTGAATAGGTTTCTTTTCAAGTCCCCTATCCTTTTCTATTGAAAATGAGAACAACAGAAGTCAATATGAAGGCAAACATAAGAACGGCTACAACATTTTTAGCTTTGCGGCGGGCAAATGAACTAGATATTGATTTAGGATAGGAAATCTATAAGCAATTGTATTTTTTCGATTTGTTCAATGGTGCATGCAAGCGCGGACATATTGCATGAGCGATTTTAATTAACAAGCGATCATTTACCCCACCCAATATATACCAAGAAAGATAATTTTTAAAAAGAAAGAAAAGGTACCCTATCTTCGTTCAAAAAAAGCGATTTGTATACTTTTTATTGTAATTTTGAATCAACATTTTGTACACCTAGAAACATTCATGAATTTTGTTTTGATGGGACTTTGATTGCGGTGCACGTGCGTACTAATATGGGGGAGACTTTTTTTTAGTTTTTCAATTGTCAAAATAAAAATTACTCAATTGATAAACAGACGATGCGTGTTCCTTTTATTCACCTCAAAAATGGTTAAGTTATCCAAATGACGATTTAAAAAGTGCTTACCGAACCGAATGTGAATGAAATTTAAATTTATCAACAAACATGTCGACGCTTCTGTGCCGTTGGTTGCCGTTGTCACCGCCAGAGCACAGCCCGACGACGACATTTCGCATCGTTCATCGCAAGAAAAGGAAAAGATCTGTTTATTTTGTTTACGAAAAAGGTCATTGTACGTAAGTACGTAAGTATAGATACGTTCGAGGTATGTATTTAAATTTTTCAATTTTGCGACTCATTGTAATCATGCTTATCGTATTACTTTGTGTTTGATAAGACTGAGGTTAGGTGTGATTTTATTCTAAAAAAAAGAAGATTTCAAATTATCTGTAGATAAGTAGATTTTGTATAAATTTAAGGTGGACATGATATATTAATATATGGGTCACGTTCAGAGGACTTTGACACATACGAAAGAGAGATACTCGTATCCATTAAATTAGGTCAGTTCAAATTGTTGTGTTTACATTACCCAGATTATTAATGGTTAAGATAAGTAATAATGAACAGCAAAATTTGCTCCAACAAATGAAGATGAATGAAAAGGGTGTTTTTATAGAGGTATAGAACTTTGAAATGGAATAAAATAAAAACGATCTAAGGAAACAATTTGATGTGAAATCTACTTTATTGGAAAGATAATCTTTTAGCTAGGGCTGTGTGTAAGTGTCATATCTACCTTCATGACCGTCACAGACAACTCGGAAGTAATTTTATCAAGAGGTCAAGATTAATATGTCTTTTTCAAACATTTGTAGCCGTATATTACCAATAACGCTGTGCATGCTGTCTTCCCAGTAATCAATGATTTCGGGCTCATAAAGGAAAAAGTCAAGGCGGCGTTAGATCGCACGATCAAACTTTAAATTATGAAGCTGTCATTTAATTACCAAACATTTACTTCAATAAATCAATTGTGACGCGAGCTGTGTGACGTGTTGTACCGTCATTTAGCATTTGTACATCATTTATTGCTGAAATGAAAAACAAACACGCTTCGCTTCGTCTGCGTATACGTTGGGCCTACGAGGTTGCATTGAATGACACTTCCAATATGACATTTCAAAAATGGCACTTCTGTCATTAGCAACTGTTATCTTCACTCAAACTAAAAAAAAAACTGAGTTTTGAAATTGAAAAAAATAAATTTATCGCGGAAGTAGCTTACACAGTCTATAATCACTCCAAAACCAATTTTTTTTGCTTGTTGACTATTTTATAGCTGTTGAGCTGTCAAACAAAGCAAATGTCACATTACGTAACATTACGTTATTTCCTTACGATTGTCAAATGAAAAGTGAGGTCGAAGCTTTATTGTGTTAGCAGGCAAAGCTGAAGCGTGTTTGTGTTTCAGCCATTATTGGTCATTACATAACATTATATTCGTTAAAGTGCCTGGATCGTCTGTGGAACGCGAACTAGGTTTGACAGCTCGTTACAATCAGATTCAATTCGCGACGAACAATCTATATTTTTTAAGTTCTCTTATTTTGGAAATGAAAAAGCTAATTTTATTACCTTAAGATTAACTTAAACTTTATTTCTACCTTTAAGTTTACAATTTGCATAGAATTTAGGTTTATAAATTGTTTTAAATCACATTTATTCGTTCTTTCGTCGGCCGTTGGTCGCTCTCCTGTGAATAGTCTTAGTCTAAATGTAGCCTTAAAGATTGTTATCACTCCAAATATTGCAGTTTTTCTTATTAGAAATTACATTCAACCAAAAGTAACTTTCATATTTGAAAAAAATTACGCGAATACGCATTTTACAATTTGAAAACGTTCTTTATGCGTCGCAGTCCATTCATCTTGAAATGTCAAAGCCTAAATAAACATACCTACAAATAAATCACTTGACAGTTGGCAAAATGGCCGCCATACTGCCAGTACTATAACTCTGAAAAATCACCATTTCACTCCCGAATGGTTCACATTTTATTATTAAAGAAAAACCACAAATATTATAAAATATAAGATACGTCAACGTTCCTGGTGATTTTTTGTATTAAATGAGTTTTGAAAGTCTTAAGGATTAATGGCTGAATCACAAACACGCTTCAGCTTCGTCTTCGTCTGCGTTACGGTGGGCCTGCTTCGAGGTTGCTTTGAATGACATTTCTATTATTTTATCTCTCTTAAGAGCAAATATTTTGTTTGTTGACATTTTTTTACAGCTGTTAGACAAAAAAAATGTTCAGATAATTGAACTAGAGCTTCCATTTGGAGTCACATTACGTAACATAACGTTATTTCCTTACGTTTGTCAAAGGTCGAAGCTTTATTTTGATAGCATGCATTAAATTCCTATGGCTGAACTAGTAAACGTCAGACCAAGTCGAAGCTGAAGCGTGTTTATGATTCAGCCATAAATCTCTTTATTCAATATGGGGTGTAATTTTGCTGTCCCAATTTTAAAGATCGATTAGGAATCGACATACCTGTGTTTTTCTCAACACTTGTGTATACTTTCATTTTGGGCAATGGTATAGTTTTTCTTTTTAAAAGATGACAGCTTCAAAGGTGAAATTTGCTCAAATAGCAGGCTATTTAAAACTAAACATTTCGTTAGAAACACTTATAGTTAAATATTTTGGAATCAATATGACTACTACGAGCAGCAAAAATTTACATTTTACCTGTCATCCATATCTCTGTTAATTTATTTTGAATCTAAACCTTTAACTTCTTAAATCCACAATTTATATTATTAATTTTTCATATTCATATCTACTAATTTTAAAAACTGAGTTATTTTCTTAAATTCAATTCTTTTCTCACTAATTTTAATCAGTGTCTATTCTCATTTACATTAATGCATTCATTATACTTATTAATTGATTAAATTAATCAATTTGCAGTGTATAGCTTAAGCTTAAGCCATACTTAGCTATAAACTCTTTAGGTAGCTCCTATCTATATTCAAAATATCGCGCTTTCCTGTTGCTTCTTTATTTTATTGACTTTGCTTCCGTTATAATCCAAACCAAAGTGACAGTCACTATGCGTGCCATATTAATCAAATCATTATGGTAATAATATATGGCCAAACAGGAAGAAAGAAAGAAAACATAAAAACAAATAAAAAGAAACACGAAACATGTGAAACAAATACAAATGCATAAAAAAAACATACATAAACAAAAAGGTTGCAAAGATTTTCCTACAATTAAATACGTGACAGCAACAACAAAGAGAAAGTGTAAATGTGCACTCATATAAAAGGTCCAACATTTTCATTAACGTCAAAAACTAACGGTATACAGAATGACAGTTGTGTTGCCATTTTGTATTGCTGTCTTAAGAGTTATATGCATAATTTAATTGGAACTAAAATAAACTGAAGTGAGGTAATTCTTCTAAGAATTAATTTTTTCCTCTACATAAATGTCTTTTAAAAAGTTAATTAAGGAGCAAAGAAAACTTATACATAGACATCGACATGACTGGAAAACAAAATGTCTCCGTCTTCTGTCAGACTTTTTATTAATTTCATTCTAAATTTGAACTTTAATTGACTCTAAGGTTCGAATGTAGTGTTCCGATGAATGTTTAAAAAAAAAAAACAATTAATTGGTTTAAAAAAAACGCCTGAAAACTATTCGTGAATTTATTTAAATTTTTTTGTCGTGTCATTGTGTGTGCCTTGCGCAGGGTGATTTCCTTATATTTTGTGAAAAGAAATACGAACTTTTCTTTGAGTAAATTTTTAAATTTAAATTGATTTTTTTTTTTCAGATAAAATTGACCTTGAGTTATAAATATGTATGTTAAGCTTGAACTTATTTAAAATATATATAAGATTTAACATTATATTAATATTCTTTGTTATTTTTATTATAAAAACTATACATTTGAGACTTCATTAATTGAATAAGTCGCTATTTCACAGTTTGACATTCATGGCAGTAATGACAGTTTTATGTTTTTAATGTCATCAGTCAATGTTTTCTATGTTTTAATTACTCTAAGCAAATCACTTACTAAGCAAAGAATAACTATTTAAGCTCTTATGAAGAGGTAAATATAGCCAAATAATTTGACGGAAATATGACATTAGAAAATTGTAGCATTCTAAGATTTGTTTCTATATTTTTCATCATCATCATTCCTCTCCTGATATACGGTGCAGAAGCATGGACTATAACAAAAGCGAATGAAAGTACCTTAAAGAAGAAGATGGAACTACGATCTTGTACAGCGATGTAGACTTAGCCAGAAAGATAAAAGTCCGACGGTTGAAACAACTGGACTACGTATAGAAAGCATGGAAAGTAATGCTCCTACTCGGAAAGTCTTCAAATTCACGCCAATATGACAGCGCAATAGAGGAAAACTACGGATCAGGTGAAAAGTGACCTTACCCAACTTAACGCAACTAGTGACATCTAGGAACCGAGCTAGATGGAGAAGTGTGTTGGGTGAGGCCCTAGTTCACACATGACTGCAGCGCCACCCCAAGTAAGTACATAAGTTCTATATTCTTCTGTCAAAGTAAAAAAAACAAATCATAAAAGGTTGTTTTTTTCAATAAAAAGTTTCATTTAAAATATAGATTGCTTTTTGAGCATCTGTCATCATTTGACATTTCAGAAGAAGAACCATTCTTCAAAAACCCACTGAAATTGTTAGTTTTCTATAATAATGATGAAAACTTTGCCGGCACAATTGGAAAAACTAAACCACTTTAAAGTCATAGCGAAGTAACTTCTCGACGTACTTTGTAGTAAAACTAGTGGACAAATTTGAGACGTTAGAAGAAGTTATAATATTCTTTCTGTAGTTTTGGCGAAAACTCAGGTTCGAGATTTTTACGTTTAGAATTAAACGTACAAAACCCGTCTTTTTTTGGCAGCTTTAACATAAAATAAAAACTTCAAGAAGGGGTTTGTTCGTAGACAACTACATTAACATGTGGTGTTGAAGCGAGCTTGAAGCTCGCCTCAATTCTTGGTATACCTGAATCGAGTTGAAATGAGATTCCTGTCGGTGATCGGAGTCGATTCAAAATTTGTGAAGGAAAACCTGTGTGGAGGAGTTGGTTTTACAGATAATTCATTATGGTCTGTTTATTTGCATGTTACTGTACAAAAAAATTAGTTTTGTTTTAATCAACAACAGATTGAATTTTTCGCCAATGGAAAACACATGATTCCAAATGCACAACTAATCAACCAACACAGCCATCGAGATACAAGTGCAAAATCAATGGTACCAACATTTGAGAACGAAATGACATAAGATCCATTCGTGACTCGTATAAATGTCAAAAACCCATCCCTAGTAAGATTCTACTTTAACTTTTGTCGGCAGTATTCATACTGCGGATATTGTTTTTGTTATTCGTGTAAAATCGGTTAAAGTTCAGTACAAAAACTAAAGCTGGTCCATCACTAGCATCTTTGGCGCATCTTCACTAGTTCGGACCTTAAAATGTATCAATAAACGGATTTTCATTGAAAAATCTAATGTCATATGAGCCAATATTGTTGTTAAAGTCAAATTGGTGAAAATCTTAAACACAAATAAACTATTCCCAATTAAATTTAATTAAGAAAATTGAAAAAAAAATAAGTCGAAGGATTTCCTTTAGAGCTTTTTAAATGTTTCAACATAATAATTCCGTGACTCTATGCTATTTATAAAATTCAGACAAACGGTACGAATTTTTTTGTATGCACATATATAAGTTTAATAATGTCATTCATTCAAATTTTGAAGAATTTTTTATCACATAAATAAGAATGGCGGACATTTTTCTGTGATATTTCGTCAAGCCTCCAAAAACAAAACGAAAGAATTTCGAACTAGATGATTTTAGTCACCTGTCAAACTAAACTAGCATACATATTTGCCATTCATGTATATTTTTATATAATTTACATCATCACAAATAAAATAAAATGAATCAAATTTAACTTAAATCAAAGAATTTTTTCCTTTTCAAAAAAATCCTATCTACATATCTTAATAATTTCTTTGTCAGGGGGCATCAAAAAACATTCTAAAAATACTAAATTTAAAAATTCTTATTTTCTTTAAATTTCAAGTCGACACAAAACATCGATCAAATTGTCTAAAACAAAAACAACAAAAACCCAACGAAAAAAAAAACACCCGCCAACGCAATCACCTATGCATATGCCATAAAAACTTCAATCCACACCTAGTTTTTGATTCTTTCAAAAACAATTCCTCTGTTTCTAAGAGATTTTGTGACACATATGAACCAAAAACAACACTAAAATATTGTATGAGTCGTCTTTTGTTATTTTCCACCCTCACAATTCAAAAACAACAACAACATAAAACGTTGAAAATGTTGAAAATTTTATGAAAACACAAAATGTTAGTCTTGCATTCTCGAAATCAAGGTATTTTTAAATTTCAAATAAGACGAAAAACTCATTATTTATTCTTCCTGTCTTAGTTTTTATACTTTGTAGCCTCGCTGGTAGATATACACATTTAAACACATCAAGAGCCTGAAATCGGAATTCTCTTTCCCTCGAAAATATATTTTCTTTAAAAATAACAAAAATTCGAAAACGTTGATGTTCGAAAGGTGTCGATCGCGCACATGAACATAACATAACAAAAACGAAAAGAAGAAAACAAAAGGAAAACCGAGTTCGGGGCGAGATTTTACTACATTCTTCTTTTTTGTTTGACTCAGAATCTGGCATTGTTTTTTTTTATATTTCAAAAACCATCGTTTTCTTTGGGGTTTTCAAAGTATTTTATTTGTATTCATTAATAATATTAGTTTTAAGTGGTCCACTTTAGATTTTAATTGTATTAGCAGTTGCAGAAGTCTCATCTTACGGTAGCTTGAACGGACTTTTATGTATTTTGTCTGCAGGTTTTGAGATTAAATATTTTTCCATGTAACTATAAGCTGAATATATTTTCAAGTGCCGATAAATCAAAAGTCTTCGTTTACACGAGGAGACTTAGTATAATTTACATCGAGAACATATTGGAAATAATGAGTTAAGCACTATTCACATGAGCACGATCGAATATTCGTCGATTTTGACATTTCTTTCATATGAGAGTTTTTAATTTGTCGCGAATGAAGTTTGACAAGGAGCCACAGCCCAACACCATTCACCACCGAAATGTGAAACCAGAATAAGAATGATTTTTTAAGGTTTAGTACGCGCGATTATTTAATTCGTTGCAGTGTGGATGGTATGTGGAACGTGAATGAAGTTTGAGGTTGGTACGAACTGTCAAACTCTATTCGCGTTCCACATACCATCCACACTGCAACGAATAAATATTTCACATTCAACTTAACCTCAAAATTATACCACTCTTGTTTTGTTTGTTGAAAAGGATTGTTATAAATTGACAGTTCGTCGCTGTCTGCGAATAGAAATAAAGATCATGTGAAAGAAAAGTCAAAATATGCGAACATCCACAGTTCGCAGTTTGTAGCTCATGTGCAAGATGCTTTAGGTAACTGATTATTAATTGCTTTTATTAAATTATTATAAAAGAGAAAGATAGATTTCTGTTAAACTAACAGTCTATCTATTTTGCAGTTTCAAAAGTAGAGGACTGGAATTTGACATCTGTCAAAGTAAGTTGTTAAATCAATTTATTTTTTCAGTTGAAAATCTGACATTTAAGAAAATGAATCGCTTACAAATTGTTCAAACCTAAAGACTGTTTTGCTCGTATAATTGAAAATATTGCTTCTGTAAGTGAAAGTGTTACCGAAGACTCAGGAATTAGGACTGTCTTACGGCACTTTAAGGCGTATTTTAGATATGTCGAACGTCTAAATAAATAAAATAGGTGGCGCAACAGTCCATGAAGAGCCAGGGCCTAGTGACTTACAACTCTCAACCATTCCTGTGTGCGAGTAATGTTGTTAGAGATGGAAGGGACCTACAGTTTATATGCTGAATCCGAACGGCTTACTTGAGAGAGCACTTTTCATGACAAGAATTACTCTTTGAGGATTCGTCAATTCTTCGTAAAAGGCAGTACCCGTGACAAAAGGTAGGTGGCACAGACAGGGATTGAACCTAAGACCCCTTGCATAACAATCCAACGCACTAACCATCACACTACGTGTACTATACGTCGAATGTGTGGGTATGTTAATAAACACTCACTGGGTGGGTATGTCTCTAAACAAAACTGTCATATTTGGGGTTCTCAGAATCCTCAAGTAGTTAAGGAGAGGTCATTAAATCCACAGCTGTTTGGTGAGCTCTTTGGTCCGAAGGTATGATTGGACCTTACTGCTTCGAAAACGATAAAGACTGTCACCGTAAATTCGGAGCGTTATGGTGATATGACTTTTTTTGCCTGCTATTGAAGAATACGACTTAGATTTAAATAAAAACATCAAAATATAATTTTTTTTAGCAAAATATAAGTAAATTTTATTGAAGCCGTCCTATTGCATCTTTTGATGTTTATATCTACCTACAAAAAAGGCTATTTTAATCGTACGAACGTTCGCGAGCTCTCACAGAAATCTCTAGAGATTTGGAAACATCAAAAATGTCAACATTTTCAATATAAGAAAATCTTACCCATTACAATGGCTGCGTTCAATCTCGTGTTGGAAAGGGTATCTTGGATTGGTGGATTGGTCTTACTGGTAAGACCAAAGCATGAACTTTTGTTGCATGATAAATCCGTTTGGTTATCCAACGCTTCTTTAAAACCCATTCAAGGGTCACCATCAGCTAGAATAGCCAATAAAATGTTAACAAACTAGCCTTGATATCTATAATGAATGGCTTATTAACGATTTTAATTATTAGGATCTCTTGTACAAAGTGCAGTAAAATAAAAGAACTTTTAACTTGGAGAAAAAATTGTTATTTCTTGTATGGATCTTGAGTAAGCAAGAAAGTTCCTTATCAGCTGGAAACAGGTTCAATGTAGTTAAAAGTTCTGCTCATTTTGCTAGACACTAGACTGGAGGTAAGACCTAGACCAAAATTAGTCAATTTTGAAGTTTAAAAAAATAGATCATAATTACCTTTCAAAATTCCGAGGCAAATAGCTTCTTCATCGTCTATTATGTACAGAACATCCTCAAATACAACTTCAACTAAAATTTTGTATCTTTTTGTTTACCAACAAATACAAAAAGCTGCAATAAATTTTCAAGCTTCTTGAAATTCAACCATGTGTTGAATCAGCTGTTCTGTCAGATAACTTCATACCCCAGATATTCTTGGATACCTTTTTTGATATCTCAGCTGTTTTTGATCAGCGCAAAACACTAACAAAAACGTATCCGGATACCTTATCTGTCTGAGATTGAACGCAGCCAATACCTTCTTTTGAGAAGTTTAATTTATGTCAAATCCATGTATGTTACTATTGTCATGTGAAATGTCACTGCTCTTATGTGAAATGTCACTACTGTCATGTTAGATGTCATCTAACTAAACCATAAGGCACTCAAAAATTATTTAAATTATTTACTATGCTAAGCACTGTTTGTTAAGTTATTATTAATTTGAAAGGTAGATAAATTTGCTAATTTTCCAACAGAAAGATCCCAGTAAAATGCACCAAAAGTTGACTTTTGTGAAATAATGTAATAGTATTTTGGGCTATAATAGCTCATTGGAAATTGTTTTGTTAGAGTACCATTTAGATGTATTATATTTACATTTTAGATCAAAATGTGATATTCGAATTTGTTCCTTTCACGTTGATACCGAATGAAACAAAATTTCGAACAACCAAAACCAGTCAAATCAACTGTCAAAAATAACAGTGTTGCCAATTTAAAGTTCTCACACTCCAAAAAAACGAAAAAAAAGTCACGTAATTTTATAAAACTAAATTATTTATCTTCAACATGAAACGATCAATCCTCCAAGAAACAGTCCGAGTTTGATTTATTTTATTTGGATCCTAATGTTTTCAAAATAGAATGACCTCTACTTGCGCCAGAATCTTAAATTTTATTTATTTCTTATGTTTTGTTCTTTTTGTGTCTTGAATAAACTTTGAATTAATTATAACAATAATTTACTATGCTATAACACAACATGTTACAAAGATATCTTTCAATTATAAATTATAAAAAAACGTGTTTAGGTATAGGAAGGGTGTGTTCATAAATGGTTGAAACAGAACTGGAAACATTTTTAGTTTGTGACATTAAATTATAAATTAATAGGATCTCCTTTTTTGAACTCAACTCTGATTGCATAGAGAAATCAGACAACATACATTTAACGAAAGAATAAAAAGATATCCAAAGATGTGAAGAAAGATTTATTTTATATTAAGTCGTGACATGAATACATAATTTGACATATGAAGTTAAACATAATTGAAGTTTTTTGAATGAAAACTCTGAGTAAGCACTTCGATTTAGTTATGTTATGTTATTTAAAGATAAATACAAATTTAATGAATTTTTGATTTAAAATAGAAACAAAAATCAATCCAATTTTGGAACTTATTACAATCGTGAATGAAAAACAATTGAAAAGCTTTTCAAAGTAAAATAATTATGATTAATACACTAAAGTATGCAAAATTAAAATTATACAAATCACTAATAAAGCAATAAATCAGAGTATAAACGCAGATTGACATCTGTGTTATATCAAATGGAAGTGTTCTTTAAATTGTTTATTTGTGTGTATTATTTTGCATATGTAAGTATCTGTTTATACAGACTTTGATTTCATTGGTTATTGATTGAACATACAGACAAAACAAAAATAGTAAACAAATATACAAAACATTGAGTCATGAACTTTTTATAAAACAACTGAATGATATTTTATTGAATTAAAAACTACCATTTCTAGTCTTACGTTCGATTTAACTTAATTATAAACAATTTATTAACTATAGTGTAGAGATACTTAACGAAAACGTGCCCAAGAAAAATAAGGAGAAAAAAAAAATAGGCAACACATATTTTCATTTAATACTCGTTGAATATTTGTTTAACCATTGCCAAATAAAATATTCTGCATTATTTTATCTTATAATAAGATAATAAAATATACAAATCACGACAAACCTATTCACAAAACGACCATATTGTTATTTTAATTTTATTATTTTCAATTTTTGTTATTTTTCTTATTTTTAATTTTGTTTAAACAAAAAGCTTATTATGCATAAATGCGTTAAAACACAAAAGTCCACACCTTATTTTATCATACTTAATTTATTAGTTGCATTTGAATATAAAGATTTTAACAAGAAAATGTCAATTAAATTTTGAAAATATAGTTTTTGTTTTAAATTTAAACAAAAACTAAAAACTTATGTCGGCGCACAAGCTTCGGAATTATGGAAATTTCTATTGCATCATTTGTTTGATATAAAGTAGTAACTTTTTTAGGGATGCATGTTGCAGACACAAATTCGAATGTTGAGAAACATCATGAGCACAAAATTTTGCATGAATTTGAATTTTGTTGCATACATCGATATTTTTCAGAGACAGATTGTTTTCTTAATTATCTTACTTTCGGGTTATTCTTGTTTATCTTTTGAATAGATTGACATATTTGGATTATAATATATATTTTTTTAGTTCAGTTTAATTTCCGCAATACATATGTGTGGATTTTGGAAAAAAGAAGAACTGGATGCTAGTTTCAGGTGGAAAGTTCATTAGCACTAAATTAACATTTATAGTTCAACTTAAAATTGGATCAAAAAGTTTTAAGTATGTCATCATACAACGAGATTCGTTGGGTACTTGGGTACTGCCTCTTGCGAGGAATTGACAAATACTCCAAGAGTAATTCTTTTCATGAAAAGCGCTTTCTCAAATTAGCCTTTCGGATTCGGCATATAAACTGTAGGTCCCTTCCATCTCTGAAAACATTACTCGCACACAGGAATGGTTGAGAGTTCTTCATTAACTTAAGGTGGAGCTACATTCCGGGGCGGACCTGGCCCTCAACCAACATGCGTCTCCAGCCAGCTCGGTCCCTAGCTAGCTGTTTCCAGTTTCCAACACTAAGTTGGTTGAGATCTTCCCCCACCTGCGAGCGCCACCTGAGTCGCGGTCTTCCTTCACTGCGCAGTCCATCGGGATTGGATCCGAAGACCTTCCGGGCTGAAGCTTTGATGTCCATTCGCTCTACATGACCTAGGCTTCTAAGTCGTTTGCCTCTAACTAAGTCGGTGTCACTGTACAGCCCGTACAGTTCGTCGTTATATCTTCTCCTCTATTCTTCATCTATGCATACGGGACCAAAAATCACCCGAAGAATTTTCCTCTCGAAACATCTTAAGACGCTCTCATCTTTCTTTCACAGGGTCCAGGCCTCAGCGCCATAAATGAGAACCGGGATGATTAGATGCTCGAGCGAGGACTTTACTTTTTAATTGCCTTCTAAGTCAAAAGAAGCAGCGATTTGCAAGAGTTATTTTTCGTTTGTCGTTTGGCGCTGGTGTCGTTGTCTGTTTTTATAGCGGTGCTAAGGTAGACAAAGTCCTTAACTACCTCAAAGTTAAAGCAGTCCATGGTGACGTTTTGTCCAAATCGTCATTGTTCTTGCCGTCTTGCCCTCATTGACCACTAAACTTATCTTCTTCGCTTCCGTCGCAATACTCAAAAACGCTCCACTGACATCACGCTTTGATCTTCCAATTATGAAAATATCACCTGCGTATCGGAGTTATTGGATGGACCTTTGGAAGATTATGCCTCTATTGTTGACGGTTGAGTTTCGCACAGTTTTTTCCAGAACGATGTTGAAGAAGTCGCATGGCAGTGCATCGCCTTGTCTAAAACCTTTTTTGACATCAAATGCATCGGTAAGATCTTTTCCGACCTTGATAGAGCAGCATGCATTCTCCATCGTCATTCTGCACAAAGGGATAAGATTGACAGGGAGGCCAAAACTAGAAATTCGTCTGTAGAGCTCTTCCCTATGGACGCTGTCATACGCGGCTTTAAAATCAATAAATGGTGGGTATGGATTTTCCAAGATCTGCCGTAGTGTGAAAATTTGGTCGATAGTGGACTTTCCTGGTCTGAAACCACACTGATAAGGACCAATCAGGTTGTTGACGATGGGCTTTAGACGTCCACATATTACGGCTGAGAAGATTTTATAGGCGATGTTAAGTAGACTGATTCCTCTTTTTTATGTATCGGGCAAACTATGCTGAGATTCCACTCATCGGGCATAATTTCTTCCGACCATATCTTATAGATACTCGTAAGTTGGTGCATGCTCTTAACCAACTTATCTCCAGCTGCTTTAAAGAGCTCGGCATTCAAGCCATGCTCCAGCGGCCTTATTAGACTTCAGCTTAGATATGGCAATCTTTACTTCGTCTAAGTTAGAAGGACGGGATTGTTGGTTTTCGTCGTCTATGTTGAATGGATCATCCTGCCTGAGCGGAATTCAGTTCTTTGTTATACAGTCTGCAGAAGTGGTCCTTCCATATCCTCAGTATTGACTGCGGTTCCACTATGATGTTTCCACTTTCGTCTTTGCAGCCTTTGGTTCTAGGTTTATGTACCTGTGAATTTCGTTTCACCTGTTGATCAGACTTTCGAAATGTATTCGTGCTTTCAAACCTCTCAACATCTTCGACCGCAAGCCCTCTCTTTTTCCTTCTGAGAAGTCGGCGTTCCTCTCGCCTCTCCTGCTCATAGAACTTATGAGCAGCTCTCGTCCTTTTATGCAGCGGCGGTTTGCGTGCCTGTTGTTTGGCTGCATTTGCCTGCCGACATTCCTCATGAAACCAGGATTTCCTTTTTGGTAGTTTCTTGAAACTCAGCACGTCAGAGGCGGCTTTTCTGATTGCATATTGGCAATGTTGCCACTGGTTTTCAATACATTGTGTTGGCGGCAGAGAACTTCGAGAGAGTTTACTTGTAACTCGGTCGGAAAAGGATTTGGCGATCTCTGGCGATTGTAGCTGTTCGACGTTGTACCTTCTCCCTGCACCTCCCTGTTTTGACTTGGGTCTGGAAACCCAAAGTGCTACCTTGGCCCAACGAAGTAGTGGTCCGAGTGGATGTTAGCTCCTCGGAAAGTTCTTACGTCGATCATGTCTGGCGTCTATCGCAATATGGTCAATCTTGTTGACTGTAGATTGATATGGCTCATTGATCAAAATCTATGAGCCTGAATTCGTTGTCAGAAATGTTGTTGTGCAAGCTGTTTTTCCCGATTAGTCTTAGTCAAAGATGTCTTCCCTCTCTAGCTTGGCATAAAAATCAGCCAGAACAATTTTAATATCGTAGCTCGGCCACTCGTAGCATGATGGTTAGTGCGTTGGACTGTCATGCCAGAGGTCTTGGATTCGATCCCCGGATATCCCCGGATTTTTTTCACAGGTACTGCCACTTACGAGGAATTGACAAATTCTCCAAGAGTAATTCTTGTCATGAATTGCTTTCTTGCTTTCTCAAATAAGCCATTCGGATTCAGCTTTAAACTGTAGGTCGCCTGCATCCCTGACAACAGTACTTGCACACAGGAATGGTTGAGAGTTGTCAGTCACTAGGACCTAGTTCTCAACGGACTGTTGTATTTAATTTTAGCGAGGCCACTGCTCATATGTTTTGTTAAAGAGCTCGAAGAACATATCTTTGGTGTTGTCATCTTTTTTTTCTGTGGGGGCATGCGCACATATCAGGCTAATGTTACTGAATTTAGCCTTGGTGCGTATGGTCATGAGGCACTCATTGATGCACCTATAGCTCAAGACTTCTTGCCTAAGTCTGGCTCCAATGACGAAGCTACATCCAAATAAACGCTGTTGGTTTTCGTGGTAGCAGTCACCATAGTAAATATCACAGTTTTTCATCATTTATAATAATTTTGTTAAATATATTATGTGGACAAAATAAAGAATAACGAATAAAGAATTATTAGGTTATTTTAACTGCTCATGCTCTATTGAAAAAGTAAGTTCCACTCCTTATCAGTAATACTCGCTCTAAAAAAGCCAATCAGTTACCAATGAACTCAACTTCGGCCGTATTTAAAATACAGACATAAGTTCTTCAGACGTACTTTGGGAATGTAGACGGCCGGCGTTGCCATGCTTCGTCTTTTCTTCATTCCAACATCTCCATTTTTTTCCTAACGCTCGTACTTTGATAGTGGCAAATTTTCGCAAAAACTACTTTACCGATTTTGATTAAAAATTCCTTCATAGATTTAAAGATAATTTCTAAAAACTTGCATCCCATTTTTTTAGTTAATAGATTAAGTAAACAGGTTTTAAGGTATTTTAGAAAATCTTCTTTAGGATTCAAATATGTGTGTTTAAACTTTTCTAATTCTTATTTATCTTTTTTTAGCTTTTGCAGATTATACATAATTTTGCAGTTACCAGAAGTATTTTTTAAATTTGTGTGAGTATTTACTTTAAAATCTTGACGTATGTATGTACATTTATTTTTTTAAAGGATCCATTAAACCCAATTTAAGTGATTAATGCTTCAATTAACTTCATTCAAACTAAGATAGAATCTAAAATCTTCTTAAAACATATTTTCTATCTGGGTTAAATTTCAATGAAGAAAATGAAAAAAAAATATAATCAAGTGTGGGAGCGTACATTTAATAAACTTATAAAACTTAAATTAAACAAAAAGAAAAAAACAAATTCAAGGCCGATAAAAATATAATAATTAAATCAATCACCCCATTAGAAACGCTCCATTAGTTGCACAGAATTTGCTTAACGAGAAGGAATGTGGAATCTATCTATAAAAACAGAGACAACAACAACAAAAACATCTGCGCACCATATGCGAAAATACATACTAAGAGTATCAAATAAAGTTTATAAAAATAAATTAAGGAAAATGCGGTTTAACCCAAACACAATTTGATCTAAAACCGCCATTAAAATTCATTGAATGAATTCAATCTACACCAAAAAACGTTCAACGACGATGATGATGATGATAACAAAAACCTTTTGTTTTATTTTGTTTTTGTTATTAATAAATGCAAATTAAATAGATTAAACTTTAAAAAAGAACACACAAAAAACGCATCGTAATGAGTCACAATTTATAATATGGAACCTGATGAAGAAGAGAAAAAAATTAATTAAAACTTGAGCACGAGATTCGCTTAGTATTTATATTTTTTGAATAACCATGATCGCAAGATCACATAACATAGTAACACTTTCTTCCCCTCTGGCCCTGTTCCCGCTGATATTATGATAATAACAATAAATTTCTTGAGAAAAAGAAACAAAAAAACCATAAAGAGTGATAGAGATAAGAGATACGACGTGTATCTTATTCTTCTAACAATGGGTCGCAACTAACAATTCATATTTAACGATCGTTAAAAAATATTTTATCATATTCGATCAGTTGCAGGTTGCATCGTTGTATTTTATGGCATACTCGTAATTATCGACATAAAGCAAATAAAGGGCTCAAGACTTCAAGTAGCAAATTGAGAGAGTTCAAGGGGACAAAAGACTTGAAAAGGCTTAGATATTTGTTCTAGATAGCGAGTCTTGAGAATAAACAAATAATGAGAACAAACAACTGATATTCTATGAATCAAAAACAAGAAAACAACCAGTATCTCTGTACTCCGTGCTCGATCACGTTTTCTATATTATTTCTTTTTATTTCGTACCTCTATACGTTCCTTACCTACTTATAACTTGGTTGTCTTTTCCATAATCCAAGCCCAATGTGTTAAATTCTTCTGGCCATTAGAGTGTGGTGAAAACAAAAACCTGTTAGATACGTTACGTCTAGTAGGTAAGGTACCTAAACTATCTATGTAGGTTCTATAGTTCTATAGTTCTGTCCTTATCAGATTGACTTTGGGATTTTTTGTGTTTTCTTTATTGCATATTTTGTTTTATCTTTTTCGTTCCATTCAATTGAAATGAGAGGTTTATATTTTATGAGATTAAAAATAAAAAATGAAACTGAGAAATAGAATAATAGAAAATTCTATTAGGCTTTGGTTTCTATAACTTTTTTGTATCTATACTTTATTTTTTGTTCTTTTGGATCAACAAGATGCATTTTCGTCGGCAAGTATGTTCCTTATATGATACTGAGATTTATAAAACAAAATAAAGCGAGGCTGATATTTGAATTAGTTGTTCACGTTTTATTTTTGACATATTTTAACCAACAAGTATTAGTTTCAAGGCATTAACAGACATCAGGTTTAAAATTAAAATTTTAGCTCATAACATAGTAAATGGTTTTCTAATGAGAAGTTTTATGTTGAATATAACACTATTTCATCAGCTGTCACTTTTTTAGATGTCACCTTTTGACATTTGACAACTAAGAACTACGACATTACTAAAAATGGAATACCCGCGTTTTGTTGGAAAATCTATCAATAGTATAGTAAGATTTTACACAAGTAGAATCTTACCACGGATAAGTTTTTGACATTTATACGAGTCTCGAATGGATCTTACCGATAAAAGTTAAAGTAGAAGTAGTAAGACTACGGATGATTTTTTGACATTTATACAAGTCTCGAATGAATCTTATTTGATTTCGTTCTCACATGTTGGTAGGATTGATAATACATTTATATATCGATCGCTGTGTTCGTAGACTAGTTGCGCATTTGAAATCATGTGTTTTCCATTGGGGAAAAAAATCAATCTGTTACTGTTGATATTATTTAGTTTTGTTAATGAGAATGGACTAACTAAGCTTATTTTGCAACAGAAAACAATAGAAAAGTTAATTAAATTTTGTTAAGTTTCCACCAAATGTTTATCTCTCCGCACAAGAAGATTTAAAAATGATTTAGTTTGACAGCACTTTCTAAAATGCAAATGGTGAAACAAAACTATATATTTTGTACCCAGTCACGAAAATAAACCGAGCATAATGCATTATCTTTAAATCAACTCCTCCACACAGGTTTTTCCAAACAAATTTTGAATCGACTCCGATCACCGACCAGAATCGAGTCGAATTAATCTCATTTCAACTCGACTCAGGTATATATGGGTTTTCTTTTGAGTTTAATATTATAGAATGCCAAAAAAACACGAATTGAAATTGTTAAACTCACTACAAAAATGTTGGACCGTTTGAAAAACTGAATCATTTATGCAGTATCTTTTCAGCCGGTTATGGTGAAAAAAATTTGAACTGTTCTGACAAATAAGTGATGTGAAAAACTGAAACGAAATAACATTTTGCTTAAAGAATTAAATCTTAATGCTTTAGAATTAATTAGAAGAATTGTCGCTTTTGTGGCATTTTGGACAATGGTCAAAAAGGCTCTCAATCCTCAACGTGTTAAAGTTTGGTGCAGTTTTTGGACTGAAAGTGTGATTAGACCTTATAGCTAAACCATAATCACGAGTTACAGGTAAGCTCGGGCTAAACGTCGGAATAGATCTATTTACTATTTTGTAGCGATTTGACATCTGTCAACTCTATTGTCATTACAATTATGTTTGTCTTATTTCAGAATCTGCAACATTGTCTTCCCTTGTGTTGCTAATATAGAAACAAAAAATAAAATAAATAAATAAACAAAAATGTGCATAAATAAACTTTCTTCTTAACGCCCAAGGTTAGAAGCTACATTACGTTTTGCAAATTATCCACGCTTTATGACACATGATATCGTAAAATCGGTAAAAAGCCTGTCAAAAAGCAGCCATCCTATAGCGTGGTTGTCATTACATTTTCTAAAATGAGGCTGATGCAACTGTTACGGCAAATGGATTACGTTACCGTGCTTTATTAATGACTTTTTGGTCCGGGAAATAATCACAATTTTGCAAGAAAATATTGCCAACCGTTTTATTTATTCCTTATACTGTACCCGTGTCATGATGGTTAGCGCGTTGAACTGTCATGCTAGAGGTCTTGGGTTTTTCATGGGTACTGCCTTTTGCGAGGAATTGACCGATTCTCCAAGAGCAATTCTTGTCATAAAAAATGCTTTCTACAATTAGCCGTTTGGATTCGGCTTATAAACTGTAGGTCCCCTACATTTAATCGCTCACAGGAATGGTTGAGAGTTGTAAGTCACTAGGCCCTGGTTCTCCACGGACTGTTGCGGCACATATTTTTATATATAGTCAAAAGAAATGTCGTTTTTTTTTAAATATTAAAATGAATCCTCTCATTGGAAAACCCGCTGTAAGTTGTTTTTGATCTTCGAAAATATGACTTGGATTTGGTCATTTTGTAATCATTTTGTATATATGGTTGGAAAATATGTTCTATTCACAATATTTTAATATCAGAAAATATTTAAATAAAGTTTAAGCTTACAATTTCATTTTAAAGCGCTAAACATTGGCTCTGTTTTTTTCAAAAGAATTAAATGTCATTTAAATGTAAGAGACTGGAACTCCGATCAATCTTATTTCGGAGTCTGTTCCATGTGGGGGGTTTACAACTTTGCGTTTACATTGATACTGATGTTGTTGAGCCTAATTATTTTAAAATTTTCGAATCAAACAGACGCAGGATGGCGTTAATGATTTTGGCAGCTTTTATTACGAATGAGACTCTTGAAGAGGATAAGAGGAAATAAAGAGAAAAAAAAACGTTTATGGGTAAAAATTGAATAAGGGACAGAAAAAATACAAGATTTTTGACATTTGTTTACTTTTGTTAATTCCCGGAGATAGCATGAGCGACACTAAGTCTTTAAACTGGCATTAAGGTATATTTTCTTATATTTCTCCAGCAACAATTCCTATCCTTTTAGATTTAAATGTTTGTTTTTATAAATGTCACTTTTATTTTCTATTTCCTTTCTATTTCTATTTTCCATACTTCAGGTAAGCTTTTGTATAGTTCAAAAAATTACTCTTTCCAAAACTCGCTATTATTGGATATTTTTGCCATTATTTTCGCTTACCGTGCCCGTGTTATCTACCCAAAATCATTTACCCAATGAAAACAAATACGAAGTTGTCGAACATCTGTTCACACGATTTATCTGGTTGGACGAGCCTTCTTACTTAAGGTTAGTAAGCGCTACAGTCCTGTGTGAACTACGACGAGCCTTCAGGTTCTCAAAAATATTTTGAAATCCATTCAGCATGTTGGTCAAGCAATTGTTTTAGTGTTTTAATTATCGAGCTATTTTGTCGAGCATGCTCGTCCATGTG
Organism: Eupeodes corollae; assembly: GCF_945859685.1. NCBI lineage: Eukaryota > Metazoa > Arthropoda > Insecta > Diptera > Syrphidae > Eupeodes > Eupeodes corollae. The sequence continues at coordinate 52,050,013 of NC_079147.1, forward strand.
AACCCCCCTTTTGGCTCTGTATTCTAATAGAAATTGAGACAAAGTCCACAATTTTTGTGCACTTTACTATCCTTTTTTAACTTGATGCAATTCTCAAACTGTTCACTTTGTTGAAACTGACACGTTCCTAGCTCCGTTTGAAGTAATTTATTTTTTATTTAACAATTTGTGTTTGTTTAACATTTACACGTTTATTTTGTTCCTTAAATTCGTATCAGCAAATTGCTCTACAGAAAATGTTTACGAAAACAAGTCTCGTATTAAGAAGTATATTGTTTGGTAATATTTTTCACTACTTGAACATTGATAAGTCGTGAATTATTTCTGACATTGTTTTCTACGAATTTAAGTTTGCTATGTGTCATAATATACAAATATTCAAACGAATAGTATCTATTGAAATGATTATATGTACCGTAGCGCCATTGGCTTAAATAAGTCAACATAAACTCTGGTATTTGACATTTGCCTGCCGTAATCAATGTCAAGAAGTCAGTTTATTAATAAGTTCGGAATTGTCTGCTTTACGGTGGGCCTGCTTCTAGGTTGCTTTGTATGACATTTTGTTATTAAATCCCTCCAAAGAACAAATATTTTGTTTGTTGACATTTTTTTTACAGCTGTTGAGCTGTCCGACAAAGCAAATGTTCAGAAAATTGAACTGGAGCTTCCGTTTGGAGTCACATTACGTAACATTGAGTTACGATTGTCAAACGAAACTTGAGGTCGAAGCTCGATTGTGATAGCATGCATTGAATTCCTATGGCTGAACTGGTAAACGTCAGGCGAAGCCGAAGCGTGTTTGTTTATCAGCCATAAAAGCTGGATTGGAAGTCTTGATTTATGGTTTTGCATGAACTCTGCAATTAAATACAAAAAAAAAAACGTTGAACCTAGTGTACTACAACCCAAAGAATACTGGTACCATATCATATTTCAAACATTAAATAGAGGCTACAAGATCATACATATGTGTACATATTCAGGAGCAACCAGACTTATTCTTAAAAAAGAAACACATGTTTTTATTTTCAAAACAAAAATCTGTATATTTTTTATTTTAACAAACGCACATTGAGTACCTAAGCTACTCAAAGCCGATCAATATGTAAACAATTGAATTTTAATACCGGCGCTGACTATTCCTTGGAAGTGTATTTATAGCAAGCAGGTAGAAACCTTGTCTTTTGACATAATAGTATACCATTTCTTTTTGTAAACGCTTCAATGCCGGACACATTTCAACAAAAGAGACCCTAATTAAGTGTTTCAAATGCATTTGAATGTGTTTTTTAATATCTATTGCATCGTTGTTGACATTTTATACCTACATACCGAGTTTTTGAAAATATAAATATCACACACATGTTAGTTTGTTTAAATTTAATTCATGCCAAAATAAAATCTTATCATTTTGGATTCAACTTACAGATTTTGATTAATTTTTTTTAAACAAATAAGAAACACCCTTCATTGTCAAACATACATTATAAAAACATTGTTAACTTATTTCCTTTCTTTTATCTGCTAACTTAAAAGCAAATCTTTGAAAATTAAAAACAAAATTCCATCTTAAACTTTTATTTTCGTTTCTTCCAAAAAGTGATGCCAATCAGTCTTATAGCCTCATCCCTACATCGAGTATACGAAGATTGTTAATTGTTTACAAAAAGTACAATTTATAAATAAAACAAAATATCTTTAGACATTCGTAAAAAACCCCCTCTGTTATACAATCCCTGCCACGGCTACAAGTAACATTATTCCTTACACCTTCCTCTAACTTGCGTCTACATATCGTTGCACTTTATATTGTTGCTATCATAAATTGTTTAAATGTTAATTTACCCTATACCTATAACATAACATAACATTTACATTATAATCGTACAAACGTAAACGTAAGCCAGCGCATGGAAATTGAAGGAAGATCGTTCGTCGCGTCGTCGTCGTTCCTCCCTTTATTTTGTTGTTGTTGTTTTTTGTTGTAATGATTGTCAGTTTCTTGAATTCATTGACGCATGCGTTGATTTTTTGGTTTATCGCATTAATTTTAGTTTGTTTTATTTTTATTTTAGAAATAAAATTTCGAGTATAGGGGAGGTGCAGATATCTTGTATACGCACAGTTAGAGTACATAAATTCATACGATACGATACGATACAAATACCCCATGCTACGATCGTGAACGTGATGACGAAATGTATCTATGTAGAAACTGAGAGAACTCTGACAGAACCAAAAAGAGTCAAAGTGAAAATTTGCTTTGCGGTGGTGGTGGTGTTGCTGATGGTGAGGGTGACGGTGGCGGTGCTGGTGAAATGTGGACGGAGAGTGCGCTAGAGAAACCAAAAACAAAAATAACAAAACAGGAGTGAGGGAGAAAGGATGAATAACACATCTAGAATTGAAATGAGAAACAACTTAATAACAATAAAAAATACTTTGATCATGTACAGTGAGTGCAAGGATTTTTTTCAGAGGATTCCACAAAAAGGAGTCTGTTCCTCGGGTCATTGTGTTATTACTTAATAAAGTTAAATAAAACGTTTTTTTTTTTTATTTAAAATAAACTTAATTTCCTTTCACTGTTTCTATCGTATTTATGGTTCTTCTAAGTAGTTAAAACTTTAACTTAGTTCAAGGTAGGTTATATTTCTATCTTTCTAAAGTTTTAAAAATTCACAATTGTTTTAAATTTGTTTCGCCAATGTTTTGAAAAGAAATATTACTTTAAACAGAGGTTACATATGTTGATTCTTTATTTAAAATTGTTAAATAGGTTCAACGAAAATTTAGTAAACAAACAATTTGTTTTTTAAGATCAATGTACAATAAGAACAAAAACATATTCAAGCTTTCTTTGACAAGTACTATTGTTTAGGACAGTAAAGCATTCTTGGAATTTGTTTCTTTATATAACTTTGATTAAGTTAATAAAAATGTTGCTTGAGCTATTAAAGTGGATTTAATCTTTTAAACGATCTCGGGATTGATAGTTTAATGTGATTAAAGTAGTTTTTTTGCGAGCTCATTTCTTTGGCATTAGGGTAAAAGGTCTTAAGTCAACAAATTGCTAATTGGGTTTTTGGTTTATTGTAAAGCCCTTTTTTGTTAAATACTAACAACTTGAGTCAAGAACAACTGCTAAGTTTAATATTTATTTATTATTCAGGCAACAAGACTGAAAAAAATCATATTTCTTTTGATTTAAAAGTCTTTAGTTCATTATGGCTAAAACACAAACACACTTCAGCTTTGGCTTTGCCTGACGTTTACGAGTTCAGCGATAGGAACTAAATGAATGCTATCACAAAGAAGCTTCGACCTCACGTTTCATTTGACAATCGTAAGGAAGTAACGTAATGTTACGTAATGTGACTCCAAACGAAAGCTCTAGTTCAAATTTGCTGAAAATTTGCTTTGTCTGACAGTTCAGCAGATGTAAAAATTCAATAAACAAAATACATTTGCTTTTTTAGGTTATTATAGGCTGTGTAAGCTACTTCCGCGATAAATTTAATTTTTTTGATTTTTAAACTCATATTTTTTTAATTATGAGAAAAATTAACAGCTGCCATTGAAAGCACGGTTGCCAACCTGAAAAAAAGTTTGTGTCTGCATTTGAAATAAAAATACCACTTGTAGGTAAAAATGACGAAAATAATTAATTGAAGTTCGAAAAATTTAACATATTTTCCATATTATTCAGATGACGTTTTTATTTAATTAAGTACAAATAAACTAACAAAATCCTTAGCAAACTTAATTAAATAAGATTAACCCGAATAAAGATAACGAAACATAAAAATAAAGCGTTTTAAGATGAGATCAAAGTTTATAAGCTTAAAAAATGTAAATTTAAAAACAAAATTTAAGAGAACTTATTACTCTCCTAACACGTTATTAAAATCAAGTCTATTCCTTTATTTTTTTTAAACAAAATATTCAAAAAAAAAAAACTGACTTTTCCCAAAAATTCGCAAAATTGTCAATTTTATCGTTGATTGTGTTTCTTTTTTGAAAATATAGGCATCGTCCATTCCATTAATTCATCTTTGGGATCACCCTGAACCAAGTTAGAAAAAATAATCAATTAAAGATGATATTGAAATTTCGAAATCCGACAAAAACTTCTTTGAGTCATTTTTGATACATTTCTTAAATTATTATTAATAAGGTTTAATTTAAATAACTAGTGAAATAGCTATAACTCCAGCCTATGAACTTGGTGGTAGCACACAAGTTGTTGTTGTTTCATTCTAAATATTAAATAACTAGTAGCAGTTGTTTTAAAAAATTCTTTACACATAGAAAAAAATATAAAGAGTTTGTTTTTACAATAATTGTATTGAAAGTAGTGAGGTATTTGAAATTTTTTACGGCTTATGTAATGAGAAGATAATTGTCTCTGTTCCCCAAGTCAAATTCAGATCAAGAGTTTATATTTTTAATAAAGTTTGAATGTAACCAAAGTTGCTTAAATGAGTTTATATGTTGTTTCTGTTAAACCAAGAATGTTTTCGTTACTCAATTTGTCGAACATCTTTTTTCTTTACCGAAAAATATGACCAAGTGGAATAAAAAACGACCATTTGACAAAGTGAAAAAAAATTACCAAATTTGGTCACAGATGACCAATGTGGCAACCGTGTTTGGAAGTGTCATACAAAGCAACCTCGAAGCAGGCCTAACGTAACGCAGACGAAGCGTGTTTGTGTTTCAGCGATTAAGTCTATATGATCGGTTTCTAATTGAAGTCCTTTTTGCCTAACGTCAAAAATTTAGATTATTAGTTAATTTTATTGGTAAATATTCATAGTTATATTTTAAACCCGAGTCTATTTGAACTGTAATCTAAATTTAACATCTAGGTTAGACATAGCTGCTATTTATAAACATTTTGGCAGCTATGTTTAGTTAGAAATAGGTTTAAGGCATATTCTACTACAATTTCACTTCAACCTTTACAAAATGGCTTGAAGAAGGAATCAAAAAATATGCGTTAGCTTAAGAGCCGAAATCTTGGAATTTCATTTAATTATTCTGTTGGCTGTTAAGTCGTGTTGCAGCTGGTGCTAATAAGACATACATAGATATTGGAAAACCTTTAAATGAATTTTGGTTTTTTTTTGATTATCAATCATAAACTTGACAGTTTTTTTTTTCTCGAATCGTTGAATTTCGTACAAATCGTCCTCATTTATTTCAAAGAGGTCGGTTTGGGTTAAGTTGAGCTTTCGTTTTTCTTTTTTGATTTTAAAATTCCAACATCCATCAAAATATCATACATGTATGCTTAAATCTTTTGAAATTTTAAATTTGTATTTTAAATTTTCAAATAAAATGTCTCACAACGTAGTTTTCTGAATCTGTTTCTTTATTTTTAACGTTTTATAGATTTAAAAACAGCTTAATCATAGGTTCCATCGTGTTTATTTTTAGACTCCAGACTATCGTTTTAAATTGGGTTTAAATTGTCTATGAATAGCATAAACTGAAGTTTAGTTTAGCAAAGACAAAATCATAACTTATCAAAGAAATATGAATATGGCCCATTGATTTAAAATAATAAATCAAGCCATAAACTACATAACTGATAATTTGCATTTACCTAGTAGTATTTAATTAAGTTGGCCTTTGATTTGTTTTGTTATATGATAAACTACATTAGACAAATGGCTATAATGGTTACGGTAGAAACGTATCCTTTTTATGAAGTCTGTATTTAAGATCTTGGAGCATTGTCATATATCAGGTTACAGTTCTATGTAACCTAAAGGTGTCTGAAGGCGGTGAATCCCATAATCTCAGTGATCAGTTTGACATAAAACCTTCAGGAATTTACAAAATTTAAAATGTTTTGTTGTTTGTTTACCAATTGAAATATTTTCTTAAAATATTTCTTATTTGGTAATTGAAGAAGAAAAACGTATGTTACAAAGAAATTTGTGTTTAA